>NC_080429.1:54504887-54822179 GCF_029873635.1 Malania oleifera | reverse complement strand
TTAAGTTATATTCATGTATATGAAACAGTATGGTTGTGTTGGATGGGCATTAATTACATGTTTGCTCGAATTAGTAATTGTGGATACCACCCTTGAAATTATTCATGTTATTTGCTAAAGATTAGAAAAACGTTAGTTGGGGTTGCGATTACGCGCTTAAATTGCGTAATTAGGCGTTTTAATTCATGCATTAAGGCTTATATTTTTAACTAAATACCTAATTACTCTCAATATTTTAACAAGTGTCATATTTATAATCTGTGGGTTTATTGAGTAATTTATGAATTTTTGGCATTTTTTTTATTGCAAAAAAATTATTAGGAGCTAAAAGTGGCATCAGTTCATAATTCATGCATAACTTTTCCGTCCAAACTTTGATCGAGACGATTTGAAGTTCTAGAGAAATAGGAAAATAATATCTACGACTTTTGTGTTTCAAGTTTTAAGAGATATGGGCTCTAAGAGGGTTAAGATTGGCTTCGTTTGGAAAGAAATAAAAAAAAGAAGAAAAAAAATATTTTTAAAACCCTGATGTGACCCGGCCATGTAGTTGGGTCGGGACCCCTTCACCAGGTAACCTTGTGCGGGTAGGGTCTCTCCCCCTCCCTTTTATATCCTTATCTTCCCCCTTTCTTCTTTGAAAGCCCTCGCGCACCCCTGCTCTCTCCTTCCCTTCCCTTTCTCACTCTCTCATTCTCTCATTCTCCCTCTTCCCTCTCAGCCCCCAGCTTTCTCTCTCGGCTCTCTCTCCCTTAGTATCCTTCTCCCCTTCCTCTTTCCCTCTCCTTCTAGCTCCCTTCTCTCTGTGTTCTCCATCCCTGCTGAAACCCCCAGCTGAACTCCACTTCAGCCCACAACCATCCTCCCTCTGCTACAACTCCAGCCTGCTCTCATAATCCCATCTGCTGCTGCTCCAGGGACCCGAAGACCTCCTCAATTGCTGCTGTTGCTGGTTCCAAAAGAGAGGCCAACCTGAGAGCTGTCAACTACCTTCCTCTGCTACTATAACCCGAAGAAACACCTCTGCTCCTGCTGTTGGTCCACGACTGCTCCAACCACCTTGCTACTCCAACCACTATCCACTCTCGATTAGCCACTGCAGCCGCTGTTCATGGCTGCTGCACAACCTGCCATAGCCACCAAGCTCTCTCCTCTTTTCTTTTTCTTATTATTGTTAGTTAGTTGAATATTGTTAAATCTTATTTCTTGAGGTTTATTTGAAATTTTAGATTTTGAATATTGTTTAGGGTGTTTTATTATTCAATTAGGCGACTGCCTGTAACTTGCAAGGCACCTAAGTGGTCAAGCCAGGCGCTTGCCTATGCTTTGGCAAGCGACTACCTACCTTCTGAGTTTCAAGATTAAACTATGGTAGGTGACTGCTAGATCGTGGCAGGGTATTGCCAATCGAACAGTGCTTCAAAAATTTCAACAAACATATTTTAAATTTTGGTTTCTTGAGCACTACTCTTTTCAAAAACTTGGTCCATACTCCAAGAAAACTTGGAGGACAAGGAATTAATTTTTAAACATCTATAAACAGCCCCTAATACAAGGATTTTATCAACCAAGAAATTTTCCAGCAATTAAGAACTCTCAAAGCTCTAAATCTCTCTTGTGCTCATCTTGCTTTCACTACTAAATTGCTGCTGATCCTAACTCCAAATTTAAGTTTTCAAAGTCTGAATCTTTCAATACATAGAAGATAAATTCAGTGATCTAAATTCAATTGAACTTCAATCTCTTTATATTTTGAATTACATTGAAGTATATATTTTTGAAATTGTACTAATCTGCTCTTTGTGAGAGTATTCTTGTACGCAGCTTGTATCTTGTGGTTCTTGTAGTTCTTTGATGTTCCAAGGTGTTTGGATATTTGGCTAAACATGGGGTATCGCTTAGAGAGGCAGGCTCTAGCCTATTGAAGGAGTGACCGAGTGAGAGGATATCACTTTAAGAGGCGAGCTCTAGCCTACTAAAGGAGTGAGTAATGGTACTGTTCCGCCTAGAAAAGGAACTGGTTTAGTGAATCCTTTGGTGGTTTGCCAAAGGCAAGGACGTATGCTGCGTATAAGCCGAAACTCATAAAACCATGTTCTCACTCTCTCTTTCCCTCACTCTTTACTTTCAGCATATATAAATTGCGTGGATGTTTTAAATATCTATTTAAATCATATACACTACATGGATTAGATATTAAATAAACTTAATATTAATTTGTTTTTGAGATTGCGGAAACCGAAAGGGATTACATTAGTTGATCAATCTTTTGCGGAAACTGTAAAGTAGTACGTTTATTGATTCAACACCCCAAGACTCTTTAACTTAAAGTTTATTTAAGGTCTAAGTATTTGGAAAGAGTGATTGGATATTGTATGGGATATCAAATTGAGAGACAAATTTCATATATACAAGGCTTGATTCAAATTTATATAAACAAGGCTGCACACAAGTTGAAAAATCTGAGAATTTCCATTAAGTTGCAAAGTATATCTTGATTGAATGTTTCATGATTGATTGTCTTGGTTAATTTGTTTGATTGAATGTTTTGTGTGGTATGGATTGAATAAAAAGAATTAAATTGTTGTGCATTATCAACAAAAGGTTAATTTTTCATTAAAGGAATTAAAAGAAAATTTTAAAACCCAATTTACCCCCCTCTTGGGACTACACCTTTGTTTTTCAGTATAAAATAATCTAACGAATGTGGGGCAATACCCCCTGGGCTGGTAGGACATGAATGAGTCCTAACCTTGATGCCTAAACATGTCCATTATATTCCTAAAGTGCTGTTCCATAAAGGTTAGGTCAAGAATTTTACCTAAGATGACCTCTTTGGGATGAAAATCCCTCACATATCTCGTTCTGGCAATCACTGAGAGAAACTAGTTGTCATCAATGAAACCAACTTCCTGAGCGTTGATACATTCATCGAGCTTAGCCATGGTGAAGATGTATTTGGGAAAATGGCTTTCGGTAGGTAGTCTATGAGGGAACTAGAAAAAAGAGAAAAATAGAGGAAGTCTCTCTATTTTGAGAGTGAAAATGACCTTTTTGCGCAGTAAAGCTATATGTAGCTACGAGGTTCAGTTGACTGAATGGAGGTTTGGTCAGCTGAACCACAATAAATGCCACACAAAATGAGTCTA
Organism: Malania oleifera; assembly: GCF_029873635.1. Lineage (NCBI taxonomy): Eukaryota > Viridiplantae > Streptophyta > Magnoliopsida > Santalales > Ximeniaceae > Malania > Malania oleifera. The sequence continues at coordinate 54,819,030 of NC_080429.1, read as the reverse complement.
GTCAATCAACCGAGGAAGCATTCGGTTGGCTGAAACTTAAGGTGACCTTTCAGTTTCCATAGCTCGGTCGACCGAATGACTTTTTTTCTTGAAGAGTATGCTCAACTAAATGATGTTCAGTTTTGGACTTAGTCAGCTATGGGAAGGCTGAATTGGATTCAGTCGACTAAATATCTTAAGTATAAAATCGGATAGTCAATTGAACTAGGTCAAAGTCAAAAGTCAAAGGTACGGTCGACTAAATTCATTAAGGCATGCAAATATAGTCGACCAAACATAGTCAACGATGCAATTTTGACTTGATTTTGACCAATTCCTTGTTTTACTATCCCTTTTGGCCAATCATATGCTCTAAGGAAGAATAATTATTTGATTTCAATTGGAACCCTTCCTTCCTCTTGTCCTATGGGATTAGCCACTATAATTACCCAAATCATTTCCTCTTCTAAACGTCTGGCACTTCTATATAAACAAGCAAACCAGATGTATGTTTTCATTTCACTAAATAAGCAAACTTTATATACAAGTGAGGGAGTTTGCTTATTTGTTGCATTTTCTTTGGATGATACATGAAAATTTTTATGACTAGGGGATTTGAAAGATGGACCCTTTTTGATGAATTCCTTTCTTTTAATTCTAATTAAGGGTTTGTTGTGATTATTCTTTTCATTTTTTGCTTTGAGTATAATTCTAGAATAATCATCTACTTCTTTCTCTAAGAAAATAATTTTCAAAACTTTCTTTATCTTTTTCTTCTAAAGGATAGCATGATAAGCTATTAGTTCCTATACTTGTTTAGCTACCCTTTTGTTTTGATTTTTAAAAAACACTTTCTTCTTAGACATCCTAACTTGAAACTCATTCATTTTCAATAGACCATTCTTTAGCTTCTCAAATGAAGGCATGCTTTCATTATTCAATTTCGCACAAGATTCATCACAAAATTTAATACAAGAACTGTCACCAAAATCAGTGCATACATAATCAATAGCCAATATATCACAATATTTAGCAGAAGATTGATCACAGCTTATATCATCAAAATTTTCACGAGAATCATCACATGCATTATTAACAGAACTATCATTATGTTCAAAAGATGATTTAGTATATAATGATGTATTATAGAAATCAACAGATAAATAATCTATAGAGACTGAGATAGGGTCATATACCTCTCTGTCTGTTAATGCAACATGACTGCACCTATTTCCTTTTTGATCGTTTGAGCTTAGAAGATCCGGAGAGGTGGTCACCTTCTCCTAGGACTCTCCATATCTATTTTCAAGCACTTTCCATATGTCTTTTGCACTTTCACATGCCATAATCTCATGAAGAATATTAGCCTCTAAAGAACAGTATAATAAATCCATGGCATATGAATTTGCATGCAGTAAATTAATATCATTTTCAACTATTTGCATACAAACTCTCATATCAATAACCTGTCAAGCCCTCCAATGCACATATTTTACAAAAATGCTCATTTGAATTTTCCAGTGGGTGTAGTTAACACCACAAAACAATGGATGACCAGTAGGTGATTGTCCCTCTCCGAATAGGGATACACCAATGTGAGTCATCTCAATCTTTAGAAAAAAAACATTTAAGTCATGCCACGAGGCTCTGATACCAATTTTTGGAATTGGTGTAATCCCAAAAGGGGGTGAATTAGGTATTTAAAAATTTTCTCCTAGGTCAATTCAAATTCCACAAACAATATTACACAAACCTAGGGTCTTTCTATATGATCATAAACCCAATCAAATATTCAAACAATCAAACACATGTACTCCATATAATAAATCAAACATAAAACATACATGTTCTGAAATTGAAAGTGCGGAAAAATAAACGCTACACCAGATATGTTATCAGGGTTCAGTCAATATTGCCTACGTCCCCGCCTCAAGCTCACAAGCAAAAGGATTCTACTAGTTGCTTACTTACCGGTGGAGCAACACCATTTACAACACCTTATAGGTTGGTGCACCTAGTTCTCTTAACCAGGTCTAAACCAGTCTGATACTATTCACAGGGCTAGTCTCCCTCTTCTAACCATACGTCGGGAATACAACAGATAATCAAATATTGTGTACAAAGAAATGCTTCTAATACAAGCAGATATGTACAACAATTACAACCCAAAATATGCACTCACAAATGATAAAGATTTATGCTCAAGCGAGACCTTATAAATCTATGTGTCAACTCTTAATAATGTGTGTATGTATATATGTGAGAGCGAGACCCTTAATTCAAGATAGTATTTTAAAAGGGACTTTAAAACCCTAAACAAATATCCAACAAAAATATTTTATCAAAATCAAGTACAATGGATATTAGGGTTTAAGCTTGCAAAGGTTTTATCAAAAGAATAATATGCACGCTTTTGAATATTGCAATATGGATGCAAAGATTCACAAGCAAAGATTAGCTTTACCCAAATAAGATTTATCAAAATAAAACAATATGGGAAAATCACAAAGCTAGCTCTCATGAATGATTTTCTAAATAATATGGATGTGTGAGAGTATAAGCTTAATAAAATGATATATGAGTTTAGCCCACAAATATGAAGATTAAGCACACTTCACAGTTGCAATTGATTTGCAAAGTGAAGGGTATAAAAAACATGATGCTCTCTAATGAAAATATTTTTGCAAGAAAAAATCAATGAGAGAGTGTATAATATGCTTGAAAAATGAAGTGTAAGCAAATGAGAGTATACAAAATTTAGAGAGAATTTTGGTTAATCAAAATGCTAATCTCTTGCTAATTATGACAAATGAGGGGGTATATATAGAGATGGGAAAAATTATAACCATTGGAGACATACAAGGCATTTTAGAAATTGTTTAATTATATTTAATGAAAATTAACCCTGATTTATTGCAGTAAAAATTTTACCAACCCAAGAGGTTCGGTTGACCATATTCAAAGTTTGGTCGACCATATTACTGAGTTCGATTGATTGTGGCCATTTTGAACTAGAGATACGGTTGACCATCTCAAGGCGATTTTGAACCTTTCGTAGGTTCAGTCAACCAAGGCAAGTTTGGTTAACCATTTTCTAAGGTTTGGTCGACCAAGTTGTTGGAGGTCAGAAATGTGTGAGTTTGGTCGACTGTGGAAGATATGTTCATTTCAGAACGGTCGACCGAGCGAAGTCAATATGTTTACTTCTAGTCAGTTCGATCGACCGAGGCTTTTGTACTTCTTAGGGTTCGGTCGACCAAGACCACGTACAATGTGCATTTAAGTCATGTTTTGGTCTCTATGTTTCATCAACCCAGTGTAAATAGGCATAAGGCATTTTAGGCTATATGGGTGATGATTCCTATGGTCATTCTAAGCCTTTTTGAGCGTATACATCTCATCAACCATGATATGCAAATATTACAGACCATTATTACGGACTCAGAAAATAAATGCAATTACAATAAAAACAATTTTCTTCAATCTTCTTACTCTCCACTTTATGGAGTATGCCAGGTGTATATGTATTATCCATCTTGGTCTCTATTCTCCCTGTCCCTTATGTGTGATCTCAATTATGGACATGTTCACATAGTAAATACACACATAAGTTCACTGTGTTTCGTCAACATCAAAACAGGGATCGGCCTCAAAAAGTCAACAATGATAGTTCCATGTTCATCACTTGCACTTGAGTATCTGACTGGGATGACGGCTCCATGATTTCAAACTACACTTGAGTATCTAGTTGGGATGATGGCTCATTTAATTTTGGGCTCACTTCCTTTGATTCTTCTTTAGCTTCATCTGTCTCGGTTGCAACTTTAGGTGTCGAGACAACTATTTGTCTGCCGATGGGTATCTCAGGTCGAGAAACTTCTTCTTCACTCCTCATAGTACTAACAGCTTTATCTATCTCAAGAGAATCCCCTAAGACATCATGTACTTATTGATGTTGTTGCCGGTATACTTGAGGATCAGATTGAGGTTGTGCTGGAAATTCCCCTTGTTATAGGGTACTCAATTGCGTGCTCAACTCATTATTGGTGCCCCACAATTCATTTATGGTCTGAGTATTAATCTGCATAAATTCCTAGAGTGTATTAGCCATTTGTGCCATGCTATCCTCAAAAGACATCATCAGTGTAACAGGAGCTTCATTAGATTGAAATCTTGGAAGTGCGTAGCTATGATAGATCTGTTATGACTAATACTAATGCGGAGGAGCATTTGGATAATATGTTGGTTGCAAAGGTAGTGCATAAGACTGAGGAGGCTACTGAAAGTGTGAAAAGTATTGACCACATTGATCATTCTCCCATGAAAAATTCGGGTGATTCCGCTATTCTGGATTATAGGTGTTCGAGAGTGGCGGATTTGGAGCTTTGTAAGCCAATTCACTGATTGTATCTTATCAAAACTACTCTCCTTTTCTAATTCTTCTACCCTTCTTTCCAATGTAGCAACAAGATCCTAGAGATCAATCTCCTCTTTGACCTCATATTTACCTCCACCACCTATTGCGTTGAGAGGTTGTACTACCATTGGTGCTTGATCATATCGTGTCTTCCATTGTTAGAGACTTTTAGCTAAGTAATCAAAGAATGATAGTTCTTGATCCGGTTCATTGCAGAAGGGTTTTCCATTGCACATGGTATGGAAAATTTATTTACAATTAGGAGTAAGAGGTGTACAAAAATAATTAGCTAACCTCTAGGATTCGAACCTGTGATGTGGATAGATGTTTATCAGATCCTTGAACCTCTCCCAACAAGCTTGGAAGGTCTCATCACCCTTCTGCATAAATTGATTGATTTTCTCATGTAGGTACTGGGTTCTCTAAAAAGAAAAGAATATGTGTAATAACTCACACTACAGATCAGTCCAACTATTAAAAGAGTTAGGCCTCAATGAGTTAATCTAGATCTTCGCCTTATCCTTCAAAGAAAAAGGAAACAGATGGAGCTTGATATACTCATCAGTTTCAATAAAGGTGGTACAGGCCAACTCAAGGTCTGTCAAATGTTGATGCGGACTCTCAGAATCTACCCATGAAATTGGGGTATCACTAACAACACCCCAAGCTTAATCATGAAATTCAGTGCATCATGTGGTAAAGCAATGCAAAAAGGCGTGATGGTGTGTGTAGACTACAAAAAATCCATAAGCGTGTGTGGTGCAGGTGCAGATTTAGTTTCTTGGAATTTTGAGATTTTTTTTATGAAACGTAAACCCTAACTAAAAATTAAACATGCATAAAAATAACTGCTTAAATGCCAGATTCAATGCCAAAATAATGAAAGAAACAAACCCTACAATCATTCAACTAAATAAAAATACTAACTTTAAACATAAACCCAAACAAGAATAAATTATAACTAAATAAAAATACTAACTTTAATAATAAAAACACCCAAAGAAAATATCTAAATCCCTACAAACACTTTAAATAAGAAAAAGACAACTGAAATTAACAATAATAATGCTCAAACAAGAATTTAAATGCAAGAAAGAGAGATTTAAATAGAAATTTATCTAATAAAAAGAATATTCTTATATTAAAGAAACAAACTATTTTTAAACAAAAATTAATCCAAACTTTGAATAAATAAAAAACTCAAAAAAAAAAATTAATTCTAACAAAATTGAGTTCAAAGAAAGAGAGATATGAGAGAGAAGGAGAAAGTAGAAGAGAGTGAGTAGAAGAACTGTGAAAGAGAGAGAGAGAGAGAGAGAGAGAGAGAGAGAGAGAGATAAAGAGATAGAGTAGAGCGTAGGTGGGTGCTGAGGAGGAGAGTTGCAGTAGCTATTCTGGATCCTCTATTCTTCACGTTGCAGCTGCTGCAGAAACTGCCCCAAGACCTCCTTTCACCTGTTTGCTACTCTCGAGTCCCCCCTGCGGTGCTGGAAACTAGAAACCCTAAAAAAAAACCTTTTCAAAACCCTACCATCTTACTTCCCAAAAGCATCTTCCTCCTTTAATTGAAGACCCAGCATGACCATGGGCCTCTCAAGTGGATGCTTTATGGGCGGGTCACATCAGTGAATCCACAGCCCAACTTCTTCAAGATAGAGACCCAGCTCACAGGCTCTCTTAATTTAGCCCCTCAGCCCCTTCACGTGCATGCACAAGGCTTCTCAACTAGTCCAAGCCCATGCATGGCCTTCATTTAAAACTCATGACCAACCCATACTTTAAATGCTCCTACCCAGCTCTTTTTAATTAACGTCTAGCTCATGCCTCAATACATATATATATACACGTGTTTTTTTCCTTTTGATTTTTCTTTAAATGTCCAAAGGGCCTGTTGGCCTTAGAAGACTTAACATCTTGTTTTGATGCTAACAAACAAGTGGAACTTAACATATTTGGTTGAGTAATGATATTTCAGGATTCAAATTTTTGAAGCTCAAGAATATGTATTCAAGGATGATCAAACAAAGCTTAAAGAACATCAAAGCGTGAATTTAAATATGATACATTTTAAAGCTTGAAGAATATGAGTGTGTGGATGACAAAGAGAATGTGCTAAAAGCTTAAAGCTTGAAGACAAAAGAGTCAAGGAAATACAAAGAGAGAGAGTTCAAAATACAAGCATAAAGACTCAAGCACCAAGAATGTCCTAATGTCTTGGAAGGCTTTATGTAAGTGCTTTAATGTTTAAATATCATTTGAAATACTTTGAAACTCTTTAGGGAATCTTTAGGGGATATTTATGGACTTAGATACCTATTCTAAAATCCCAGATAAAGTTTTATAAAAGATCAAAACAAGAGAGCAAAACTAATTTTAAAAACTAAAAATGTAAAACTAGAAAAATGAACTGGTCAGTTGACTGACCATTTTGCACTGGGTTTCCTCAGCAGACAAACAAAACTACATTGGCCGAAATAAACTGCCCAGCCGACTGACATATTAAACTAGAAACAGTCAGCCGAGTGACAAGCCCAACCGACTTACATTTTTAAATTGTGTCAAGTAAACCGACTGACATTTAATTGGGTTAAATTATGATCAGACAGAATGGTGTCAGCCGCCTATCTAGCTGACTGACCTTGTGAAAATTGCCTACCCATTCGTCTATCCAGCTGGCTGACTCTATGGGAATTTGAATTTTTGAACTTAATGGGAAATTTCTAAAAATTAGTTTTTCAAAGGTAAACGTTATAAAAACTTGGGAGACACTCCAAGCAACATGGGGAACAAGGAAACTCTTCCTAAAACCTCTATAAATACATGGGTTTACAAATCAAATAATACCAAGAGCCAAGGAATTGAAAAATCTGCTGAAATCTATCTTGCAAACTGGTTGTTCTCTCTTGCTCAAACCATTGCCCAAGCAAATAGTGTTGAATTTCTAAAAAAGCTGATCTTCCAAGTCTATTCCTACTGCTAATCCTCGTCAAAGAAGAATATTGGTGAATTATATAATTGAACTTCAATTCTATTTCATATTGGTATTTAAATTGTTGAAGTACATAGTGTTGAATACTAATCTACTCTATTTGAGAGTGTTCTTGTACACAACTACTTTTTTGTATTATGCAGTATTTTTGACAATTCCAAGGTGTTTGGTTTGTTGGCTAAGCGTGGGGTATCACTTAGAGAGGTGCAGCTCTAACCTAATTTAAGGAGTGACCGAGTGAGGGGATATCACTTGGAGAGGTGGGCTCTAGCCTACTAAAGGAGTATGTAACAGTGTTGTTCCGCCCAGAAAAGGAACTAGTTTTTAGTGAATCCTTTGGTGGTTTGCCAAAGGTGAGGATGTAGGGTGGGGATAAGCCAAACCTCGTAAAAACCCGATGTCACTCTCTTTTCCTCACTCTCTATATTTCCAGCATACACATAAACTAGGTGGATGTTTTAAATTCTTAATCATATATACTACGTGGATTAGATATTAAATAAACTTAAGCTTAATTTTTTTTTGGGATTATGAAAACCGAAAGGGAGTACGTTGGTTGATCCATACTTTGCGAAAACCGTAAGGGAGTACGTTAATTGGTGAAACACCCAAAGACTCTTTAACTAAAAGTTTATTTAACGTCTAAGCTTTTGTAAAGAGTAATGGATTTTTTATTGCACTTCATTTTGAGAAGGCAAAATCATTATCACAGGGCTTGCATTAACCACAGGGCTTGAATCAAACTTTCATATATACAGGGCTACAAACAAACAAAAGTTGAATCTTATATCTTAGTTTGGATATTATGGTGGATTGAAAAATTGATTGGTTTGGTTGATTGATTGGTTACTTGATTGTTTAAGTACTTGTATTGTGTTTATTACTTTGTTAGTTTATGGTTGTGGATTGAATTTTTGTTTTAAGTATTTATTATGTATTTGATAAATCAACAAGAAGTCAAGAATTCATTATAAGAAGTAAAAGAGGTTAGTGATTCTTGAAAAGTATTAAAAGAAACTTTTTAAATCCAATTCATCCACCCTCTTGGTACTACGTCTTAGTTTTCAATTGGTATCAAAGCGGTGTTATAACAAATCCTAATAAGTAGTTATATAAAGATCTTAATGGCTCACATAGGTATAGCTCCCTTTGGAGAGTGTCAATCCTCAACGAGGCCTCCCATCTTTTATGGTTTAAATTATACATTTTGGAAACAAAGGATGAGAATATATCTACAAACCATGGATCGAAAAGTTTGGAAGATTCTCACACATGGTGACTTAATTCCTACTAAAATAGTAGATGGCAAGGAAATACCCAAAGAAGAAAAAGAATGGACCAACAATGACCATGGGATGTTACAAGTAAATTCTAGTGCTATGAATGCTTTATATTGTGCTCTAGACATGAATGAATTCAATAGGGTCATGGCTTGCAAGATAGCCAAAGAGATTTGGCATAAATTAGAAGTTACTTATGAAGGAACCATTGATGTAAGAGATAGCAGAATAGACATGCTCACAAAGCAAGTATGAAGTTTTCAAGATGAACCCGAATGAATCAATTACAAACACGTACACTAGGTTTACCCACATAATTAACTCCCTCAATACCTTAGGAAAAACATACACCACGTATGAAATGATTAGAAAAATTCTTATAGGGCTACCACCTATATGGGAACCAAAAGCCACTGCAATAACCAAAGGAAGAAATTTGAAGAAGACCTCCTTAGATGAACTTATAGGTTCTCTCCTCACATATGAAATATCAATGAATGAAAGGAATGGAAAAACTAAAGCCCATGAATATATAGCCCTGAAAACTTTAAAAAAAAACTCTAGTGATGAGGTTAAAGCTGAAATGGATGAAGATGAATTAGCCTATATATCCAAGGAGCTAGCAAGAATTCTCAGAAGAAAGAACAAATTCAAAAGAAGAATTCAAAACTCGGAATCAGATGAAGAAGAAACCAATACAAAGAAATCAAAGAATAAAATCCCCACATGTTATAATTGCAAAAAGGATAGACACATAGAATCGAAATGTCCACTACTTAAGAAAGATTCTAAGAAGAAAAAGAAAAAAGGCAATGAAAGTCACTACTTGGGACAATTTGAGTACAAGTAGTTCTGATAATGAATAAAGTGACCAAGAGGTTGCTTATACTTGCTATATGGCTTGAGACGATGAGGAAAGCTCCTTATCCAAATTCTTAAATAGTTCTTGTAGTGATTCATCTAATGAATCCAATGATGGGTGTATGTCATCTTATGAAGAGTTATAAAATGATTTATTCAAAGTGCATAAGATGTTAGTAAAAATGATGAAAGAACTAGAAGACTTAAGATCCCAATTATCTATGGAAAATGAGAAAGATCTATATATTTCTGAATTAGAGAATAAAATCATAAAAATATCTCAAAATCAAGAAAAGGGAAAAAGTATACAAAATTCAGAAATTTATGATCTTAAAAAGGAAATTGAGGATCAAGCCAAAATCATTTACAATTTCACAAAAGGAAAAGAAAATTTTGACAAAATGATTGGATCACAAAGAATGTCTTTGAATAAAGAAGGCATAGGGTTCCATGGAATTGAGAATACAAAGAAAAAGAATCTCTACATGGGATACTTTACAAAAGAATCCAAAAATTATGCTAGCACCTCCTCAAATGCCTACACACATACAACATGTTTTCTATGTAAGAAAAAGGGGCATGTTAAATTTGAATGTCCATTAAAAAGGAAAGGTGTAAAAACAAAACAAGTTTGGAGAGTTAAAGAAACATCCCTTGTTAAACCATCCAAGAAAGTATGGGTAGCAAGATGAAATAGTATGACTAAATCCTTAAATTGAAATCAAATCTATGGAAAATCATACAAGGATATTGAAAAAATTGAAATAGAGAATAAAGATAAAATTATTCAAGCTTGTTAATGCTTATCTTATTGAAACTCATGAAAATTGTTAGCCTCAATCAATGAATAAATCATACAAGGCTTAAATTAGGAAGCATTAAAATACATGAAGTTTGGATGTTTATATGAAATCAAAATAAATGAATATCTGAAGCAAATAGAACTTGTTGCATAAGTAGTTTGATAAAGAAGAAAGCTTGACAGAAAATTTGTGAAGGTCAGCCGGCTAACCATAAGATCTGTCGACTGACTGAACAACACCTTTAAGAAGAAAAGATAGGTCAGCCAACTGGACATATGGTCAACCGACTAACTGAAAGGAAAATTTTTAAACAAGTTTGAAATGAAATACTTGAGCAACATAAGAACAATCAAGCAAAAGTATAGTACAATGCACATGATAATAATATACTCCATGCTTATATGATATGCAATATGCTATATGCTACATGTGTATATCTTGAAATTAGCATCTTGAAATCTCTAAAGACAATGAAAATATTGATGATTTATGAATCATTATATGTTGAAAATCTAAGCTTGAAGTTATTGAGTATGATTTTGAAGCATGAATTTTTAATATTGATATTTGATATAAGTATTCATGAACATATACATGATATGAATCAAACGTTTGAAACATGGGATGATAATCTTGAAAACATAATTGGTATCATAAATTTTCAATTACTATTATTCTTCAATGTTTCAATTGGTTATCAAAAGTTTGATTGATATTAGAATTAATGAAAATCTTAATTAGTATCATATGCTTGATATGCATGTTTGATATTCATATGCTCAAAATAAGATTTATTTTGTTTACATCCTACTCTTTTTTATTGATGTCAAAAGGGGGAGAAGTTTTGAGCAAAAATTGAAAAATTGAGCTTGGTATTGAAATTTTTTTATAATTTGAACATGATATATGCAGCAAAAGGAGGATAAGTATTTGACATTGAATGATCTTAAACTTAACATGATGTGATGAGCATGATATAGTATGATATTGAAATTGGTGTTGATAATGATCTTGAAATTACAAATATTGTTAAGATGATGTTTATTGTAAGGGGAAGTCTTTATAAGGCCTACTCATATTTTTGCTCCTTGTTTGTCATCATAAAAAAGGGGGAGATTGTTGGCCTTACAAGACTTAACATCTTGTTTTGATGCTAACAAACAAGTGCAACTTGATATATTTGGTTGAGTAATGATATTTCAGGATTCAAGTTTTTTAAGCTCAAGAATATGTATATAAGGATGATCAAACGAAGCTTAAAGAACATCAAAGCATGGATTTAAAGATAATACATGTTAAAGGTTGAAGAAAATAAGAGTGTGGATGATAAAGAGAATGTGTAAAAACTTAAAGCTTGAAGACAAGAGAGTTAAAGACATGTAAAGAGAGAGAGAGCTCAAAAGACAAGCATAAAAACTCAAGCATCAAGAATGTCCAAATGTCTTAGAAGTCTTTATGTAAGTGCTTTAATATTTAAATATCATTTGAAATACTTTGAAGCTCTTTAGGGAATCTTTAGGGGATATTTATGGACTTAGAGATCTATTTTAAAATCCTATAAAATGTTTTATGAAAAAAAAAAAAAAAAACAAGAGAGCAAAACTAATTTTGATAATTAAAAATAAAAACCAGAAAAATGAACTGGTCAGCTGACTGACCATTTTGCACTGAGTTTCCTCAGCCGATTGACAAAATTACATTGGCCGACATAAACTGCCCAGCTAACTAACAATTTGAACTAGAAACAGTCAGCTAACTGACAAGCCCCGCCGACCGAAATTTTTGAACTATGTCCAGTCAGCCGACTGACATTTAATTGGGTTAAATTTTGATCAAAAAGAAAGGCATCAACTGCCTATCCAGCCGAATGACCCTGTAAAAATTGCCTACCCAGTCACCTGTCCTGCCGACTAACTCTACAGGAATTTGAATTTTTGAACTTAATGGGAAATTTCTAAAAATTAGTTTTTCAAAGGTAACAGTTATAAAAACTTGGGAGACACTCCAAGCAACATGGGGAACAAGGAAACTCTTCCTAAAACCTCTATAAATACATGGTTTTACAAATCAAATAATACCAAGAGCCAAGGAATTGAAAAATCTGCTGAAAGTTATCTTGCAAACCGGCTATTCTCTTTTGCTCAAATCCTTGCCCAAGCTAATATTGCTGAATTTCTAAAAGAGCTGATCTTCCTATTCTATTCCTACTGCTAATCCTTATCTAAGAAAAATATTGGTGAATTCTATACTTGAGATTCAATTCTTTTTTATATTGGTATTTAAATTGTTGAAGTACATAGTGCTGAATTTGTACTAATCTAATCTGTTTGAGAGTGTTCTTATGCATAGCTACTTTTTTTTATTCTTGCAGTATTTTTGACGATTCCAAGGCGTTTGGATCATTGGCTAAGTGTGGGGTATCACTTAGAGAGGTGTAGCTCTAGCCTAATTGAAGGAGTGACTGAGTGAGGGGATATCACTAGAGAGGCGGGCTCTAGCCTACTGAAGGAGTGTGTAACGATGTTGTTCTGCCCAGAAAAGGAACTAGTATTTAGTGAATCCTTTGGTTGTTTTCCAAAGGTGAGGACGTGGGCTGGGGATTAGCCGAACCTCGTAAAAACTCAATGTCGCTCTCTTTCCCTTACTCTCTTTATTTCCAGCATACATATAAACTGTGTGGATGTTTTAAATTCTTAATCATATACACTACGTGGATTAGATATTAAATAAACTTAAGCTTAATTTGTTTTTGGGATTGCGGAAACCGAAAGGGAGTACGTTGGTTGATCCATACTTTGTGGAAATTGTATGGGAGTACGTTGATTGGTGAAACACCCAAAGACTCTTTAACTGAAAGTTTATTTAACATCTTAGCTTTTGGAAAGAGTATTGGATTTTATATTGCATTTCATTTTGAGAAAGAAAATTCATTATCACAAGGCTTGCATTAACCACAGGGCTTGAATCAAACTTTCATATATACAGGGCTGCAAACAAACCAAAGCTGAATATTATATCTTAGTTTGAATATTGTGGTTGATTGGAAAATGGATTGGTTTGGTTGATTGATTGGTTACTTGATTATTTAAGTACTTGTATTATGTTGATTACTTTGTTGGTTTATGGTTGTGGATTGGATTTTTGTTTTAAGTATTTATTGTGTATTTGATAAATCAACAAAAAGTCAAGAATTCATTATAAGAAGTAAAAAAGGTTAAGGATTCTTGAAAAGTATTAAATGAAATTTTTTTAAATCCAATTCACCTCCCCTGTCGAGACTACACCTTAGTTTTCAAGGCTTCTGGCTCGTAATCTCATTTGATGCTCACGACTCGCGTACATTCTAATCTCGGAATTAATTTCTAGAATTTTTCCTACAATAATAAAATACAAAAATCCATAAATTATTTGAAATAAGATTAAATATTACAAATTTGGCGCAATGCTAAAATGTTGAACATACTTAAGCATTTTATTAAAAAATAAAATCTTTAATGTACAATTTTAAATGCCTAAATACGGAATTTTGAGGCGTAATCATTACTTATTTATATGTCCTTCTTGCTTTCACTATTCACTTGTTATTTTACTAAATCTTGAGACATCTCATTTATTTTCTTCATAAGATCATGAATATGTGAGTCTCTTTCTTTTTCAGCAAACATTGAGGTTTCTAGTTGGCTCTTTAGCTTTTCATTTTGTTCTTTCAAGGCTATGTTTCTTTTAGTTACTTTTATGACCTATTATGTAAGGCAAATAGTTTGACTTGAATTTATTTATATGAAGGCATGCTATCACATGAATCACTACAAGATTCATCACTATATCAACTTCTCTCATCATGAAGCAGATGTTTGCCACTTCTTGCTAATAAATGCCCTAAATTAATAGACCCGATTTCTCAATATGAAGCACATTAGAAATTTCCAATCACTCTTCCAAAACTACGAATTTAAACAAACTTTCAATTAATTAATGAGTCTTTGGTATTAATCAATCAACGTAGTCCCTTACGATTTCTGTAATTAGTATTGATCAATCAACGTACTCCCTTTGGGTTTCTACAATCCTAAAGCAAATTAATTTTCAATTTATTTAATATCCAATCCACATAGTTTATGAATAGAAAATTAAATATCCAACCACACAGTTTACATGAGCAAGAAATTAAATGAGAGTAGGGAAGAGAATAACACCGCGAGTTTTATGAGGTTCAATTATCCTCGCTTACGTCCTCGCCTTAGGCAACACACCTAAGGATTCCACTATACCACTCCTTTACGGGTAGAAGCAACCTTTTACAATCCCTCCTTCAATAGGCTAGAGTTCGTCTCTCCAAATAATACCCCACGCTTAGTCCAACAATGATTCAAAACCTGAACCGTCTACAAAAACAAAAACAATTTTGGTGTACAAAGACACTCCTACAATAGCTGATTAGTACAACAATAAAGCACAATTCTATATACATCAATTCAAAATAACAATAGAAAGAATTTGAAGCTTTAGAAGCATATCACCGTGAGCTTCTTTCTTGATGGAAAGAATTCAGAATATGCTCATAAATTTAAGAGAGTTTCACAGCAAAACTCAGTAAAGAATTTCAGAACGTGTGTGAGAAAAAGGCTTTTTAAGAGTATTATAAGCAAGGAAGCTTTGATTGTTGTACATTGCTTTTGTATTGAATCCTTTGTCTTGGGGGGGTATTTATAAATATTTAGAAAAAAGTATTTCGTGTTCCCCAAGTGACTTGAAGTGTTTCCCAAGTTTTCATAACGTTTAGAATTCAAAAACTCAATTTTGGAAACTTCCTGTTATTTTTAAAATTTGAATTCTCGAAGAGTCGGTCGAATTGGTACGAAGAGTCAATCGCCTGGATCATTAAAAACACTGAGAATTTCAAACGCAACAGGGTGTCAATCGATTGAATCATTACGAGTCAGTCACCTAGGTCCTCTTGGGTTCTCTCAAATTCCTTCTGTTTATTTGTCAATCGCCCAGACCATCTCAGTTACGCGCCTGGACAGATAAAAAAACAAAACGGATTTTCCATTTTGTTTCCAAAAAATTTTTGCTCTTTTGTTTTCCCCAAAGTAATTTAAAACTTTTGAAAAATATTTTTTAGGGGCTTTGCAAAATGTGGTCTCTAAGTCAATAAGTTTCTAATAAGCTTCAAATCCAATCATATCATCATTTGAATGAAATACTAACATAGAGACTCTCTTAAGACTATAAACATATTCTAAGCTCGGAGTCTTCATGTTTGTCATTGGCTGAGTCCATCTTGTCTTTAAGCTTCAATTCTCTAAGCTTTCATCAAGTCATATTTGGAATTTATGCTTTCAAGTTCTTTAAGCTTTCATTTCCTTTTCACGTAATCTTGCAATGAGCTTTATGATTACTTGAACTTGAGCTTTTAAAAAAAAAAAACCTGATTCCTGAAGTATCATCACTTTCAATAAAACATGTTCAATTACCTTAGATTTTTTATCATCAAAATAAGATTAGTGAGCCATGTTAGACCAACAATCTCCCTTTTTTAATGATGAAAAATAAGGAGTAAAAGTAAGTGAACCTTGATAAGGCTCCCCCTTACAATAAGCATATTTTTAACAATGTTTTGAAAGTACAATAACCATCCATATGATAGTTTTTCAAATAGTATCAACTTCAGTCTTATGAAAGTTCATATTGCAAGATCTCATTTCAATAATATTCATTTCATATATCAACATATATTAGCATATCATATATATTGCAAGATCTTAGTTCAATAATATTCATTTCATATATCAACATATATCATTATATCAATAGTATTCTCAATTTTGCAACTTTCTCGATTTTTTCTTTGCAACTTTACTCTCAATTTTGCTCAATCCTTCTCCCCCTTTTGACATCAATCAAAAAGAGAAAGGAAACAATAAGGTAAAGTCAAGAGTAGACACAAAATACACAACAAGATATTCATATAGAACCATAGTTGTACATAGTGTAAAAAAAAAACTGAGATACTCTGAAACATAGTAAACTGATTACATATATAGAAATAAGATGCACAAAAAAAAAAAAAACTGATATAGCACTGAAATACACATCATAGCAACAAAAACATCAAGCATCAGCATCAGCTACATCATCATCGTCAGATCCTTCATCATTTCCTTCATCTTTCTCTTCCTCTGATTCCTCATCTAATGCATCATCACTACGATAATGTGAGGAACTAGCCTGATATTGTTCCAAATGACTAAGTCTTTGATCAATTTAAGGAGATACGAGACTGAAGTAAGGTAATGCTTTCCTTAAGATATTAAAGCCCAAAGCGTACATCATTACTAAAAGTAGTAAACTAATGATGACATAGTATGAACCATGAAGGAGCATCAATATGAGGTTCTAACTGCTAATTAGGAGGTGGAGTGTAACAACCCAAAAAGTTTTGCTCAATTTCTCCGATACCACCTATAACAACCTGAAAATTTCATACAACGGAAGACCTTAATAATCAAGTACCAAAGTACTAAATCATCTCAATATAATAATATCATCAACGGCATCACAAATTATATCCTTACTACTTAAAAATGATTAAGAAATAATAAAATAATACAATTATAGGTAAGACCTTCTATCCCAACCACGCTTCAGCTGTGCTACTCCGATTTCTCCTATCCTCCACATGAATCTATAAAATGTTAAAGTTTTCATGGGGTGAGAACCTCTCAGTAAGTGGGGATAAATTATTATCAATGCGTGGCAGGTGAGTTGTCAAGTAAGTAAGATATAACGATTTATTAATGCACCTTGTTGACTCTACGAGTCCAATCCGGTTTTGATAATGACAAATTACTTGGTATTTGATCTGTGCATTGAGTTTGTGAACAAGAACTATATTAAGCATGCACGGAAGGATAACGAGTCATGGAAGTCACAAAATAAAGCTAACATATCTTAGCATGATCCATGGAACTCAAAGAGTATGAGAATCAAGATGCAAGCGGCAAAATTCAAGAACATCTTAGGAATAGGTATATAGAACTCATGTACTTACATTTTCATATGATTTAATTTGAGGATCAACATAACTTAGAATTTCTTTAGGATTCATACATTTCATGTACATCATTAGGGTACTTTCATGGACTTAGAAATACTTTTAAAAGCATGGAAAATATGTTTTATAAATGACCTAAGAAAAAAAGCAAAGCAAATTTTTAAATTAGAAAAGGAAAATTGAGAAAAAGGGGACTTTAGTAGCCTGAAGTCACCCTCAGTAGTATGAATAATTTCTTCAGGAGCCCGAAGAATTAATGGAAAACACAGCAAGTTGGCCAAGGCACTTCGGTTGCCTAAGCTTGGTACCTCAGGCGCCTGACCTGGCTTCAAGAGCTTGAACTCCTCTCTTTAGACGCCTGACTGCTTTCGAAGTTTATTTTTTCAAAGGATTAAGGAATGTCGGTCGCCTAGGCTTTCACCCTCACGCACCTGAACCTGTGGGAAACTTAAAAATTTGATTTTCATTAAAAGAACTTGCGACCTATTTCTTTTATCCAATAGTTGAGATCAATCCTAAGGGTAAGACACTATATATACTGAACATCTAAACCCTAGAACAAAGCTAAGACACACAACAAGAGAAGAACATATCTTATTGCAAGAACATAGAGAAACTTGTGCTGATTGCTATACGATTGCCTGCACTTCATTCTTCATTCATCTTCTTTGGGAATATCTACTCTAGAAATCAAAGGGCATTCATTCATTCAATTGATTTTCCTTCTAGTATTGAGGTTTGATCATTCAAGTTATTATTTTCAAGAACTTCTCATCTCATTACTTGTTATTGAATATCATCAGAGAAATTGGTTTTTGAGTGTGCACATACATATAAACACTGTTTTTGAAAAAATCACTACTTGAGAAAATTGTTTAGCTATTGGTTGATTAGTTTTTGATTCAAGAGTATATATACATATATATATATATATATATATATATATTGTTCATAGAGCTTATTATAGAAAAATCAATTTTTTATTAAGTATTAAGAGGAAGATCTTGAGTGTGCATATATTCAATCACTTTGATAAGATTACTACTTGAAAATAGCTTTGGCTATTGTTTAAATATTTTAGGTTCAAGTGCATTTTTCCATTCAAAGACTTGATCATTGTAATTGTACAAATCCACTTGATTAGATATCCTTGGAGTTCTTAAATACATATATTGCTGAAGGATATTTTCTAAAATAGATCACATTTTTTTTAATCTTTGGAATTCATATCAATATTTATTTGCAGATTGCAAAGGTTGTGTTATGATTGAATATTTGAAAGAAAACTTTGTGATTTTGATTGATTTAATATTCAAGACAAAGTTTTTATTAATAAGTTCACATCAAATATATTTGTGCATTTTTGCAAAGTGAACTAAGAACCCTAAAATTCTCCGAAACATTTCAAATATTTCTTTACTTGTGAGTTTTTAATAAAAAGGGTTTTGTGTGTTGAAGCATATCATACATAAAACGATTGTATCGTTGTCATACATTCATGAGCTTCAAGTTTAATCATATGTTAATGTGTTAGGAAATTGATTTGTACTCACATGCTTTTGTTAGAAGCATTTTTGAGTGTTGATTTTCAGATTCTATTGTATACACGGTTCGGTGTGTGAACCGGTGTGTGAGGAGAGAGTTGTATCTTTTGTAAGCAGCGGATTATGAGGGAGTTGTACCTCTTGTAAGCATCGGATTGTAAGGGAAGCTCCGTCCCAATTTAAGGAGCAGGGATTTAGTGAAATCCTTGAGTGGTTGCTCAAGGCGAGGATGTAGGCCAAGTTGACTGAATCTTGTAAAACCGTGTTTGTCTTCTCTCTTCCCTTTACTTTTTACTTTCAGCACTTCATTTAAATTGTTTATACTGCATGTATAGGTTGGATTTCCTTGCACATAAGTAATTGAGTAACAAGAATTCGTTGGTAAATATATAAGAAGGGTTTAAGTGGTAAATAAGTGTCAAAGAATTTTTAAATACCCAATTCACCCCCCTCTTGGGATTACACCTAATTCAACATTTGGTATCAGAGACGGTTTACATAGACTTGATAGTTAATTTGTAAAAAGATCACATGGCACACATTGGTGTAACTCCATTTGGTGAGGGACACTCATCTACTAGACCACCTATTTTCTGTGGTGTAAATTACACATATTGGAAATGTAGGATGAGCATATATCTACTGAACGTAGATTGGAAGGTTTGGAAAATAGTGACTAAGGGAAATCACATTCCCATGAAAGTAATTGATAAGATTAATGTACCTAAAACTGAAGATGAATATACTAAAGAGGATTGGAAGTCAGCACAAATCAATGCCACTGCCATGAACTTACTTTTTTGTGCATTAGATGTCAATGAATTTAATAGGTTAATGACATATAACTCGGCTAAAGAAATTTGGGAAAAATTAGAAGTTACATATGAAGGCACTAAGGAATTCAAGGATAGTAGGATAGACATGCTCACTAGTGAATATGAATAATTAAAATGATGACTGATGAATCCATGCAATCCATGTACACAAGATTCACACACATCATTAACTCTTTAAATGCTCTTAGAAAAACTTACCCTATTTATGAGTTGATCAGGAAAATACTCAAGGGATTACCTCTAGTGTGGGAAGCGAAAGCTACGGCAATAGCAAAAGGGAGAAGTCTCAAGGAGATGTCAGTGGATGAATTCATTGGATAGCTCATCACCTATGAGCTAACAATAAACGAGAGGAAAAATGAGCAGAGCAAAGCAAAGAAGGTCACTGCACTTAAGGCATCATCAAGCTATTCAAGTGAAGGAAGTGATTTTGAAACGGATAATGACCTAGCCTTGCTAAAAAAGAATTTCAGGAAGTTTTTGAAGAAGAATAAGAAGTTCAACAGAAAATTCTGGAACTCTAAATTGGAAAGAGGAGAGCAAAGCATGAAGAAAAAGAAGGAGGATCCACCAACATGCTACAACTACCGAGAAGTTGGACACATCAAGTCTGAATGCCCCAAGCTCGTAAAAGCCTCAAAGAAAAAGAAAAAAGCACTGAAAGTTGGCTGGGATACACACAGCACTAGTTGTTCAGAATCTGAATCCAGCAACGACGAGGTTGCCAATCTGTGCCTAATGGCACATGATAACCTTGAGGTACAATTATCATTTTTATCATCTTCGTATTATTCTAGTGATTCTGAAAATGAAAATGATATGATATCATACAATGAACTGAAACAAGAATATCTATACACTATTAAAATGCTTGAGAAGAAAACAAAGAAAATCTTCGAGTTGAAAAGAAAAGTCAAAGAACTTTCAAATCTAATTGAACGCCAAAATGAATCCCATGCATCTTTCATAAAAGAAAAAGATTTGAAAATTGAGGAGTTAGAAAAGGATTTGAAAGATAAATATGAAATTATTTGTAAATTTACTGAAGGACAAAACAATTTTGAAAAGCTCCTAGGATCTCAAAGAAATTCCCTAGAAAAGGAAGGACTTAGTTTTAATAGAAAGGAAAATCTAAAGAATAGACATCTTTACAAGGGTTATTTTACAAAAGAATCAAAGTCATATGCTCCAACTAAGAATTACTATAGAAATACTACTTGCTTTAAATGTACAAGGTTGGGTCACATACAATTCGACTGTCCTTTCAAAAATAAAGATGTAAAAATAAAGAAAGTATGAAAGGTCAAAGGTCAAAGGTCAATCTAGCACTAACCCCCCTGGACCCAAGAAAATCTTGGTACCAAAGTTAGTTGTTTGATCGTGTCTTGCAGATATGCTTAAGATCAGCATCCTCAAAAGACAAATGGTATATAGATAGCAGATGCTCACGTCACATGACCGAGGATAAAGCCAAGTTCACATCCATCATTCTCGAGGATGAAGGATTTGTCACCTTTGGAGATAATGCCAAGGGAAAGATCACAAGTGTAGGTAAAGTTGGTAATAATTCTTCATTAATTATTGATGATGTTTTACTGGTGGAAGGTTTAAAGCATAATTTGCTAAGTATAAGTCAACTATGTGATAAAGGGTACAAACTATCACTTGAACATGACAAGTGCATAGTTGAACATAAAACTGATAATAAGATATTATTCACTGTTGAACGTCATGAAAACGTAAATACCACAAGCTTTGATAACTTAACCTCACAAAGTGTGACATGCTTCTTTGCTATGAATGAAGTTCGCTGGATTTGGCATAGGAGACTAGGACACGCAAACATAGATTTAATCTCAAAACTAGTTAAGAAAGAATTAGTTAAAGGACTGCCTAAAACTAAATTTGTGAAAGATAAAATCTATGATGCATGCCAACTAGGAAAACAAGCAAGAACAAGCTTTAAGAAGAAGAAAGAGATCTCCACTACTAGGACACTCCAAATGCTACACTTAGACTTATTTAGACCAAACCCAATTCAGAGTTTAGGAGGAAAATCATATGCCTTTGTCATAATTGATGATTTTTCAAGATACACATGGGTACTATTCTTAGGTCACAAAGATGAAGCATGTGAACAATTTATAAACCTGTGCAAGAAAGTCCAAAATGAAAAGGGATATACAATTACTAAAATTCAAAGTGATAGGGGTAGAGAATTCAAAAATCAAGGCATAGAAGACTACTGTAACTCATTAGGAATTGCCCATAACTTCTTAGCACCTAGAACACCACAACAGAATGGTGTAGTTGAAAGGAAAAATAGGTCTATATAAGAGATGGCCAGAACTATGCTTAACGAACATAAACTAACTAAGTACTTCTGGGCTGAGGCAGTGAATACCACCTGCTATGTGCTAAATAGAGTTCTTATTAGACTATCACTTAATAAAACTCTGTACAAGTTATGGAATGGCCATAGACCAAACACATCATATTTTCATGTCTTTGGCTGCAAGTGTTTTGTGCTTAGAGACAATGAACATTTAGGAAAATTCGATGTAAAATCTAATGAAGGTATCTTCCTAGGGTATGCCTTAGATAGCAAAGCCTATAAAGTATATAACAAACGAACATTGACGGTTATAGAATCTATTCATGTAGTGTTCGATGAGTCAAATCCCTTCTCCAAAAGAACTGATGAAGATGAAATTGAATTAAACAAGGAATTTGAAGAACTATCAATTGAGAATGATTCAGAAAAGAAAAATGAACTTAAGGAACCATCCATTGAAATTGATCAAACTAAAAATGAGGTTAATGAACCATCTAAAGAATGGAAATATATAAAGAATCATCCCACAGATCAAATAATAGGTGAACGATTACGTGGAGTAGCCACTCGCTCCTCTCTTAGGAACATGGTTAGTCATTTTGTATTTTTGTCTCAAGAAGAACCTAAGAATCTGAGTGAAGCTATAGAGGATGAATCTTGGGTGCTGTCCATGCAAGAAGAATTAAATCAATTTGAGAGAAACAAAGTATGGACATTAGTTCCTAGACCTGAGGATAAATTAATCATAGGGACCAAATGGATATATAAGAATAAGAAAGATAAACATGGAGTAGTTGTGAGAAATAAGGCTAGATTAGTAGCTCAGGGATATAATCAAGAAGAAGGTATAGATTTTGAAGAAACATTTGCACTTGTAGCTAGAATGGAAGCCAGTCAAATGCTTTTAGCATATGCAGCTTTTAAGGATTTCAAACTATATCAAATGGACATCAAAAGTGTATTTTTAAATGGCTATATAAATGAAAAAGTGTATGTAGAACAACCCTCAGGTTTTGAAAACCATAAAAATCCTGATCATGTTTATAAACTGACAAAAGCCTTGTACGGTTTAAAGCAAGCTCCTAGAGCTTGGTATGAAAGGCTAAGCAGTTTTCTATTAGAAAATGGATTTGTAAGAGGAAAGATAGATACAACCCTGTTCATAAAGTCTAATAAAGATGATATTCTCCTACTGCAAGTATATGTAGATGACATCATATTTGGCGCTACAAATAAAGAATTGTGTAATGAATTTGCCAATACCATGCAAAATGAATTTGAGATAAGCATGATGGGTGAACTAAATTTCTTCCTAGGACTTCAGATCAAACAAGCAAATCATGGAATATTCATAAATCAATCAAAATATATTAGAGACTTACTCAAAAAGTTTAATATAGAATATGGAAAAATATTAGGTACACCTATGAGCGCTTCATTGAAATTAGACAAAGATGAACAAGGTATACCAACATATGTCAAGCTATATCATGGAATGATAGGTAGCTTGTTATACCTAACTGCCAGTACACCTGATATAATGTTTAGGGTATGTTTGTGTGCAAGATTTCAGTCTGCACCAAAAGAGTCTCATTTTTTAGTTGTTAAACGGATACTTAGATATCTTATAGGAACTGTGGACATTGAGTTATGGTATCTTAAGTACACATCCATTGAGATTATTAGTTATTCAGATGCTGATTTTGCGGGTAGCAAAGTGGATAGGAAGAGCACTAGTGGTACTTGTCATTTCTTACGATATTTTTTGGTCTCTTGGTTTTCCAAGAAACAAAATTCAGTTGCTCTTTCCACAGTTGAGGCTAAACACATAGCGGCAGGTAGTTGTTGTGCTCAAATGCTTTACATGAAGCAACAACTGAAGGATTTTGGATTAAGTTATGAAACAATCCCTATTCGATGTGATAATACGAGTGCGATAAATATTTTAAAGAATCTTATATTACATTCATGAACTAAGCAAATAGAAATACGACATCACTTTCTTCGTGACCATGTTCAAAAATGGGATGTGACACTAGAATTTGTATGCACGGATGAACAATGGGCAGATATATTCATGAAACCACTTGCGAAGGATAAGTTTATCCAAATTAAGCATGAATTATGTCTTATACATAGTTAATAGGTTGCTAAAAATTATGTTAGATGATATAATTCAGGGGGAGCAACGCCACTTACGATATATTCACTTGGTATTGCATTAATCAACAATTGGACATGTTTAAAACCTTAAGATTTCTAAGGGGAGCAAAACAAGGGTACATCTACTCATGTTTTATTAGTTTACATTTTTTTGTTGATGTCAAAAGGGGGAGAAAATTGGAAGCAAAACTAACAGAATGGAAGCAAAAATAATAGAATGGAAGCAAAGACTGAGGGAGATATGCAAAGGGGGAGAAACGGTTGTTGATGTCATGGATTGAAACATCATGAACATATTCATTATGAGCATATTTCATACTTCATTTAGATTCAAGAACTTTGTATACGAACATGAGCATATTGTCATTCATTGAATATTTGATGCATTAATTGAGGGGGAGCCTTGTTAGGCGTAACCCATTATATATTTTTTGCTCGTGTATTTGTCATCATCAAAAAAGGGGAGATTGTTGACTCTATAAGTCCAATCCGGTTTTGATAATGACAAATCACTTGGTATTTGCTCTGTACATTGATTTTCTGAACAGGAACTATATTAAACATGCACAGCAGGATAACGAGTCTTGGAAGTCACAAAATAAAGCTAACATATCTTGGCAAGATCCATGGAACTCAAAGAGTACGAGAATCAAGATGCAAGCGGAAAAGTTGAAGAACATCTTGGGAATGGGTATATAGAACTCATGTACTTACATTTTCATATGATTTAATTTGAGGATCAACATAACTTAGAATGTCTTTAGGATTCATGCATTTCATGTACATCATTAAGGTACTTTCATGGACTTAGAAATACTTTTAAAAGCATGGAAAATATGTTTTATAAAAGACCCAAGAAAATGAGTAAAGCAGATTTTTAAATTAGAAAAGGAAAATTGAGGAAAAGGGGACTTCAGTAGCCTGAACTCACCCTCAGTAGCCTGAAGAATTTCTTTAGGAGCTTGAATATTAAGTTCAGTAACCTGAATAATTAATGGGAAACACAGCAAGTTGGCCGAGGCACTTCGGTCACCTGACCTTGGTACCTCAGGCGCCTAACCTAGCTTCAAGAGCCTGAACTCCTCTCTTTAGGCGCCTGACCCGGCATTCCAAGTTTATTTTTTCAAAGGGTTAAGGAACTTCGGTTGCCTACGATTTCACCCTCAGACTCCTGAACCTGTGGGAAACTTAAAATTTTGATTTTCATTAAAAGAACTCGTGACCTATTTCTTTTATCCAAAGGTTGCGATCAATCCTAAGGGTAAGACACTATATATACTGAATATCTAAACCCTAGAACAAAGCTAAGACACACAACAAGAGAAGAACATATCTCATTGCAAGAACATAGAGAAACTTGTGCCGATTGCTATACGATTGCCTGCACTTCATTCTTCATTCATCTTTTTTGGGCAAATCTACTCTAGAAATCAAAGGGCATTCATTCATTCAATTGATTTTCATTCTAGTATTGAGGTTTGATCATTCAAGTTATTATTTTCAAGAACTTCTCATCTCATTACTTGTTATTGAATATCATTAAAGAAATTGGTTTTTGAGTGTGCACATACATATAAACACTGTTTTTGAAAAGATCACTACTTGAGAAAGTTGTTTAGCTATTGATTGATTAGTTTTTGATTCAAGAGTATATATATATCATGGAGTTTATTATAGCAAAATCTATTTTTGATTAAGTATTAAGAGGAAGATCTTGAGTGTGCATATATATATATATATATATATATATATATATATATATATATATATTAAATCACTTTGATAAGATTACTACTTGAAAATAGCTTTGGCTATTGTTTAAATATTTTAGGTTCAAGTGCATTTTTCCATTCAAAGACTTGATCATTGTAATTGTACAAATCCACTTGATTAGATATCCTTGGAGTTCTTAAATACATATATTGCTGAAGGATATTTTCTAAAATAGATCACATTTTTTTTAATCTTTGGAATTCATATCAATATTTATTTGCAGATTGCAAAGGTTGTGTTATGATTGAATATTTGAAAGAAAACTTTGTGATTTTGATTGATTTAATATTCAAGACAAAGTTTTTATTAATAAGTTCACATCAAATATATTTGTGCATTTTTGCAAAGTGAACTAAGAACCCTAAAATTCTCCGAAACATTTCAAATATTTCTTTACTTGTGAGTTTTTAATAAAAAGGGTTTTGTGTGTTGAAGCATATCATACATAAAACGATTGTATCGTTGTCATACATTCATGAGCTTCAAGTTTAATCATATGTTAATGTGTTAGGAAATTGATTTGTACTCACATGCTTTTGTTAGAAGCATTTTTGAGTGTTGATTTTCAGATTCTATTGTATACACGGTTCGGTGTGTGAACCGGTGTGTGAGGAGAGAGTTGTATCTTTTGTAAGCAGCGGATTATGAGGGAGTTGTACCTCTTGTAAGCATCGGATTGTAAGGGAAGCTCCGTCCCAATTTAAGGAGCAGGGATTTAGTGAAATCCTTGAGTGGTTGCTCAAGGCGAGGACGTAGGCCAAGTCGGCTGAATCTCATAAAACCGTGTTTGTCTTCTCTCTTCCCTTTACTCTTTACTTTCAGCACTGCATTTAAATTGTTTATAATGCATGTATAGGTTGGATTGTCTTGCACATAAGTAATTGAGTAACAAGAATTCATTGGTAAATATATAAGAAGGGTTTAAGTGGTAATAAGTATCAAAGAATTTTTAAATACCCAATTCACCCCCCTTTTGGGATTACACCTAATTCAACACACCTTTACTATAATATCATTTATACTGTTCTCACACTTATATACATATATCTAAAATAACATATTTCTATTTCAAAATGTATTTTAGTTCACCAAATACTTTAATCTCATAAATCTATATACATGCATGTATAACTGTAACTTGCTATAAAATAATATTGTTGTATGTGTACATAATCTAGTATAGATTCACATTTCTATATAAATAATCGTAACTCTATACAACACTATTGAACCATATTACTACATAAAATTATTGTAACATAATTCTATAATAATTTGTCATAACATAATACTGCATAGATCTGTCATATCATAATACTATATAAAACTATCATATCATATTTCTATAATAATTTGCTATACACATCCTTATGCTGACCTGTATACGAGGAGGTTACAACCTCATGTTGGCCCGTATAAGGGGAGGGACTCTCCCATACTCATTCTCATGCTGACCCTTATATGAGGAGAATAACCTCATGCTGACCCATATACGAGGAGGGACTATACTCTATACTCATAACTCTATATAACACTGTTCAAATTTATCATTTCATAATACTTAATAAGACTATCGTATCGTAATACTGTATGGAACTGTCATATCATAGCTCTATAATAATTTGCCATACACATCCTCATGCTGACCTGTATACGAAGAGGATAACCTCATGGTGGCTCATACACAAGGAGGAACTCTGTCATACTCATCCTTATGCTAACCCATATACAAGGAGGATAACCTCATGTTGGCTCGTATACGAGGAAGGACTACGCTATACTCATCCTCATGTTGACCTGTATATGAGCAGAATAATCTTATACTAGCCCGTATAAGAGGAGGGATTATACTCTATACTCATCCTTATACTAACTCGTATACAAGAAGGATACAATCTCATGTTGGCCCGTATACAAGGAGGGAATACGATTATACCTATCTACATTACTCTGCAAACATTTTTTTTCATACTGATCACGGTATAAAGTCAGTCATATCATATCTTACTGAGCATAAAATTTCTCCTCTGTTAATATAATATTTTTAAACCATAGTTCCTATATTGTTTTACAATTTTCCTGAAAACTTATTATAACATGCTTATTCTGGGAAATCGTAGTATTTCGATATAACATAATTTCCATAAAAAATCATACTTGTGCCTCACAATATAAGTAATATTCTAAACATAAAATCTTCCCTGATATCATATTCTCTAATAATACATATTAAATCTATTTTCCTATTCAATAGCAATATTCCCAAACACTATACTATAACATATGTAATTTCCGTAAATAAATACTATATCATATTTATTTACTCATGCCACACAACTTGAGTGATAATTCAAGTATAATGATCTACCTAGAATACCTATAAACTTTTGCTGGAAATAATCATTTTTTATATTTTCATAATTACATGCTCTATTTAAATTAGTTAAACTTTTGAAAATACTTGACATAATTCATTCCCCTTACCTAACTGGCTAGGAGGCTCGCAACCAACTCTATTTGCACGCCCCTGTCGTATTATCCTCGAAATCCTGAAATAACATATACATATATATATATATATATATATATATATACAAATTCCTCAGTAAATCACTAAATTTCCTAGAAAATCATCACACTTATATTTCCTAAACTTGCATACTTGTAATTTCCTAGACTATAATTTACCTGAGCTCCTCGAAAGATATCCGCTAGGGTCCTCAACCCATGCTTGCAGGGTCCCAAAAACATCCTAATTTTACTCCACAGAACTCTAGTACATTCGCATGCAATAAAAAATATGAGCTCAAATAAGTTTGATAATACTAAAAATACCTAAATAATTTACTTACCCTGATTTTCGAATGGTGCCCAAGTTGGCCAAACCAACAATCTACTCCAGCAAACTCATAGAGAATCTCCCCAAGATTAATATGGTAGCTTCTAATGGTCGAAACAGGGAGAAACGAGGAAAGAAATCTAGAGAAGTAAAGAGAGCCGTGCAGGAGGGAGAGAGAGAGAGAGAGAGAGAGAGAGAGAGAGAGAGAGAAAGCGGAGAGAAAATGATTTCTCTTGTTGAAATGTGGTTTCCATATATATATAGCTAGCCTGCCACGTGGCCTCGTTGATGAGCCAAACGTACAAGTCGATGAGCCGTAGAAGGTATCTCGATGACGAAAGTGAGGAGCTCCTCAATGATCCATAAGCTCTGAAATCACACCTCTGGGTATCACCTTGTCTATAGAGACCTGTAGAATTCTGGTAATTAAATAATAAAAGTGAGGAAGAAAAGGAAAATTTTAACAAGGTCCACGTTCGTCGACGAACAGGCTTCTTAGGATCATCGACGTGGACACGTGTCTTGTCAACGAGAAGATATAGAGAGGA
Organism: Malania oleifera; assembly: GCF_029873635.1. Taxonomy (NCBI): domain Eukaryota; kingdom Viridiplantae; phylum Streptophyta; class Magnoliopsida; order Santalales; family Ximeniaceae; genus Malania; species Malania oleifera. The sequence goes on along the minus strand of NC_080429.1, from coordinate 54,789,606 downwards.
TGGTTTTTAGGACCTGAATTTCATTGATGAGGAGGAAGGGTTCGTCAGCAAAACTCTTCTTGGACTCTCAACAAGGTGACGTGGCTCGTCAAGACATCTATAAATATGCAGGAAACGGGTTTTTAGTGAAGGAATATCTCTCTTTCTCTCATTTTCTCTCTCTGAAAATGGGGTTCTCTCACTTCTCTCTAAGTTTCTGGCATTGTCTTTCCCTGATTCGACAATCAGAAGCTACCACGGTGATCCTAGGGAGATTCTCTACGATATAGTCGAAGCGAAATGTTGATTTGAGAAGTTTGGTGAACCATCCCAAAACCAGGGTAAGAAGATTATTGGAGTATTTTAAATATTACTCAGTTCATGTGAGGTCAAATTTAGTATTATATAATAATATACTGGACGTGAAATCAGGGTGCTATATTTTCAGGAATACGGTATTTTGGGACCCTGCAGACAAGGCTTGAGGACCCCAGTGGGTGGTATTTTAGAAACTCAGGTAAAATGATAACATGGTTAATAGTCTAAAAATTGTGTATGTAAGTTCAGGGAAATATAGTTGATTTATTGGAAATATGCATATGTGTATTATTTCAAGATTTTGGGAAGTACGCCGTGAGCGTGAGGATTAAGTTGGAGGCGAGCCTCTCAGCCAGTTAGGTAAGGGAAATATGTTATGTTAGGAAATTCAAAAATATTATTAGTAAATTATAGTATTTTTTTATTAATATAAGGGGTATAAATTACACAGTTTTACAGATTTCAGAACATAAGTTTTAATAATTATACGGCATGAGTAGATATTCGATTAGTACATAATTTGTATAGTTTTTTCAGAATATCATGATTTACAATGTATATATATAAACAAATATATTTACCAGACAGATATTTTATAGATATTATACAAACATGTATTTTACAGTAATTACAGAATGTCATGCTTTCCAAAACCATAACACTTAGACATTATAATTTATTCAGTCAAATATAACAGTTAGATATTATAGTCACATATTATAGTATTTTCAAATCATATTTATAGTGTTATGGTTATTTTGGAATCATGATGAAAATAGTAGGATATCTATAGAAATAGTATATACCGTATCAGACCTGATGAATCAAGTTATATTCAGTTAACAAAGCACAGTACCATTGCTATTTTCATATCAGAGTGCAACCACATATCTCAGGTAGTATGTGGATTCCATCAACCATGTCTACGGAGAGATTGCAGATCTCCCTAGTATTTTGGGTTGAGGCAGCTAGTTTGACGAGGTAATTACCAGTTTCGGGCCTAGGAGAGGTTGCAGTTTGGGCCAGACTGAGGATTGGTAGAGTACAGTTGACTTACCTAGTAGGCCAACCAGGATTTAGTCCCTCCTATGGGCCGCACAACCCCCTCATGAGGGGTTAAATCATGACATACAATTTTTCAAGGTAAACATTTCAGTTATGTACATGTATATAGATTTACAGAATATCAGCAATGTAGTATAATACTAGAAGTATGAAAAAATCCAAAACTCAGACATTACAGTTATACTTTAAACCAAGATAAATGCAAGTTACTTTGTATATTGATTTACCAGCTTTTACAGTTCCAGATATTGTCAATATAACATTTATGAAATTCAGTCACCCCACACACTAGTAATAGCATATTTCCTCTTATAGAGCATTGTCTCATCCTAGTGGTTTAACATTTTTCAGGTGATCCAGCTAGGCGATCAAATCATGCTCGTAGGTAGAGAGATCTTTTGTACTGCCCTATTTTAAAGGGTAAGTGTGTTCAAGGGAATGTATTTTTGGGGTAGATGAAATTGGGGTGACGTATAAACATGTATGTATGATTTGGAAATACTGAATTCTGGTACTGTAAATATGGATGTATGACGTTATGTTTTTCGCTGCATAGGTATGTCGATTTATGTACAGGGATGCCTCAGTGCCATCTGGGCGCTGAGATGTTCTAGTAGGTATTACAGGGGTATTAGAGTAATTTATATTTTATGTAAAAAAAATGGTATCATTTTTGGGTCGTTACAGTTTGGTATCAGAGCCTAGGTTGCTAGGTTCTATAGACCCTAGAGTACAACAAAAAACAATACCAAAATATAGGAATTGAATCTTAAGAAGAGTGGAATAGGATATCAGTGAGTTAAAGTTGGGAAATTAGGATGAGAATTTAGGGTTATGTTCTGCGGTTTGGAGGTAGATTTTTGGAGTGGTTTCTGTGATTTTCCTGGGGTGACAATTCTAGGAAAACCATAGTAAACTATCATTGAATTCTATTTCCATATGGTAGGGTCAGACCTTAAACTAGTGATAAAAGGTAGGGGGTATTTTAGTTAGTATAGTATTGTAAGGTTCGGATTCTCAGAATAATTTGTTAATTTTGCAAGATAGACCTAGCAGGTAGTAGCGCTCACGCGAGTGGTTACGATAGAGCAGGGCCTTCTGGTGTAGGAGGTGAGGATTCAGATGCTCTGTTATGCAGTATGGCTCAGCAAGTTATGACTGAGATTGCCCGAAGCTCCAGGGAGCAAGGAGGTCGATCTACAGCTCAGGGGTGCACAATAGAAAAATTTACAAAGATGAACCCACCAGCATTTTCAGGAGCGGATGATCTTGCAATTACAGAGAACTGGATGCAGGAGATAGAGAAGATTCTAATGGTGCTTCACTGCACTGATGAGCAGAGGGTCCTTTATGCCACATATAAGCTAACAAGGAAGGCTGAGAGATGGTGGACGGCCACTAGTTTATTAGAGGAGCAAAGATCAATTCCAGTGTCGATGATCTGGCCCCAATTCAGAGAGATATTCTTTGATAGATACTATCCAGCCTCGGTCAGAGAGGCTAAAGTACATAAGTTTTTTAGCTTGTCCAAGGATCGATGACAGTCTAGCAGTACGCGGAGAAATTCATTGAGTTATCGCATTTTTGTCCTTATATTGTTCCAGATGAAGCTAAGAAGGCCATGATGTTTGAGAGGAATTTGAAGTGAGACATTTATAGACAGGTGGCAGTACTGAGGATACAGGATTTCTCAGAACTGGTTGACAAGGCCATAATAGCAGAGGAGGGTTTGCCGAGAGAGACTGAGATACAGAGCCAAAAGAAGAGGGTTGCAACTTTGAGTTTTAAGGCGAGTTCCAGCCAAGGCCCTTGGAAAGGAGGTAGATTTAGGGGGGGTCAGAAGCAAACAATAGAGCACAGTGGATTTCAGGGTGGGCAGTCTTATCCCACCTACCCCAGATGTGGACAAAAACATCCAGGTGAGTGCCGACTAGGGGAGAATGTCTACTACCATTTTGGGAGGCTTGGCCAAATGGATTGATCATGTGAGGGACAGCCGATTTATGCACCAGCTCTCAGACCAAACCAGGGTGGTCATCAGGTGCCCCATGGAGGCCAGCAGAGGAATACGGCACCGGCGAGGGTCTATGCATTGACGCCGAGACATGCTGAGATTGCTAGAGACATTGTCACAAGTACATTTACTGTATTATCATATAATTTTTTTTTTTTTTTTTACACGGGTGCCACCCATTCCTTTATATCGATAGCGTATTTTAAAGTAACTGGGGTAGAGGCACAGCTATTAGGTGTAAATCTATCTGTAGTCATGCCAACGGGATCTATGGTGAGGTGTAGAAAGGTACTTCAGAACTTTCTAGTAAGCATTCGGGAGAAAGTACTACCAATTGATCTCGTCGTACTGGATATGTAAGGGTTTGATGTAACACTGGGTATGGATTCGCTAGCAGCTAATCACGCCAGCATAGATTGCCATCAAAAAGAAGTGATTTTCAGACCCCTGGTTGAGCAAGAATACAAATTTGTGGGTTCACGTGTGCGTGCCTCGCCACAGTTATTGTCATTTTTTCAGGTGAGGAGACTGCTACAAGGTGGTTGCCAGGGGTATGTTGGCTATATAAAGGAATTTCCAAAAGAAGAACTAAAACAGGCTAATATTTCAGTAGTCAAAGAATTTTCAGATGTTTTTCTAGAAGAATTGTCTGGCTTACCACCAGATCGAGAGATTGAATTTACCGTGGATCTACTACCAGGGTCGGCACCGGTATCTAAAGCACCATATCGTATGACTCCAATTGAATTGAAGGAATTGAAAGATGCAGGAGTTGCTGAATAAAGGATTTATCAGGCCCAGTGTGTCATCGTGGGGGCCCCCAGTCCTATTCGTGAAAAAGAAAGATGGGACCATGAGATTGTGCATAGATTATAAGGAGATAAACAAATTGACAATCAAGTATAGATATCCTCTTCCTAGGATTGACGACTTATTTGATCAGCTCCAGGGGACCTAGGTCTACTCTAAAATTGACCTACGGTCGGGTTATCATAAGGTGAAAGTTAGAGCAGAGGATATTTCAAAAACAGCATTTTGAAACAGATATGTGCATTACGAATTTTTGGTGATGCCATTTGGGTTAACTAATGCACCAACTGTATTTATGGATTTAATGAATTGGGTGTTCCATCATTACTTGGACCAGTTTGTTGTGGTTTTCATTAATGATATACTGGTCTACCCGGGAAGTTTTAAGGAGCACGAGCATCATCTGAGGCTAGTGTTTCAGATATTGAGAGATAGAAAGTTGTACGCAAAATTCAAGAAATGTGAATTATGGTTTAGGAAGGATACTTTCCTCGGGCATGTGATCTCCAAGGATGGTATATCGGTTGACCCGAGTAAGATAGAGGCAGTGGTGAGTTAGGTAAGATCAGGAAATGTCCAGGAGGTCAAGAGTTTTCTGGGTTTGGCAAGCTACTAGCGACGCTTCGTAGATGGTTTCTCTAGATTATCAGGTCCATTAACATGACTCACGAGGAAAAATGTGAAGTTTGATTGGACCAATGATTGTGAGTAGAGCTTCCAGGAGTTAAAGCGACAATTGGTTTTAGCACCTGTACTGGTCATTCCATCAGGGGAGGATGGATTTGTGATATACAGTGATGCATCTTTGAAGGGTTTTGGACGTTTGTTAATGCAGCACGGAAGACTCATTGCCTACGCATCTAAACAGCTTAAAGAATATGAGAAGAATTATTTTATTCATGATTTAGAATTAGCTGCAGTAGTTTATGCTTTAAAAATCTAAAGGCATTATCTATACGGTGGGAAATGTGAGATCTTCACGAACCACAAAAGCTTAAAGTATTTCTTTTCCCAGGAAGAGTTAAGTATGAAGCAAAGAAGGTGGCTAAAACTCATTAAAGAATATGACTACACTATTAGTTACCACCCAAGGAAAGTGAATGTGGTAACAAATGCTTTGAGCAGGAAATCAGTGGGACCAGCACTGGTAGTTGTGGAGGTTCAACATCTAATCCTGATAGATCTAGAGAGACTTGGTGTAGAGTTGGTAGAGAGTAATCCTTAGGCATTTATTGCCAGCCTGATTGTGCAACCTACACTATATGAAAAGATTAAAGTCGCTCAGTGAGATGACGCAGAATTAGCGAATGTAATAGTCAGAGTACAGGATGGTCAGGGAGAGGAGTTCAATATCTCTGATGACGGAGCTTTGAGGTTTCGCACCAAATTGTGTGTGCCTATTGATGATGATATTAGGATAACGATTCTAAAGGAGGCTCACAAATCCTTATACACGGTTCATCCTGGTAGTACTGAAATGTATAAGGATCTGCGAGAGTATTTCTGATGGAGTGGCATGAAGAGGGAGATTGTTGAATTTGTGTAGTAGTGCTTGATGTGCTAGTAGGTTAAGGTTGAGCACTAGAGGTCGATAGGCCAGTTATAGCCACTCTTCATCCCTGAGTGGAAGTGAGGCCACATATCCATGGATTTCGTCACTAGGCTACCATCAGCACCGCATGGTCAAAATGCCATTTGGGTACTTGTTGATTGGCTAACGAAAACAGCCCACTTTTTACCTACTAAAGTTAGCTACCCTATGAACCATTTGGTAGAAAATCTACATTCAGGAGATTGTGATTGTTCGACCCCATGGGGTGCTAGTATCTATAGTCTCAAACTGTGGCCCACGTTTTACATCACGATTTTGGAAGAGTTTGCAAGAGGCTTTAGGGTATCTCAATTAGCATTCAGAACTACTTTTCAACCTTAGACAAATGGTTAGATAGAGAGGACGATCTAGATACTTAAGGATATGCTGCGAGCGTGTGTATTGGATCTTGGGGGTAGTTAGACCCAGTATTTGCTGCTGGTTGAATTTCCCTACAACAATAGCTATCATGCCAACATAGGCATGGCACCGTACGAGGCGCTTTATGGTAGGAGGTGTCATTCTCCTTTATGCAGGGATGAGCTAGGTAAGAGGTGACTTTTGGGGCTAGAAATAGTGTAGCAGGCGTACGATAAAGTCTAACTCATTCAAGATAGAATTAATGTAGCACAGAGTCGGCAGAAAAGCTACGCAAATACTCGCCGCCGGGAATTGGAATTTAAAATAGGTGACCATGTGTTTTTTAAAATAACACCACTGAAGGGAGTCATGAGGTTTGGAAAGAAAGATAAGTTGAGCCCTAGGTTTATTGGCCCGTTTGAGATACTTGAAAAAATTGGGTCAGTTGCCTATCGGCTAGCTTTACCACCAACTTTGTTTAGAATTCATGGCGTATTCCATGTTTCTATGTTAAAGAAATACGTCCTAGATCCTTCATATTTATGCAGAATTAGAATTCAATGATGCTCTAGCATATGAGGAAGCTCTAGTGTAGATCTTAGACAGGAAAGAACAGGAGTTGCGCAGTAATAAAATACCACTAGTAAAAGTCCTGTGGAGGAATCATGCAGTCGAGGAAGCTTCTTGGGAGCTTAAGGAAGAAACTAGAAAGAAATACTCACCCTTGTCTAGTGGGGTACAATAATGATTTGTAAAGTCAAATAATGATAGTTTTATTTTGTTTAGTATAATGTAATGAATGTGTAATTGTAATTTAGAATATAGGATAGGTAGTTTTTGGTTTTGGAAGAATTTTCTTTTATAGGTATATTTGCAATCTCCCAGGACCCTGAATATAACTACGATATTCCTTGGCCATAAGTGAGGGTTAGTAATAAAATAAGTAGTCTATTTTCTTAAAAGGGTGGTGTAAATATAGATAGTAAATTTCGAGGATGAAATTTTTATAAAGAGGGGAGAATGTCGAGACCCATAAAATTATGATAACTAAATAATAAAAGAAAGGAGAAAGAAAATGAAAATTTTAAGAAGGTCAACAAGGTTTTGACAACGAACGCAAAGCGTTCATCAACGAACAAGCTTCTTGGGATCGTCGATGTGGACACTTGTCTCATCGATGAGAAGATACCAAGAGGACAGTTTTCAAAAGCTGAATTTTATTGACGAGAAGTAAGGGTTCATCGACAAAACTCCTCTAGGACTCGTTGATGAGGAGACGTGGCTCGTTGACGAGGCCACGTGTCAAGACATCTATAAATATGCAAAAAATAGGTTTACAGCAAAAGAATCTCTCTCTCTCTCTCTCTCTCTCTCTCTCTCTCTCTCTCTATCCCTCTCTCTCTCTCTCTCATTTTCTCTCTCTAAAAATGGGATTCTCTTACTTCTCTCTAAGTTTCTTGCTCCATCTCTCCTCAGTTCAATGATCAAAAGCTACCATGGTGATCCTGGGGAGATTCTCTACAACATAACCAGAGAAAAATGTTGATTTGAGAAGTTTGGGGAACCAGACCAAAACTAGGGTAAGTAGATTATTTGAGTATTTTCAGTATTACCCAGTTCATTTAAGGTTAGATTTAGTATTATATGAGAATATACTGGGGTTTTGTGAAGTGAAATTAGGGTGTTATATTTTCAGGAATATGGTGTTTTGGGACCATGTAGACAAGGGTTAAGGACCCTAATGGGTGATATTTCAGAAACTCAAATAAAATGATAACAAAATTAATAGTCTAGAAATTGCGTATGTAGGTTCGAGAAAATATAGTTGATTTATTGGAAATATGCATATGTGTATTATTTCAGGATTTTGGGAAGTACGTCGTGAGCGTGAGGATTAAGTTGGAGGCAAGCCTCCCAACCAGTTAGGTAAGGGAAATATGCTATGCTAAAAAATTCAAAAATATTGTTAGTAAATTATAGTATTTGTTTATTAATATATGGGGTATAAATTACACAGTTTTACAGATTTCAAAACATGAGTTTTAATAATTGTTTGGCATGAGTAGATATTCGATTAGTACAGAATTTGTATAGTTTTTTCAGAATATCATGATTTACAATGTATATATATAAACAAATATATTTACCAGACAGATATTTTATAGATATTATACAGACCAGTATTTTACAGTAATTACAGAATGTCATGCTTTCCAAAACCATAACACTCAAACATTATAGATTATTCAGTCAGATATAACAGTTAGATATTATAGTCACACATTATAGTATTTTCAAATCAGATTTATAGTGTTATGGTTATTTTGGAATCATGATGAAAACAGTAGGATATCTATAGAAATAGTATATACCGTATCAGACCCTGATGAATCAAGTTATGTTCAGTTAACAAAGCATGGTACCATTGCTATTTTCATATCAGAGTGCAACCACATATCTCATATAGTATGTGGATTCCATCAACCATGTCTATGGAGAGATTGCAGATCTCCCTACTATTCTGGGTTGAGGCGGTTGGTTTAATGAGGTAATTACCAGTTTCGGGCCTAGGAGAGGTTGCAGTTTGGGCCAGACTAAGGATTGGTAGAGTACAATTGACTTACTTGGTAGTCCAACTAGGATTTAGTCCCGCTTATGGGCCGCACAACCCTCTCATGAGGGGTTAAATAATGACATACAGTTTTCCAAGGTAAATATTTTAGTTATGTATATGTATACATATTTACAGAATATCAGCAATGTAGTATGATACTAGAAGTATGAAAAAGTAGAAAACTCAGACATTACAGTTATACTTTAAAGTAAGATAAATGCAAGTTATATTATATATTAATTTACCATCTTTTACAGTTCCAAATATTGTCAATATAACATTTATGCAATTTAGTCACCATACACTAGTAATAGCTTATTTCCTCTTACAAAGCATTGTCTCATCCTAGTGGTTTAACATTTTTCATGTGATCCAGCTAAGCGGGCAGATCAGGCTCTCTAATAGAGAGATCTTTTGTACTGCCCTGTTTTAAAGAGTAAGTGTGTTCAAGGGAATGTATTTTTGGGGTAGATGAAACTGGGGTGACGTATAGACATGTATGTATAATTTGGAAACACTGAATTCTGGTATTGTAAATATGGATGTATGACTTTATGTTTTTCGCTGCATAGGTGTGTTTATTTATGTATAGGGATACCTCAGTACCATTTGGACCCTGAGATGTTATAGCAGGTATTACAGGGGTATCATAGTAATTTATATTTTATATAAAAAATGGTGTAATTTTTGGGTCGTTGCATCGTTGATGAGACTCGCGTCCTCGTCGACGTGTCTAAGAAGGTTGTTTCTTCGATGAGACCCTACTAAGGCCCCTTTTGAAATTCCTTTCTCTTTCCTTTCTTTATTATTTAATTACTATAATAATCCGAGTTACTACATTCTCCCCTCCTTATAAAAATTTTGTCCTTGAAATTTGCTATCGTAACTGCACACCATCCCTTGAGGAAGAATTCACTACTTACCTTGTTAATTACACTCACTTATGGTAGAGGAACACTATGGTTACAAATATGGTTCTGGGAGATTACAAATATCCCCCTAAAAGAATAATTTCTCCCAAAACCAAAACACTATTTTATCTCATAGTCTAAAATACAACCAAAGCAATAACTATTACACATATTGATTAACCTGCACAAATTAAACTCTACATACTTGCCTGAATCTTTACCTTATTTTATGCTTACTGTTGATTCCCACTGAATAGGTGTGGGTATTTCTGTTGTATTTTCTCCTCGAGTTCCCATGAAGCTTCTTTCACCACGTGATTTCTCCATAGGACTTTTACTTATAAAATTTTTTTACTACACAATTTCTATTCTTTCCTTTCCAAAATCTACACTAGTGTTTCCTCATATGTCAAAGTATCTCTGGGTTCTATACCTACATAGCTGATTACGTAGGAGGGATCTGGGACGTATTTCCCCCAACATGGAAACATGAAACATGTCATATATTCTAGATAAAGCTGGTGGTAAAGCTGGCCGATAAGTAACTGACCCCACTCTCTCAAGTATCTCAAATAGCCAATAAACCTAGGGCTCAGCTTACCCCTCCTTCCAAACCTCCAAAACTCCTTTCAGTGACGCTATTTTTAGAAACCCACGATCTCCCATATTCAACTCCAATTTTCTATAGCAAGTATCTGCGTAACTTTTCTGTCGACTCCGAGCTGCACTGATCCTTTCTTTAATAAGTCGGACTTTACCGTACACCTTCTATTGCACTAACTCTAGCCCCAAAACTCGCCTCTCGTCCACTTCATCCTAGTATAGTGGAAAACGGCACCTCCTACCATATAATGCCTCGTATGGTGTCATACTGATGCTGATCTGATAGTTATTATTATATGCAAACTCAACCAACGGCAGATATTAGGTCCAACTACATCCAAAATCCAGCACACTTGCACACAACATATCCTCAAGTATCTTGATTGTCCTCCATGTCTGCCCATTAGAAATACTAAATTCCCTTCTCTATCCATCCTGCACTTTAGCTATCAGATCTACTAATTCTGGGTCGTGCATCTGTGCGGCCTTAATTTTCTCTAGCAAAGTCAACTGAAGTACCAGACTAGCAATAAATGTCTGGTGATCTTCCTCTACCAACTCTACCCCAAGCTTTTTTCGATTCCATTCGAATCTGATGCTGCTTCACCATTGCTGATACAAAGGTGCTCCCTAATTCCCAATTCAACACATCAGCTATTACATTAGCTTTTTCTGGATGGTAACTGATGGTACAGTCATAATCTTTTATCAACCCCCGCCACCTTTTCTACCTCATATAACCTTCATAACTTATCATCCATCTTTCGAGTCACATGCCCACGAAGTTGTTCTTTATATTGCTATTCCTACAAACATTCATTCATTGCTTACAAAAGCAAGAATAGGCCTTGCCAAAACTACACATACTATATTACTAGATTTCCACAATATATACAAATGCATCCCAGCATCATTATTACATCACCCAAAACCAATATATATATATATATATATATATATATATGTATATATATATATATATATGTATATATATGTACATATACACACCAGTAAGTTACGCAAGCACTCACTTGCAACTATACTTTCTCGGTCTTGCCCTATAATGCTAAGTTCGATCCTCTAAAGGTTCTAAACATTAAAATGTTTATTAGGGTGCATTATTCATCAACCTATGGCATTCTCGTGCTATGTGTCCAGGTCTACCGCACCGATAACAAGTATCTGTTCCAACTCGGCATTTTCCCTATGCCTCTTGTTACATTTAGTACAAATAGGGCGTAATGGATTACCCTGTCCATCTTGGTTTCCCATATCCTGTCTCTGACCTTCACTGTTTCTGTTCCTTGGACCCTGGCTGAACCCACCTAAAACCTTGGAGATGTGGGCCTCTTCCTTTGGATCTGTATTCCAACTCCCCTTTACCTGCTCTGCTCTGCTATAGTGGCCCTATCTACCACTTCTAAGAAATCATGTTCCTTTAAGATTGCCGCCTGTTCATAGATTTCTTGCCTCAATCCTATCAAAAATTTCTTTGCCTTTTTAGTCTCATCTGGGACAATGTAAGGGGCAAAGCATGACAGCTCAATAAACTTTACCGCATAATGCTGCACTGTAAAACGCCCCTAGGTCAAATTCTGGAATTCTTCCACCTTGGCCTCTCTAATGGTGGCATGAAAAAAATGATCGAAGAAAATTTCTTTAAATCAGCACCAGGTTAGGACTTCTAGCACTAGTCTCTATCCCTCCAATAATCTCATAGCTATCTAAAAACCAAGGTGTAGTCTCAAGAGGGGGTGAATTAGGTCTAAAAAATTTTTTAAATCTTTTTAGGAATTCTTAACTTGCTATTGATTTTCCAATTTTCAACAAAGACTTTTTCCTTTATTTAATCCACAACCACACAATCATTCAATCATCCAAGTAATCAATCATACAAAACATTCAATCAAGATATACTTTGCAACGTAATGTTAATTCTTAGCTTTTTCAACTTGTATGCAGCCCTATTTATATAATTTTGAATCAATCCCTGTACCATTGAAATTTGTTTCTCAATTTTATATCACATACAACATTCAATCACTCTTCCTAAATACTTAGACCTTAAATAAACTTTAAGTTAAAGATTCTTGGGGTGTTGAATCAATCAACGTACAACTTTACAGTTTCTACAAAAGATTGATCAACTAACGTACCTCCTTTCAGTTTTCGCAATCCCAAAAACAAATTAAGCTTAAGTTTATTCCATATCTAATCCATGTAGTGTATAAGATTTAGATATTTAAAACATCCATGCAGTTGTATATGTACTGAAAATAAAGAGAGTAAGGGAAAGAGAGAGTGAGACGTGGATTTTTATCAGGTTTGACTTATACCTAGCCTACGTCCTCGCCTTTGATAAACCACCAAAGGATTACTAAATTCAATTCCTTTTCTAGGCGGAACAATACCATTTACACACTCCTTTAGTAGACTAGATCCCGCCTCTCCAAACAATGTACCCTCGTTCGGTCACTCCTTCAAATAGGCTAGAGTCCGCCTCTCTAAGCAATATCCCCTTGCTTAGCCAACGATCCAAAAAATCCTTGGAATCCTCAATCTACAAGATACAAATCAAAAATTTGTGTACAAAGAATTGCTCACACAAAGAGTTGATTAGTACAACAATTCAGCACTATAATATACTTCAAAGGAAATAACAATATGGAAATTAACTTGAAGCTCAAGGGAGCATATCACCGGTTAATTTTTTCAATTGAAAGATTTAGAATTTGTAGCACAAGATTGGTGAGGAGAATCAGCAAGAACTTAGCAAACTTCATAGACAAGATGAGAGTGAAAAAGCCTTTGAGTGTTGAGAGCAATTGAGAGAATTTGATAGCTGAATTTGATTCTCGGTTCTTTTATTTCTAATTCAATGATCTTTGAGGCTTATTTATAGACTTTAAAAATTATGTAACTTGATTCCCAAGTAATTTGGAGTATTCCCCAAGTTTTCACAAAGTTTGAGCCCCAAGCAAACCATTTAAAAAATTTTCCGTTGAGTTTTTAAAATTATGTTCAAGTGGCAGTCGCCTGCCATGATCTGGAAGTTGCCTACCATGTTATTTTAAAGGGGCAATAGGGTGGTAGTTGCCTGCCAAGACACAGGCAGTCGCCTAGCTTGACCACCCAGGCTGCTATCAAGCTACTCTCAACTTCAAGTACCCTTTAGTCTTTTGATCATAACTTTTTTTGTGGAACTACAAATTTAATGAGCTTGGTGTCAAAAGAAATTGAAGAGAAAATCCTACAACTTTCATGTTGAACACATTTTAAAATAAGTAGTCTTTGATAGATAAAAATACACCTCAATGCGGATGTAGAAAAATTAACAGCATTTGGAAAATCCTCTTTTCGGTGCTTTTCATTCCAAAAATGATTCCAACCTTTTTGAAATAATTTTTGACCTTATAAAAATATTTTCCAAGTATGTTAAAAGGTATATAGGTCCAATAAATTAACCTAAGAGTTTCATGTATTCATATTGAAATTATTTGAAGTACTTATATTAAATTTCCTATTGACTCTTTCAAATTTTCAATTCTTGAATTCCTTGAGGTTTTTATGCTTGTTTCATCTTCCTTTGAGCTTTCATCAAGCTCTCTTTAATCCCCATGCTCTCATGATCTTTAAGCTTTATCTTTGACTCTATTTTTGAATCCATGCTTTAAGCTTCATATTGATCATCCTTCTTTGAAATATAAGCTTTCATGAATCCTTCTGAACACTTGACCTTGCATTCATCATTGAATCCTGAAATGACATCACTTAACCAAATATGTTAAGTTCCACTTGTTTGTTAGCATCAAAACAAGATGTTAAGCCTTGTAAGGCTAACAATCTCCCCCTTTTTGATGATGACAAACAAGAAGTAAAAATTGGAGTGTGCCTTAAAAAAACTCCCCCTTTCAATAAGCATCATCTTAATAATATTCGAAAGATCAATATTAATTTCAAAAACTCTTTTACAATCATGCTCATCTCTTTAATTTACAATCATGCTCATCACTTCATTGAAGTTCTAGTTTATCAATCAATATCAAGTACTTCTCCTCCTTTTGATATATATATTATGTTCATGCTCTATTTTTGCAGTACCATGCTCAATTTTTGCTTAAAATTTCTATCCTTTTTAACATCAATCAAAAAGAGAAAAAAAAAAAACGATTAGGTTCAAATAAAATTATATTCTGAGCATATCATCAAACATGCATATCAAAAATATGTACACACTTATTTTATTATTTTTCAATATAGCAGTGTAGTGTGTTTTAATAGTCATATCTTTACTAACAGCTTTTTCCCTTTTTGACATTATTCAAGATATCAATTGTTCATTTTATGATACCAATTTAAAATTTTATTAATCCATTATATCAATTGAAAAATAGGAAAACAATCATATATAAGAAATAACTCATAACACTCCCCCTGAATTCAATACATTCAGTTTTGTTACCAATTATGCTTTTTTCATCCCATGATTCAAAACATTGATTCACATCATGTATCAAATATCAATATCACGCTAATGTCATCAATGTCACACCATGCTCATAGATTTAAACATATTTGTCATGCTCAAAAACAAATTGAACTTTTAGATTGTGATACCAAGTGAGCTTTTAAATTTTGATATCAATTAAAATATTCATGGATACCAAAGTACTTTGTAGATACCAAAGTCATTCACATCATGCATAGCTCATAGATACCAATATAACTATTATATCTTTCATAACTCATAGATATCAATATAAAGAGCAGTAAGTTTATCCATGTGATTCATCAATAGCATGCATAACAGATTTAATCTTATATCAGAATTCATGCTTATGCTCAATAATCTCATGCTCAAATTTTCAACATAGTGAGCCATAAATTATCAATATAAGTCAAGTCAAGTCAAGTCATACACATGTAGCATATAGCATATCATATAGGCATGTAAGCATGTAGCATATAGGCTTTCATTTTCAAATATCTTTTTTTTAATCAAGGTACTTATGTAATAAGCTCAATTTGATATTTTCTTAATATTTTCTTAAGTTAAGCCTTGTAAAAATCATCCTATGATTTTGGCCAATAATTCCATTTTGAATTTGTTATAATAAGCTCTTAAACTCATCTTTAAGTTTTTCTATTTCAACTAGTTCCTTTGTTGATCACGAATTAAGTTACTTTCTCAATTTTTAAAGGGGAATGACTTAATCCATGGAATTTTTTGTTTATGAACTAGTCTTTCATCTTGGTATCCATACTTTCTTGGGTCTGGTTGGTTTAACAAGGGATGTTTCTTTTACTCTCCATATTTGTTTTATTTTCACACCTTTTGTTTTAAATGGGCATTCAAACTTTATATGTCCCTTTTTCTTACATTGATAGCATATGGTGTTAGTGTAGGCATTAGAGGATGTGCAAGTATAATCTTTGGCTGCTTTCGAAAAATAACTCATGTAAAGATTCTTTTTCTTTTTTTTTTTTTCAACCCCATTAAATCTAATACCTTTTTTGTTTAAGGTCATCCTTTGTAAACCTATCATTTTGTCAAAGTTTGTCTTTCCTTTTGTGAAGTTATAAATGATTTTTTCTTTATCTTCAATTTGATTTTTGAGATCTTTAATCTCTATCTCTTTCTTGTTGTTAACCTTCTTTAGTGATTTCTCTAATTCTTGAGATAATTTTCTTACTTTATCCTCTAATTAAGAAATATATATATATATATATATATATATATATTTCTCATATTCTATAGAGGATAGGGATCGAAGGTCTTCTATCATCTCTTCATTTTTGCTTTCTAGTTTCTTGATTTTTAAATCTTTTTCATTTTCAGCAAGATTTTTAGATTCTAACTCCTTTTTCATAGCTTCATTCTCACTTTTTATTTTCTTGATTCTTGAATCCTTTTCTCTTTCAACAGTTCTAAGGGATTCTAACTTTTTCATTATACCTTCATTCTTATTTTTCAATGAAGTATTTTGTTTAGTTACATTGATTAGCATATTATGGACTTTGAATAAATCATTTTATAATTCATCATAAGATGGCATACACTCATCATTGGTTTCATTTGATGAATCACTACAGGAATTATTTAAGAATTTAGATTAGGAGCTTTCCTTATCGTCCCAAGCTATAAAGCAAGTATAAGCAACCTCTTGGTCACTTGATTCATATTCCGAACTACTTGTACTATCCCAATTAGTAGCTTTCATGACCTTTTTGTTTTTCTTTTTAGACTCTTTCTTTAGTAGTAGTGGACATTCCGGTTTTAAATGTCCAACTTTGTTGCAATTATAACACGTAGGAGTTTTATTTTTGGATTTCTTTGTATTAGTTTCTTCTTCATCTGATTCGGAGTCTTGGTTTCTTCTTTTGAATTTGTTTTTCCTTCTAAGGATTTTTGCAAGTTTCTTAGATATGAAGGCTAGTTCATCTTTATCCATTTCTTCTTCACTACTAGAGTTTTCTTTTAAGGCTTTAAAGGCTATTGATTCTTGGGCTTTTGTTTTTCCACTCCTTTCATTCATTGTCATTTCGTATGTGAGTAGAGAACCCATTAGCTCATCTAAAGAAGTGGTTTTTAGATTCCTTCCTTCAACTATGGCAGTGGCTTTTTGTTCCCATATAAGTGGTAGCGCTCTAAGAATTTTTCTTATCATCTCATTAGTAGTGTAGGTTTTTCCTAAGGCATTTAGGAAATTTATTATGTGAGTGAACCTAGTGTACATGCTAGTTATAGATTCATCTGGGTTCATCTTAAAAGTTTCATATTCGCTTGTAAGCATATCAATTCTATTATCCCTAACATTTATAGTGCCTTCATAAGTGACTTCTAGATTGTCCCATATTTCCTTAGCTGATTTGCAAACCATTACTCTATTAAACTCATTGGCATCTAAAGTACAATATAAGGCATTCATAGCACTAGAGTTTATTTGCAACATTTTATAATCTCTTTCAGTCATGTCCTTCTTTTCCTTAGGTATTTTTTTTACATCTACTAATGTGGTATGAATTAGATCACCTTCCGTGACAACCTCCCAAGCTTTCCAATTCATGGTTTGAAGGTAGATTTGCATTCGCTTTTTTCAAAAGGTATAGCTATGTCCACAAAAGATTGGAGGCCTAGTTGAAGATTGTCCCTCTCCAAAGGGAGATACACCAAAGTGAGCCATTAAGATCTTTTTATAACTACTTGTTAGGATTTGTTATAGCCCCTCTCTGATACCAATTGAAAAGCAAGGTGTAGTCCCAAGAGGGGGGGTGAATTGGGTTTAAAAAAAAATTTAAATCTTTTTAGGAATTCTTAATTTGTTATTGATTTTCCAATTTTCAGCAAAGACTTGTTCCATTATTCAATCCACAACCACACAATCATTCAATCATCCATGTGATCAATCATAAAAAACATTCAATCAAGATATATTTTGCAGCGTAATGTTAATTCTCAGCTTTTTCAACTTGTATGCAGCCCTATTTATATAATTTTGAATCAATCCTTGTATATATGAAATTTGTTTCTCAATTTTATATCCAATACAACATTCAATCACTCTTCCTAAATACTTATACCTTAAATAAACTTTAAGTTAAAGAGTCTTGGGGTGTTGAATCAATCAATGTACTACTTTACAGTTTCTGCAAAAGATTGATCAACTAACATACTCCCTTTCGGTTTCTGCAATCCCAAAAATAAATTAAGCTTAAGTTTATTTAATATCTAATCCACGTAGTGTATAAGATTTAGATATTTAAAACATCCACGCAGTTGTATATGTACTGAAAATAAAGAGAGTAAAGGACAAAGAGAGTGAGACCGGGATTTTTACAAGGTTTAGCTTATACCTAGCCTACATCCTCGCCTTTGAAAAACCACCCAATGATTACTAAATTCAGTTCCTTTTCCGGGTAGAACAATACCGTTTACACACTCCTTTAGTAGGCTAGAGCCCACCTCTCCAAACGATGTACCCTTGTTCGGTCACTCTTTCAAATAGGCTAGAGCCCGCCTCTCTAAGCAATATCCCTTTGCTTAGCCAATGCTCCAAACAATCCTTGGAATCATCAATCTACAAGATACAAATCAAATATTTGTGTACAAAGAATTGCTCACACAAAGAGCTTATTAGTACAACAATTCAGCACTATAATATACTTCAAAGTAAATAACAATATGAAAATTAACTTGAAGCTCAAGGGAGTATATCACCGGTTAATTCTTTCAATGATTGAAAGATTTAGAATTTGTAGCACAAGATTGGTGATTAGAATCAGCAAGAACCCAGCAAACTTCGTAGACAAGATGAGAGTGAAAAAGCCTTTGAATGTTGAGAGCAATTGAGAGAATTTGATAGCTGAATTTTATTCTTGGTTCTTTTCTTCTTCTTTTTTTAATGCAATGATCTTTGAGGCTTATTTATAGACTTGAAAAAATATGCAACTTGATCCCCAAGTGATTTGGAGTATTCCCCAAATTTTCATAGAGTTTGAGCCCCAAGCAAACCATTTAAAAAATTTTTGTTGAGTTTTTAAAATTCTAATCGAGTGGCAGTCTCCTACCACGATCTGGTAGTCACCTTCCATGTTATTTTAAAGGGGCAGTAGGGTGACAATCGCCTGCTAGGACACAGGCAGTTGCTTGGCTTGTCCACCCAGGCTGCTGTCAAGCTGCTGTCCACTTCGAGTACGCTTCAGTATTTTGATCATAACATTTTTTGTGGAACTCCAAATTTTATGAGCTTGATGTCAAAAGAAATCTAATAGAAAATCCTACAACTTTTATGTTGAACACCTTTTAAAATAAGGAGTTTTTGATAGATAACAATACACCTCAATGCGGATGTAGAAAAATTAACAGCATTTGGAAAATACTATTTTTGATGCTTTTCATTCCAAAGTGATTCTAACCTTTTTGAAATAATTTTTGACCTTATAAAAATATTTTCCAAGTATGTTAAAAGGTATCTAGGTCCAATAAATTAACCTAAGAGTTTCATGTATCCATATTGAAATTATTTGAAGTACTTACATTAAATTTCCTATAAACTCTTTCAAATTTTCAATTCTTGAATTCCTTGAGGTCTTTATGCTTGTTTCATCTTTCTTTGAGCTTTCATCAAGCTCTCTTTAATCCTCATGCTCTCATGATCTTCAAGCTTTATCTTTGACTCTATTTTTGAATCCATGCTTTAAGCTTCATATTGATCATCCTTCTTTGAAATATAAGCTTTCATGAATCCTTCTAAACACTTGACCTTGTATTCATCATTGAATCCTGAAATGACATCACTTAACCAAATATGTTAAGTTCTACTTATTTGTTAGCATAAAAACAAGATTTTAAGCCTTGTAAGGCCAACACTATCCACCACCTCTCAGCCTCTCCTAACAACATATTTGTTGCATAAAGGACCCTCTGCTCATCTATGCAACGCAGTACTGTCAAGATCTTTTCAATCTTCTACATCCAGTTCTCTACCATAATTGGGTCTACACTTCCTAAAAAGGTTGGAGGATTCATTCATATTAACTGGTTTATAGTGTTGTTTTGGTCCACCAACAAATAATCTTGCTCTCTAGAACTTCGTTCCTTCTCATCCATAACCTACTGAGCAACATTGCACAGGACTGCGTAGGAATCATGGTCACCCATACTAGAGTGCCTTGCATCACCACCACTAGCATGAGCATTGTTGTTCCCAGGGTCCATCCTAAAAAAAGAACAAAACAATCTTAGAATCTCATTATCCTAACACAATTGATAAAATCGTTTAACCAAGAAACTATAAAATGTACTATTTCCTCATACTCAAATAATTAAGCTTCCTCTAAGAAACTTTCCTCATATAACCAACCAACTCACCACCCATGCTCCTACTTTATGGTTTAGTTTTACAGCTCATAAACAAAATAATCGATGGTTTGCCATGGCTTTTCTGTAACCGTTGACTACTATAGAAAAATCACATAAAGCTATCAAAGGATTTCTGTCTCCAAGTTGCAAAGCCGAAACCCAAAATTCCAACTTGTCCTCCAATAATGACGTACTATAAACTTACTTTGCCCATTTCCTATTCTCATCATACGCACTCGTATACTCTAGTTAGATCAATTACTTAAGTCTACAGAACCGCTAGGCTCTGATACCAACTGTAACAACCTGAAAATTTTTGCTCAATTTCTTTGATACCACCTATAACGACCTGAACATTTCATACAATGGAAGACCTTAATAATCAATTACCAGAGTACTAAATCATCTCAATATAATAATATCATCAATGACATCACAAATTATATCCCTACTGCTCAAAATTCATTAACATATAATAAAATAATACAATTTTATGTAAGACCTTCTATCCCACCCCTGCTTCTGCTATACTACTCTGATTTCTCCTATCATCCATGTGAATCTGTAAAATGTTACACTTTTCATGGGATGAGACACCTCTCAGTAAGTAGGGATAAATTATTATCAGTATGGTAGGTGAGTTGTCAAGTAAGCAAGATATAATGATTTATTAATGCACTTTTATTGTAATATCATTGATACTGTTCTCACACTTATATACATATATCTAAAAATACATATTTCTATTTCAAAACGTATTTTAGTTCACAAAATACTTTAATCTCATAAATAAATAAATATATATATATATATATATATATATATATATATGCATGCCCATATAACTGTAACTTGGTATAAAATCATATTGCTGTATGTATACATAACCTAGTATAGATTCACATTTTTGTATAAATAATCATAACTCTATACAACACTGTTGAACTGTATTACTGCATAAAATTATCGTAACATAATTCTATATTAATTTGCCATAACATAATACTGCATAGATTTGTCATATCATAATACTATATAAAATTGTCATATCATATTTCTATAATAATTTTCTATACACGTCCTCATGCTGACCTGTATACGAGGAGGTTACAACCTCATGCTGGCCCGTATATAGGGAGGGACTCTGCCAAACTCATCCTTATGTTGACCCGTATACAAGGATAACCTTATGCTAGCTCGTGTATGAGGAGGGACTATACTCTATACTCATAACTTTATATAACACTGTTCAGATTTGTCATTTCATAATACTTAATAATAATGTCATATCGTAATAATGTATGGAACTGTCATATCATAGCTATAAACAAATCTGCAATACACATCCTCATGCTGACCTGTATACAAGGAGAATAACCTCATGCTGGCTGACATACAGGGAGGGACTCTATCATACTCATCCTTATGCTGACCCGTATACAAAGAGGATAACCTCATCCTGGCTCATATACGAGAAGGGACTATGCTATACTCATCCTCATGTTGACCCGTATACGAGGAGAATAATCTCATGTTGGCCCAGAACAAAGAGGGACTATACTCTATACTCATCCTCATACTGACCTATATACGAGGAGGATACAACCTCATGTTGGCTCGTATATGAGGAGGGAATACGATTATACCTATCTATATAACTTTGTAAACAATCATCTTTCAAACCGATCATGGCATAAAGTCAGTCATATCATATCTTATTGAGCATAAAATTTCTACTCTATTAACATAATATTTTTAAACCATAGTTCATGTATTGTTTTACAGTTTTCCTGAAAACTTATTATAACATGCTTATTCTGGGAAATCATAGTATTTCGATATAACATAATTTCCATAGAAAATCATACTTATGCCACACAAGTATAAGTAATATTCTTAACATAAAATCTGCCCTCATATCATATTCTCTAATAATACATATTAAATCTATTATCCTGTTCAACAGCAGTATTCCCAAACACTATACTATAACATATGTAATTTCTGAAAATAAATACTATATCATGCCATACAACTTGAGTGATAATTCAGGTATAATGATCTGCCTAGAATACCTATAATCTTCTACTGGAAATAATCATATTTAATATTTTCATAATCACATGCTCTATTTAAATTAGTTAAACTTCTAAAAATACCTGAAATAATTTATTCCCCTTACCTAACTGACTAAGAGGCTCGCCACTAACTCTATTCACATGCCCCTGGCGTATTATCCTCAAAATCCTGAAATAACATATATATATATATATATATATATATATATATATATATATATACACACACACACACACATACAAATTCCTAAGTAAATCACTAAATTTCCCGTAAAAATCATCTCACTCATATTTCCTAAACTTGCATACTTGTAATTTCCCAAACTATAATTTACATAGGTTCCTATAAAGATATCTACTAGGGTCCTCAACCTATGCCTACAGGGTCCCAAAGACATCCTAATTTTACTCCATATAACTCCAGTACATTCTCATACAATACAAAATCTGAGCTCAAATAAGTCTAATAATACTAAAAATACTTAAATAGTCTACTTACCCTAATTTTGGGATATTGCCCAAGTTAACCAAACCAACAATCTACTCCAGCAAACTCGTAGGGAATTTCCCCAAGATCAATGTGGCGGCTTCTAATCATTGAAATAGGGAGAAACGGGGCCAGAAATCTAGAGAGAAGTAGAGAGAGTCGTGCAGGAGAGAGAGAAAGCTGAGAGAAAATGATTTCTCTCTCTGAAATGTGGTTTCCATATATATATAGAGGCAGTCTGCCACGTGGCCTCATCAACGAGCCAAACATACTCGTCGATAAGCCGTAGATGGTATCTCAGTGATGAAAGTGAGGAGCTCATCGATGATCCATAAGCTCTAAAATCACACCTTTCGGTATCACCTCATCGATGTGGCTAAGAAGGCGGTTCGTCGATGAGACCCAGCTTAGGCCCCTTCTGAAATTCCTTTCTCTCTCCTTTCTTTATTATTTAATTTCTATAATAATTCGGGTTACTACATGGAGCTTGCTCAAGAGCTGGCCTAGGTGGTCTTCTGCCTCTCAGAAACCAACCATGCTCATGTTTCTCATATCCCATCTGTTTCAGAGTTGTACAGTTGAAAAGATCATATCAAGTTTTCTTTATAAACAACTTATTTGGACTAATGATATTAAGATGAGAAAACAGAATATTAAGGATGCCTCCATATGGAAGAGTAACCCGTCTTGCTTCCAATCTTGTCCACATCCATTTCAGAATCAAACTAGACAAGTCAAGTTTCTTCCCTTTCAAAAGGCACCACATAATAAAGCAATCCACATATGACATGTAATCATGTAAGCCGGCTTAGGGTACGATATTGTAGGTTATGACTTTCTGAAGTATATGTGCTTGAAGGTTCAACTATGTATACTTAGGAGGAGTCATAAATTGTTCGGGAGCTTCAACCAAAATTAATGGTAAAAATTCCTCAAGGGTGAATCCTTGGTCCATGATCCAAGTACGTGAGAATGCAGGACACTCAAAATCACCTTGGTCAATACAAAGAATGGGGGCCAAGGTTTGTGGTGTTAATACTATTCTTTGTCCTCTGACTTCGGTAGTGAGTACTGTTTGACTTTGAACCATATTCGCATAAAATATCTTAACTAGATTTGGGTATAGGCCCTTTGCTTAATAAACCACAAGATTTTTCCAACCTATTGTCCTAAACATTGGTAGTATATTCGGAAAATCTGCCACAAAGAAAGTTGTGTCGATGATCTTACCAAGTATTGAATCGGTTGCTCAAAGATGAATCATATATCGTTGTTTGGCATTAGGAGTAACAAGCCATTGATCAATGTTGTCTTCTTCTTGTCCGGAGGTAGAACCTCGATTTGCTACGCATTTGGTTTGTGGCATTTTGATGAACGAATCAAAAGCCCTAGAAATTTGTATGTGGAATATGATTTCCACTCTTTTAATGAAAGATTTTGGGTTTAGAAGCAAGGAGAATGGAAGAAAATGAATTTGGGTGAGTTGAGAAACCAAGTCCAATTGACTAGAATGAAAGAAATTAGGGTTTTGCGCTCAAAATATATAAAGCCCTGATGATCCAGTTGACTGGGCCTCATAAGTCAGTCGCCTGACTGACTGAGAAACTAAATTCCTGCAAGTTAGTAGCTTGTTAGTTAACTGGGATCACTGAACTCAGTAGCCTAACTTCCCAAAAATTTCAAATTTTCTTCTTTTTTCTTCTTGTATTCTTTCTAAACCACTTCCCTATTGTTTAATAGGCCAAGTTCTCTTCTTATTGATATAAAACTTTCTTTTGAAAGAGGTTTGGTAAAAATATTTACCCATTGATCACTTGTATTTACAAATTCTAGTATGATATCTTCTTTTTGCACATGATCTCTTAGAAAATGATGTCTAATGTCTATAGCTTGGTTCTTGAGTGTGATATTGAATTTTTAGAAATGTTTGTAGCACTTGTATTATCACACTTTATTGGTATGGCAGAATATTCTAGATTATAGTCCTTTAATTGTTGCTTCATGTAGAGTGTTTGTGCACAACAACTCCCTGCTGCCACATACTTAGCTTCAGCAGTAGATAAGGTTATGGAGTTTTTTTTCTTAGAGAACCAAGATAATAGAGATCATCCAAGAAAATGACACCTACCACTTGTACTTTTTCTATCAATTTTACATCCAACATAATTGGCATCGGAATAACTAATCATTTCGAATCCAATTTCCTTACGATACCAAAGTCCTAAGTCAATAGTACCTATTAAGTATCTTAAAATCCTTTTTACAACTATTTGATGAGATTCTTTAGGAGCTGATTGAAATCGTGCAAACATGCAAACGCTAAACATTATATCTGGTCTACTAGCTGTCAAGTATAACAAACTTCCTATCATACCTCAATAGTTTTTCATATCTACTAGTTTTCCTTTTTCATCCTTATCAAGACTTATGGAAGTACTCATTGGAGTTCCTATAGGCTTGCTACTTTCCATGTCAAATTTCTTAAGCATGTCTTTTATATATTTGGATTGATTTATAAAAGTTCCATTCTTGGCTTGCTTAATTTGTAGTTCTAGGAAGTAGTTCAATTTTCCCATCATGCTCATTTCAAATTCCTCTTACATACACTTAGCAAATTCCTTACATAAATCATTATTTGTTGCACCAAATATGACATCATCCACATAAATTTGGATAACGAACATGTCTTCCTTCTTAGTTTTGATAAATAATGGGTTATCTACCTTTCCTCTAGAAAAACTATTTTCTAGTAGGAATCCACTTGGCCACTCATACCAAACTCTAGGAGCTTGTTTTAACCTATATAATGCTTTTGTTAATCTAAATACATAATCAAGGTTATTTATATCATCAAAACTGGGAGGTTGTGCTACATATACTTCTTCATTTATAAAACCATTTAGAAATGCACTTTTCATATCCATTTGATAAAGTTTGAATTCTTAGTGAGATGCATAGGCTAATAGAATTCTTATGGCTTCCATTCTAGTTACGGAAGCAAAACTCTCATCATAGTCTATTCCTTCTTCTTGGTTATATCCTACAGCCACAAGTCTAACTTTATTTCTTACCATAATTCCATTTTCATCCTTTTTATTCCTAAATACCCACTTTGTTCCAATAATTGAATGGTCATCTAATCTAGGAACTAATTTCCATACTTTATTTCTTTCAAATTGATTTAATTCGTCTTACATAGCCACTATCCATGAACCATCACTTAGAGCTCCTTCAACATTCTTAGGTTCATCTTAAGATAAGAATGCATAATGATTACATAGATTTTTCAATGAAGATCTAGTAGATACACCTCGTGACGGTTCTTTTATGATTTGATCTCTAAGATGATTTCTTACAAATTTCCATTCTTTGGGTAACTCAGAATTTTCTGTAGTATCATCATTTGAAGTTAATTCATTTTTCTTTTCTTTCACTTCTATAATTTGTAAGTCTTTTGATTTTTGAGTGGTTTGCACTTATTTAACATTTATTGTTTTATTAAATGGATTTTCTTTGTCAAATGTTACATGAATTGATTCCATAATTGTAAGACTTCTTTTATTATAGATTCTAAATGCTTTACTCTTTAATGCATATCTTAAGAATATTTCTTCATCAGCTTTTGCATCAAATTTGCCTAAATCATTCTTATGATTTAGTACAAAACATTTGCATCCAAATACATGAAAGTAAGATATGTTAGGCCTTTTATCTTTCCATAATTCATAGGGAGTCTTGTTTAGACTTGATCTTATGGATACTCTATTTATTACATAGCACGCGGTATTTACTGCCTTAACCCAAAAGTACTTAGGTAGCTTATGCACATTGAGCATTGTTCTTGTCATTTCTTAAAGAGTTCTATTCTTTCTTTCAACAACACTATTTTGTTGGGGAGTTCTAGGTGCAGAAAAATTATGACTTATTCCATGTTTATTACAAAACTTTTCAACTTCTTTGTTGTTAAATTCTCTTCCTTAATCACTCCTAATATTTGAGACACCATATACTTTTTCATTTTGAAGTCTCTTGCACAAATTTATTAACATATTACAAGCTTCATCCTTGGAGGCTAAAAAGAGTACCCAGGTAAACCTGGAGTAGTCATCAACTATGACAAAAGCATATTGCTTTCCTCCTATACTTTTTGTTCTAGTAGGACCAAACATATCTAAATGAATAAGGTCTAAAGGTCTACTAGTAGAAATATGTTTCTTCTTTTTAAAGCTTCTCTTAATTTGCCTCCCAATTAAGTTGGCAAGCATCACAAATTTTGTCTTTTATGAATTTTGTACTTGGTAAACCTTTGACTAACT
Organism: Malania oleifera; assembly: GCF_029873635.1. Taxonomy (NCBI): domain Eukaryota; kingdom Viridiplantae; phylum Streptophyta; class Magnoliopsida; order Santalales; family Ximeniaceae; genus Malania; species Malania oleifera. The sequence continues at coordinate 54,762,598 of NC_080429.1, read as the reverse complement.
TCTTTCTATATAAGTTTGATATCAAATCCATGCTTGTATGTCCTAGTCTTCTATGCCAAAGCCAACTAGCTTCATTCATGGCAACCAAGCATGTTACTTTCTAAGAGATTAGATTTTCAAGGTTTATACAATATACATTATTGACTCTATAAGTTGTAAATAGAACTTCATGCTTTATTGGATTTTTAACTATGCACTTATCTTGCTTAACGACTATGTCAAACCCCTTATCACTAAGTTGACTTATGCTTAAAAGATTATGTTTTAACCCATCCACTAGTAAAACATCATCTAAGGTTAAGGAAGGTTCTTTACCTATTTTTCCAATTCTAATAATTTTACCTTTAGCATTTTTGCCAAAGGTGACATACCCTCCATCTTTTTGAACTTGGTTGGTGAACTTGGTTTTATCTCCGGTCATATGTCTTGAACGCCCGCTGTCCAAGTGTCATTTTTCCTTTGATGGAGTGTGTTGGAATTGGTGTATTCCCAAGGGGGGGTGAATTGGAATTTTAAAAACTTTTCCTAGGTTATGTTTAAATCCACAAGCAGTATACCACAACCTAGGGTCTTTCTAAACATATGCCAATAACCCAACAATATAAAACTCAGCAGATAAATAAAACAGTTATAGTAGACTCAGTATTTCACAACCATTCAAAGCATGAATGTAATGTAATCAACATAATACATAATACTACACATGTATGGAAATTAAAGTGCAAAGATAACGTAACACACGATATGATATCGGGGTTCGACCAATATTGCCTACGTCCCCGCCTCAAGCTAACAAGCAAGAGGATTCCACTAAGTTGCTCACATGCGGTCGAGTGACACCGTTTACAGCACCTTCCAGGATGGTGCACCTAGTTCTCCTAACCAAGTCTAAACTAGTCTGGTGCTCACCTAACCGAGTCTAAGCAATTCGGGACTATTCACAGGGCTAGTCTCCCTCTTCCGACCACACGTCAAGAATACAATAGATAATCAAATAGTTTTTGTGTACAAACAAAATGCTTCTTATACTAAGCAGATATATAGCAATAAGCACAAATACACTCACGTATGATATAAAATCAAGCTCAATGTGAGAATGTGATTTTGTCAAAATGACTCATGCAATCTTTGTGTTAGATGCATATGATAAAGCCCTTCAAAGATGCAAACCTTAATAAAAATTTTCTCTCAAAAATATTTTTCAAATGAAGTGTAGGAGAACCTAGAATTTTGCACTCAAATTAAATTATGCCCAAATAATAATAAATGATCTCTGATAATTAATATATATATATATATATATATATATATATATATATATATATATGCAAAGTATACTTCAAAGATCTTCAAATTCTCAAAAGCAATCTCCAAAACTATTTTTCAAAATAAATTATAGGAGATATTAGAGTTATGCCCAAAAACGAATTCTTACAACAAAGGCAAGATAAGCTTTATGAATCTTACAATAGAAATGCTAAAGATTCACAAGCTAGAAAAAATATTTCTCCCAAGATATTTATGAAACAAATATGTGGAGAAACTCAACTTATACTATCAAGGAATGATTTTAAAAAATAAGAGCAAATGAGAGTAAATGATATTTGTTGTGAAAAATAAATGCCCAAATAAATATACTCTTGAAAATATTTTCAATGTAATAAGTATAGAAGAGTATATGGGAATGAAAAAATCAAAAATATTTTTAGAGGATTTTTTAATCTAATCTCATGTTTAAAAATGAGTAATGGAGGGGCATATATAGAAATTTCAAAATCAAACCATTTGAGGGATAGGGAAGATATTTTTTAATTTGTTTAAACAAAAGTTAATTGCATTTAGGCACTGAAAAACTGGTCAAACCAAGAGGTTCAATCGATTGCGGCCAAGGGTCGGTCGCCCGAGCCAAGGCGATTTGCCAAACCTTCGTAGGTTCAGTCGTTTGGTCTTAACTTCAATTTGCCAAAAGGATACGTTCGGTCGACCAAGGAGTTTTTGAACTAAAAGTTCGTTCAATCGTGGAATGTGGAAAAATCAAATTTCGTGGGTTGGTCGACACTGAAAAATATGTTCATTTTATGGTCAGTTAGCCGAGGCATGGTCAACTATTTGACTTTTAGCTTCAAGTGTAGTCGGTCGACTGACGTGTTTTGAACTATAAGTGATCGGTCAACCGAGCCTAGTAAAATTTTTGACCTCAAACCAATAGTCTGTTTGGTTGACTGAGCTGGTTATAATTAGAAGGATTTGGTCAACTGAGGCTTTTTAATTAAGCCTAAAAATCCAACGTCAGTCAACTTGCAAACACTGTTTTTTACCTTAAGTTATTTTAAAAACCTTTGTATGAGTTTAGATTTTAAGAAAAAGGTTTTTGAGTTTAGGTTGAGTCCCCTAAGGTCAGGTTTGGATCCCTATGGTCATTCTAAGCTTGCCAATCCATATCATGCATGACATGAAATTATTACAGACCAAAACAAAAAATGCATTTATAATAACAATATGTGTCTTCTTCTTCTTCTTTTGCTCTTAACTCTTCATGGAATCTTCCATATGATGTGAGTTGTAAGTCCTGTATAGCCTCCATTTCCCCGTATCTTATGTCTGTACTAAAATGTAAACCTGTTGACACACTAAGTGCACACATAAGATACAGATGCTTTGTCAGCATCAAAACAGGGATTGGACCCAAAAAGCCAACAGAGTGGTCCTAAAGCATACCTACAAGGAAGGATTCAAGGTGTTACTTTTGGAACCCAAACCTTCTTTATTCTTTTTAAGTCATATCTATTTTTAGTGTTTACTTTCTATTCATTTTTTATTTTGACATATTTCTTTTTTAGAGGAGAATTAAACTTTATGTGTCCCCTATTCTTACACAAGAAGCAAGTAGTGTGTTCATAAATATTTGTAGAAGATGTACTAACGTAGTATTTTCTTCTTTTACGAAATATCCCATAAATAGGTTCTTCTTCTTTTTGCTTTCAATTCCATTGTATCCAATTCCTTCTTTATCACTAATTATCCTTTGTTGTCCAACCATCTTTTCAAAATTTTCTTTTCCTCTAGTAAAATTGTAGATGATCTTGTCTTTACCTTCAATTTTACTTTTAAGGTTACTTATTTCTAATTCTTTCTTGCTTTCACCATTTACTTTTAGTTTTACCAAATCTTGAGACATGTTTATTTTCTTCATGAGATCATCAATATGAGAGTCCTTTTCTATTTCAGCTGATTTAGAAGTTTCTAATTGATTTTTCAAATTTTCATTTTGTTCTTTCAAAGTTATATTCCTTTTAGTTACTTTTATGAACCTATTGTGTAAGGCAAATAATTCGGTCTAGATTTCTTTATATGAAGGCATACTATCACATGAATCATTACATAACTCTTCACTAGACTCTTCTGATGAACTATAGTAGGAGTTTACCTCAGCATTGTGAGCCATGAAGCATATGTTGGCAACTTCTTATTTACTTGATTCGTTTTCTGATTCGCTTGATCTTGTATCATCCCATGTAGCCTTCATTGCCTTCTTTTTCTTTTTCTTGTCTTTCTTCATTTGTGGACAATCAGGTTTGATATGTCAAGCCTTTTTGCAATTATAGCACTTAGGAGGTTCATTTTTAGTTTCCTTTTTGTTTGTTTCTTCTTTTTTAGTTTTTGATATTTTAAACTTCCGAGGGAACTTCGTATTCTTTCTGAAAAATTTTCCAAGTCTTCTAGTAATAAAGGCTAGTTCTTCATCATCTAATTCCTTTTCTTCGTCTTCATCACTAGAGCTTTCTTTGGCAACCTTAAGGGCTATTGGTTTCTTATTTTTATTATTATTTTCAAAATTTCTTTCGTTCATTGCCATCTCATAAATGAGAAGGGATCCGATTAACTCATCAAGAGAAGTATTTTTTAAGCTTCTTCCTTCCATGATTGTTGTGGCTTTAGGTTCCCATATCTGAAGAAGTCCTCTAAGGATTTTTTGAATCATTTCATATGTTGATTAATTTTTCCCTTAAGCATTTATGGAGTTTATTATGTGGGTAAACCTAGTATACATGCTAGTGATAGTTTCTTTCGGGTTCATCCTAAATGTCTCATACTTGCTTGTGAGCATGTTGATTCTATTATCTGTAACATCGACCGTTCCTTCATAGGTTACCTCTAACTCATCCCAAATTTCTTGGGCTAACTTACATGTCATGACTCTATTAAACTCATTTACATCTAAGGTACAATATAGTGCATACATGGCACTTGAATTAACTTGAAACATTTTAAAGTCATTATTAGTCATATCTTTTTCTTCCATAGGCACTTCTTTACTGTCTACTAATTTAGTAGGGATGTGGTCACCATGTGTGACAACTTTCCATGCCTTCCAATCCATGGTTTGAAGGTAGATTCTCATTCATTGTTTCCAAAAAAGGTAGTTTACACCACAGAAAATAGGAGGTCTAGTTGATGATTAACCCTCAACAAAAGGGGATACACCTAGGTGTGCAATTTAAATCTTTATGTAGCTTCTAGATTAAGATTTTCTACAACCTTTCTCTGATAACAATTGAAAAGTAAGGTGTACTCCCAAGAGAGGGGTGAATTGATTTTAAAAAATCTTTTTAACCTCTTTAATTAATTATTTCTTAACTCTTTTTGGTTTAAGCAAACACACATACAAAGTAGGTTTACAATCACAAGTTCAGCGGAAAATTAATTTAGTTATAAACCATTATGAATGAGGATTGCAATTTGAATACTTCTTTCGGCAATTTAATTCAACCAACCAAGATAATCAAGACAAGATTCATAATAAAGAATAATTCTAGCAACCAAGATTCAACAATTTAGTAAGTCAAAGTAGAGTTTAAATATGTAGCTTATAAATGCCCTATATTAATAGACTTGATATCTTAATATGAAGCACAATAGAAATTTCCAATCATTCTTCCAAAAATCAAAATTTAAACAAATACTCTTGCAAAAATCAGAATTTAAACAAACTTTCAATTGATTAATGAGTCTTGGGTATTAATCAATTAACGTACTTCTTTACAATTTTTGCAATTATTATTGATCAATCAACGTACTCCCTTTCAGTTTCTGCAATTTCAAAGTCAAATTAATTTTCAGTTTATTTAATATCCAATCCACGCAATTTATATGAGTAGAAAATTAAATATCCAACCACACAGTTTATATGAGCAGGAAATTAAATGAGAGTAGGGAAGAGAGTGACACCGCGAGTTTTACGAGGTTCAGCTATCCCCGCCTATGTCCTTGCCTTAGGCAAATCACCTAAGGATTCCACTATACCACTCATTTACAGGTACGAGCAACCTTTTACAATCCCTTCTTTGATAGGCTAGAGTTTGCCTCTCCAAACGATACCCCATGCTTGGTCGAACAATGATTCAAAACTTGAACTATCTACAAAAATCAGAACAAATTTGGTGTACAAAGACACTCTCTACAATAGCTTATTAGTACAACAATAAAGCACAATTCTATATACTTCAATTCAAAATAACAATAGAAAGAATTTAAAGCTTTAGAAGTATATCACCGTAAGCTTCTTTCTTGATGGAAAGACTTCAGAATATGCTCAGAAATTTGAGAGAGTTTCACAACAAAAATAAGTAGAGAATTTAAGAACGTATGTGAGCAAGAGAGCTTTTTAAGAGTATTGTAAGCAAAGAAGCTTTGATTGCTGTGTATTGCTTTTGTGTTGAATCCTTTGTCTTGAGGGGTATTTATAGATGTTAGAAAAGAGTATTTCGTGTTCCTCAAGTGAATTGAAGTGTTTCCCAAGTTTTCATAACGTTTAGAATTTAAAAACAAAATTTTGAAAACTTCCTATTATTTTTAAAATTTAAATTCTTGAAGAGTCAGTCGACTGGGTACGAAGAGTCAGTCGTCTGGATCATTAAAAACACTAAGAATTTCAAAGGAGTAGGGTGTCAACCAACTGAGTCATTACGAGCTAGTCACCTAGGTCCTCTTAGGTTCTCTCAAATTCCTTCTGTTCATTTGTCAGTCGCCTGGGCCATCTTAATCAGGTGCCTGGATAGAGAAAAAAAACTGATTTTCCATTTTGTTTCCAAAAAATTTTTACTCTTTTATTTTCCCCAAAGTAATTTAAAACTTTTGAAAAATATTTTTTGAGGTTTTGCAAAATGTGGTCTCTAAGTCAATGAGTTTCCTAATAAGCTTCAAATCCAATCATATCATCATTTGAATGAAGTACTTACATGAAGACTCTTTTAATACTTTAAACATAATCTAAACTTGGAGTCTTCATGCTTGTCATTGGCTGAGTCCATCTTGTCGTAAAGCTTCAATTCTCAAAGCTTTCATCATGTCGTCTTTGGAATTTATGCTTTTATGTTCTTTAAGCTTTCATTTTCTTTTCATGTAGTCTTGCAATGAGCTTCATGGGTACTTGAACTTGAGTTTAAAAAAAAAAAAAAAACCTGATTCTTGAAGTATCACTTTCAAAAAAACATGTGAAATTACCTTAGATTTGTTATCATCAAAATAAGATTAGTAAACCATATTAGGCCAACAGTATCGATCCACTGGGACTTAAGTGCAGTTATCAATCGTTTCCAATCTAGTTTATTACAGCCTTGTGTAAAAAGAAAAGAGTTTAAAGGTGGGGTTTTTCTAACAACCTAATGAAAGCATGTAAAATCTATATTACCTCTACTCCTACAAAGCAATGCTCAATTACAAATCAGACTTAGGATGTCGTGTGCGTAAACTCTGTTTGGTCAACAATCCATATTAGGGTAAACGATGAGAAGAATCATTCAATGGCATAGGGTAGCAAGGGTGCACCAATCGTCTGAAGTACGATCGAGGACAAGAGTATACCCTATATTAGTGACCATGCAAAACCTCTTTAGTATCCGCAGCTTACTACGTACATCTGACTAAATCAATCGTAGTGCTATCCTATGTCTAATACTTATTCAAAATCAAAACAGTAAAAAAAAAGCGGTAAAGGAAAGCAATTAAATCAAAGCATGTAAAGATGAAAGTGGTAAAGATGGCTTCATATTGAAAAACAAATTGTCTGTCACAAATGATCATTCAAACAATAGAGAACCAGAATAAGAATGTAAATTGAAAGCAGTATATTTAATCTAATTTGGCTCTCAATGGCATTTTAGATCTGTCACTAACCCAAAATCAGTCAAAGAGGAATCCAAAGAACATGTTCATAGTTATTATTTATACCCATTAGGGTTTACAAAGTTTGAAATTCGAAATAGGAAAGTTTGCAGCAAATCTCACGCAAACGATCGTCACAATCGACCAAGTCACTCCCATACTTCCCCTGATCACACCCTGGTCAAGACTCATGAAAAATTAGGAATTCAAATCTTCACTGTCTTCGACTAAGTTGCACCATAGGGTCTTGCTGGTTGACTTGATGATCAAGACTTGCAGGATCTTGATCCTCAGGAACTTGACATAATCGCCCTTCAATTTCTCTTGGTTGACCACTTCATCGATACTCTTGATATTTATGGTTTTAGTAATCTTTAGTATCTCGACTTTATCACCCTTGAGGGTCACATGGTCAAACACTTGGTCGAACCTTGCAGCAAATCTTCTTCAATATGAACCTTGGAGTCTTCAGCTGGTGACTTGGTCGCCCCTCGTGTTGTTGGTCACACCACATGGTCAAATAGAGTTTTCTCTCCTTTAAGGCTTCAAAAGCTTGGCTAAACATTGGATTTGAGCTCTAAATATCCCAAATACTCCGTTGGCTTCTTGTAACACCTAACTCCTTGGTTTTAACCTATATTTCCTAAAACACAAACAAACCTTGCAGAACTCCAAACTATGTTAACAAAGGGTTACATACAAGATGAATGAGGATAAAAAAAGGTAAATGAGAGCCTAAAATAATGCATTTTAGGGACCCATCACAACCCCCAACTTATACTTTGCTGGTCCCCAAGCAAAGAAAAAATTAAGAAAACTACCAATTCCTATCTACTTCCTCTTTCGTGGGAAATACGGTTGCATTTACCATATGCAACAAGGCTTTAAACCCCTTGGTTGATCCTAGTGGTCGAGTTGTAGTCTTGTGAGGGTTTCTAGAGTGATACCCACAAACACCAATATCAATAAACATCTAAATAAGATCAACATGCAACACAGTCATACCATTTTACATACAAGACTATAACCTAATTACAAATAGGCTCTTTCATCCATAACTTTATTATACAAACAACTTCAAAGAAAATCACTCGTATAGGTTTCAACATGGTTTATCCATTCAAAAAAATGCACTCATAGAGAATCAATCTAACAATCACAATTCGTAATTAATATTATCATGAAAATTAAGTATGGATAGGCCACAACATAAGGCATGTGTAAAGTGCATGATCTGTCACACTCAGAATACCCTTGGACACCTACAGAACAGTTGTCTTGACTCAGCCTCACTAATATACTGATCAAACATCCTACATATATCAAAGAACTAACGCTAAGCATGGAGTGGAATAGTCTCATAAGAATGGAATCCAGCCTATTTATGAGGTGTTGGGTCCTTCACCATAGCATCTTCTCACCTACTCGCCACATTCAACCAAGACCACCCTAGGTTGACCTATTCATGGACCAAGTGTGAATACAACTAATGCATTGGACAGCTGAAGAATCTTCAAACATGTAAAATTGTATGTGTTGTGTCCCAAACTTGACCTTTTTATATTCAGAGCAGGTAACTATATACCTTTTATTTCTTTTTCTTTTATTCTGCTCATTCTTTTTGCTATTTTCTTTCATGGTCAGCTAGGACATTTTTCACAAATTTTTATGTCTTCAAACCTCCAATGAAAAATTAAACTCGAACAAGAGTCCATGAATTGGTTCTATCTCTAGGGGTGACTCAATTTTCACGTCTTGAGTATGTAAAACCTAGGTTTATATCTCCCCACTAGACATCACCTCTAGGTTAGCAAAAGCAAAAACAGAGAGTAGTTTAGAGACCCGAAGAATTATAGTATTTAAATAATAAAATATGGAGAAAAGGAAATTTTTAAAAAGGGGTCCTAGCAGGATTTCATCGATGAACATGAAGCGTTCGTCGACGAAGCAACTTATTGGCATCGTCAATGGGGACACATGTCTTATCGATGAGAAATTATTGAAAGGACTATTTGTAGGGCCTGAACTTCGTCGACGATGAATAATTGTTCATCAACGAACTCTCTACTTGGCTGCGTCGACAAAATGACGTGTCTTGACAACGAAGGTAGGTGTATAAATAGCTCTAACTTGGATTTTTAGCGAGAAAATGGTGTGCAAACCTCCCTTCTCTCTCTAACTTCATTCTCCCCACCTTCTCTCTAGGTTTTTGGGCCGGTTCTTTGCCGTTTCGACGATTTGAAGCTACCACGCTAATCCTAGGAAGATTTTCTCCATATCTGCTAGAGTAGATCGTTGGTTAGTCCTACTTAGGCACCGTCCCAAAATTTGGGTAAGTTAGTTATTTTAATATTTATTAGGGTATTTGGTATTTTTGGAATGAGAAAAGTTATTATATGGGTTTATACTAAAGTTTTATTGGGGGAAAACATTAATTTCAAGGTGTTGTGCTAGGTACACCGCAGGTGTAATTTTGGACTATTGTAGGCTCCGTAAGTCAGGTAAGGGGATAAACTAAGTCAGTATTTCCATGAAAATTATTTATTAATATTCACTTTTATTTTGAAGGAAATTATGTATGTTATAGAACTAAGTTTGGAAATACTGTTGTTAATAGGAAAATGATTTTAAAACAGTTTAGCAAGGAATATGATTCTGTGCATATTTTATGAATAGAACAATATTCACTTTTGTGTGGCATGAGTAGGAAATTATATGATTTTATGTATTATTAGAATATTATGTTTTTAGAATCATCATGTTAATATTGTTTTTAAGACGATATTAAAAATGATACGGGAACTATGTTTAAGGTATGGTATTGAAACAGTACAGAGATTTCAAACTATGTATATTATGTTTTTAGAATCATCATGTTAATATTGTTTTTAAGATGATATTAAAAACGATACGAGAACTATGTTTAAGGTATGGTATTGAAACAGTACAGAGATTTCAAACTATGTACGTTAAAATATATGCCGGCATAAGGCCCATGGTTTTATATGATATGTCGGCGTAAGGGTCATGGTTTTATATGATATGCTATGCCAGCGTAAAGGCCATGATTTACAAGATACAAAGTGCCGGTGTAAGGGCTGCGATTTATACATTATGATATGCAAAAATTCTTGAAAATATTATTTTGACAAATATTTTTGAGAAACGACTATGTAGCATTATTTGAGATTCATTATATGTTATTAAAACCCAGATGATTTGGTTTAGGCTTTCACGAAGCATGGTAACGTAGCTATATGATCACAATCATGTGTATGTTTGTGCTACCACATGTCATAAGGGACTATCAGAGATCGACAATCGATGTGGTCTTATGGTAGTGCAGACATCCCTTTGGCATCCGGACTAGGAGGGGCAGACCCATTGTACTTACAGACTTACGTTGATCTAGCGTGGTCGGCCAACCATTACTAGGTCCCACCTTCAGGCCGCACAACCTAGTCATATGGGAGTAAGACATGACACCAGCCAGCTATCCATCCAGGGTGTTATTTCATATACAATTATATATGATGATTTCATGTATAGAAACTCAGTGTGTTATTCCATGTAATTATAAATTATGTTTTATTCAGAAATGATACTGATGATTTGGTCAATTATGTTCATTGTATTGTTATATGTATAACACGAAAACACTCATGTTATCACACACTGATATTAGTTTATTTCCCTTACTGAGAGGTGTCTCACCCCAGCTATATAAACATTTCAAGAGCCCCAAATAAAAGAGTGGATAGAGCTCCGCAACATTAGAGGTTGATTGTTCTACCCAATCAGAAGGGTAAGTCATTTTGTTAGGGTCTAATGGATTTTTGGGATGTGACCCTAGGGCATTTTTGGTTATTTGGGATGTGTATATGTATATAACAGTTTTAGTAAAACTCTGGTATTGTGTTGGTTGGAAGATTTGATATGTATATGAATTTACGTTTTCCGCTGTTTAGGTATCAGTGTTGTATTTCAGGTATATCCCTGGTACCCATGGGTCCAGGTTGATTTTGTTCTATCAGGATTATGATATTAAATGAAAAAAAAATAATGGTAAAATAGGCAGGTCGTTACAGTTTGGTATCAGGGCCTAGGTTGCTAGGTTCTGTAGACTTTAGAGTGCAGCAGAAACGATACTAGAGTTAGGGAAAGAATTTAAGGTTTTGTTTTATAGTCTAGAGGCAGGACTTTCGTGGTGGTTTCTGTGTCTTTTCTAGGGTGACAATTTCAGGAAAACCATAGTAAACTATTATCGGGTCATGTTTCTAAAGTGTAGGAATGAATTTTGAATTAGGATAGGGATGTCAAGATGGGGGGATGATATGAGATTTTAGTTATACATATAAATTATAATAATAAGGTCCCTGAACCATGTTTATTGTCTTTTCAGGATGGAACCTAGAGGAGGTAGTGCCCATGTAAGTGCTAATGAGGGTGCAGAACCGTCAAGTGCAGGCGGGGCTGACTCTGATGCGATATTAGGTAATGTGGCTCAGCAGGTTATGGCTGAGATCGCTAGGAGCTCCAGAGATCAGGGAGGCTCATCTACAGGCCATGGGTACATGATATAGATGAATCCTTCAACATTTTCAGGAGGAGTTGATCTTGCAGCCGCTAAGAATTGGATACAGGAGATCGAGAAAGGTTTGGCAGTGTTGCAATGTACAAAGGAGCAAAAGGTCATCTTTGCCACCTATAAACTAACAGAGGAGGCTGAGAGATGTTGGACTGCTGTGAAACTTCTAGAGCAGCAGAGGACGATGTCGATAGTTATGACATCGGACCGATTCATAGAATAATTCTTTGATAAATATTTCACGGCCACTATCAAGGGAAGCTAAAGTGGAAGAGTTCCTGAATTTGAAACAGGGACACTAGTCAGTCCAGCAATATACAGCGAGGTTCATAGAGTTGTCTCGCTTCGCTCTGTATATTGTTCTTGATGAAGTAAAGAAAGCAATGCCGTTTGAAAGAGGATTGAGATATGGAATATACAAGAAAGTAGTAGTGTTGAAGATACGAGGCTTTATTGAGTTAGTCGATAAAGCAGCATTGGCTGAGGCTAGTGAGCGGATGGATACGGAGGAGCAAATATAGAAGAAGTGATCTACGCCTTCAGGCTTCCAGTAGGAATCTAGGCAGGGTCAGTGGAGGAGAGGAAACTATGGCAAAGGATAGAGGCAAGAGACTGTAGGTCATAAGTTTTAGGAAGCGCAAAATTTTCTTGTCTATCAGACTTATAGAAAGCGACACTTAGGAAAGTGTCAAGTGGGGAGAGTCGTCTACTATTTCTGCAGTAGGCAGGGATATCTGGTGCGACATTGTCCTACACCACCTGGTACCGCTCCTACCCCTAGACCATACCAGGGAGGCTATCAGGCACCTTGTGGAGACCAACAAAGGAATGTAGCTCCGGCAAAGGTCTATGCTTTGATGCCTAGAGATACTGAGACCGCCGGCGATGTGGTGACAGGTATGATTAACATGCTTTCATTTAAAGTTATTGTATTGTTTGATTCATGAGCCACACACTCATTCATGTCTATGGGGTGTATTAGATTATGTGGAGTAGAAACACAGTTGTTAGACACCGAACTGTTAGTAATTACACCGACAGGGTCAGTAGTGAGGTGTAGTAGAGTGCTCCAAGGCTATCTAGTTGATATTAAAGGAAAAGTCTTGCCAATTGATTTGATAGTATTAGACATGCATGGGTTCGATGTAATTTTTTGTATGGACTAGTTGGCAGCTAATTATGCCAGTATAGACTGTCCCTTGAAATAAGTAATATTCAGACCTCCGGGAAGACTAGAATTCAAGTTCAGAAGGTTGCGTGTGCAATCCCTGCCTCAGCTAGTATCAGCCATATAAGCGAGGATATTACTCCTGGATGGTTGTCAAGGGTTTATGGACTTTGTAAAGGAGGTGTCAAAGAATGAATTGAAGTTGGGCAATACACCAATGGTTAAGGAGTTTCCAGACATTTTTCCAAAAGATCTACCTAGGTTACCTTTCGACCGCGAGGTAGATTTTTCTATTGATCTACTTCTCGGGACAGCACCGAGCTCTAAAGATCCTTACAGAATGGCTCCAGCAGAGTTGGGAGAGCTTAAGGATCAGTTGTAAGACTTGCTGGACAAGGATTTTATTCGGCCCAGTGTATCACCGTGGGGAGCTCCAGTATTATTTGTAAAGAAAAAGGATAGGTCTATGAGGATGTGTATAGATTACAGAGGAAGTTAATAAGGTGACAATCAAGAATAGGTATCCTCTACCCCGTATAAACGATTTATTTGATCACCTTCAAGGTACATGGGTCTATTCTAAGATTGACCTCAAATCAGGCTACCCCCAGGTAAGAGTAAAACCATAAGACGTTTAGAAGATAGCTTTCAGGACCAAATATGGGCATTATGAATTCCTCGTTATGCCTTTTGGTCTGACAAATGCTTCTGTTGTATTCTTGGATTCGATGAATAGAGTCTTTTACCAGTATTTAGACCAGTTTGTTATAGTTTTCATTGATGATATACTGGTCTACTCAAGGAGTTTTGAGGAGCATGAGACGCATTTACGGCTGGTACTTTAGATGCTTAGGGAAAAGGAACTGTACGCAAAGTTTAGCAAATGTGAATTCTGGCTAAAGGAAGTTGTGCTTCTAGGGCATGTTATTTCAGGGGATAGTATTTCAGTGGACCCTAGCAAGATTAAGGCAGTGTTGAATTTGGCCAGACCGAAGAACATTTAGGAAATTATAAGTTTCTTGGGACTGGCGGGTTATTACCGTCGGTTTGTTGAGGGGTTTTCAACTTTATCAGGACCTCTCACATGGATGACCAGGAAGAATGTTAGATTTGAATGGGATGAGGATTGTGATCAGAGCTTCCAAGAATTGAAGTAGAGGCTTGTCACTGCACCAATGTTGATCATTCTGTCAGGGGGTGATGGTTATGTTATTTACAGTGATGCGTATTTGAAAGGGCTCGGCTGTGTATTGATGTAGCATGGTAGGGTTGTAGCTTATGCCTCCCGACAGTTGAAAAAGTATGAAAAGAATTACCCTACCCACAATTTGGAATTAGCTACAGTGGTACACGCGTTAAATATTTGGAGGCATTACTTGTACGGTGAGAGAAGTGAGATATTCTCTGATCACAAAAGTTTGAAGTACTTTTTCACTCAAAAGGAGCTGAACATGAGACAAAGAAGGTGGTTGGAACTTATTAAAGATTATGACAACACTATTAATTACCATCCAAGGAAAGCAAATGTGGTAGTTGATGCTCTAAGCAGGAAATTAATAGGACCAGCACTGGCAGCTATGGAGATTTAGCATCCAATTCAAATGGATCTGGAGAGACTTGGTGTAAAGTTGGTAGAGAGTGATCCTCTGGCATTTATTACCAACTTAGTAGTGCAACCTACTCTACAGGAAAGGATTAAGACAGCTCAGAGAGATGACATAGAATTAGCAGAGCTGATAGCTAAGATATAAAATGGATAGGGAGATGAATTCAGTATTTCTGATGATGGGCTTTGAGGTTCCGTTCTAGGTTATGCATGCCTACTGATATGGACATCAAGAGGACGATCTTAAAGGAGGCTTACAGGTCTTTGTACACGGTTCATCCAGGTAGTACTAAAATGTATAGGGATCTATGAGAGTCTTACTGGTGGAGCGGCATGAAGAGGGAAATTGCCGAGTTTGTGCAGCAATGTCTGACATGCCAGCAGATAAAGGCTAAGCACCAAAGGGTGGAGGGCCAGTTGCAGAAACTTTACATCCTAGAGTGGAAGTGGGATCATTTATCTATGGATTTCGTGATAAGTTTACCGTAGGCACTGCTTGGTCAAAATGCTATTTGGGTTGTTGATCAATTGACTAAGACCGCTTACTTCATTCCTATTAAAGGTAACAACTCCATGGACATACTGGCGAAATTATATATTCAAAAGATTGTACGACCGCATGGAGTGCCATTGTCTATTGTATCAGACCGAGACCCACGATTCACATCATGGTTTTAGAGGAGCTTTCAGGAGGCTCTAAGGTCTCAGTTATCTTTCAGCAAGGCATTTCATCCTCAGACGGATGGCCATACTGAGAGGGTGATTCAGATATTAGAAGATATGTTGCGGGCATGCATGCTAGATTTAGGGGTGATTGGATACAGTATATGTCGCTGGTAGAGTTTGCATATAATAACAACTATCAGACCAGCATCGGCATGGCACCTTTTGAGGCGCTTTATAGTAGGAGATGTCATTCTCCTTTATACTGGGATGAGATAGGTGAGAGGCGAGTGGTGGGGCCAGAGCTAGTGTAGTAGGCATATAATAAAGTTCGGCTCATCAGAAATAGGATCAAGGCAACTCAGAGCCAGCAAAAGAGATACACTAATACTCGCCGCAGAAAACTGGAATTTGATATGGGAGATCACGTGTTTCTGAAGATAACACCATTGAAGGGAGTTATGAGGTTTGGAAGGAAGGGTAAGTTGAGCCCTAAGTTCATTGGCCCTTTCGAGATACTTGAAAGAGTGGGGTCAGTTGCCTATAAGCTAGCTTTACCACTAGCTTTGTTCAAAATGCATCACATATTTCATGTTTCCATGCTAAGTAAATATTTCCTTAGATCCCTCCCATGCGGTCAGTTATGTAGAGTTAGAACTCAGAGATTCACTAGTTTATGAGGAAATACCAGTGCAGATTTTGGACAGAAAAGAACAGGAATTGTGCAATAAGAAGATTCCTCTAGTAAAAATCTTGTGGAGAAATCATGCGGTAGAAGATTTCTCATGGGAACTCAAGGAGCATATACCACAGAAACACTCGCATCTATTCAGTGGAGATCAGCATTAGGTATACAAATAAAGTAAATGTAGTATGTTTTAATTTTATGAAAAGCAAGATGATATATGTATGAGTAGCATTGTAGGTTATAGGATAGGAAGTATTTTGGTTTTAGGAAAATTTTAGTTTATGTGTTTGTAATCTCTCAGAACCCTAAATGTAACCACAGTATTCTTCCGCCACAAGTGAGGGTAAGTAATAAGATAAGTAGCCCATTTCCTCAAATAATGGTCTTCTATACAAATAGTAAATTTCGAGGATGAAATTTTATAAGGAGGGAAGAATGTAGAGACTCGAAGAATTATAGTATTTAAATAATAAAAGAGGGAAAAAAGAAAATTTTAAAAAGGGGGTCCTAGTAGGATTTCGTCAACAAATGCGAAGTTTTCATCGACAAAGTGGCTTATTGGGATCATCAACAAGGACACGTGTCTCGTCAATGAGAAATTACCAAGTAAACTATTTGCAAGGCCTAAAATTCATCGATGATGAATAAGTGTTCATCGACGAACTCTCTACTTGGCCTCGTCGACGAAGTGACGTGTCTCATCGACGAAGGTAGGTGTATAATCTAACTCGGATTTTCAATGAGAAAATGGCGTGCAAACGTCCCTTCTCTCTCTAACTTCATTCTCCCCACATTCTCTCTAGGTTTTTGGGCTGGTTCTTCGACTGTTCGACAATCCAAAGTTGTCATGCTACTCTTGGGAAGATTCTCTCCATATCTGTTGGAGTAGATCGTTGGTTAGCCCTACTTGGGCACCATCCCAAAATTTGGGTAAGTTAGTTATTTTAATATTTATTTGGGTATTTGGTATTTTTGGACTGAGAAAAAGATATTATAAGGGTTTATACTGAAATTTTATTGGGGGGGAAACATTAATTTCAGGGTGTTGTGCCGGGAACACCGCGAGTGTTATTTTGGACTATTATGGGCTCAGTAGGTCAGGTAAGGGGATAAACTAAGTCAATATTTCCATGAAAATTATTTATTAATATTCAGCTTTTATTTTCAAGGAAATTATGTATGTTATAGAACTGAGTTTGGAAATAATGTTGTTAACAGGAAAATGATTTTAAAATAGTTTAACAGGGAATATGATTCTGTACAGATTTTATAAATAGAACAATATTCACTTTTGTGTGGCATGAGTATGAAATTATATGATTTTATGTATTATTAGAATATTATGTTTTCAAAATCAGCATGTTAATATTGTTTTCAGGATGATATTGAAAACGATACGGGAACTATGTTTAAGGTATGGTATTGAAACAGTACAAAGATTTCAAACTATGTACGTTAAAATATATGCCGGTGTAAGGGCTGTGGTTTTATATGATATGCTATGCCGGCATAAGGGCTGTGGTTTTATATGATATGCTATGCCGATGTAAGAGTCGTGGTTTTCATGTTTTACTATGCCAGCGTAAGGGTCATGGTTTATACATTATGATATGCAAAAATTCTTGAAAATATTATTTTGACAAATATTTTTTAGAAACAGCTATGTAGCATTATTTTAGATTTACTATATGTTATTTGAACCCAAATGGTTTGGTTTAGGCTTTCATAAAGCACAGTACTGTAGCTATATGATCACAATCATGTATATGTTAGTGCTACCACATGTAGTAAAGGACCGTGGGAGATCGGCAGTTGATGTGGTTTTATAGTAGTGCAATCATCCCTTTGGCATCCAGATCAGGAGGGGCAGACCCATCGTACTTACAGACTTATGTTGATCTAGCGTGGTCAGCCAGTCATTTCTAGGTCCCGCCTTTGGGCCGCACAACCTAGTCATGTAGGGGTAAGACATGACACCAACCAACTATCCATCCAGGGTGTTATTTCATATACAATTATATATGATGATTTCATGTATAGAAACTCAGTATGTTATTCCATGTTATTATAAATTATGTTTTATTCAGAAATGATACTAACGGTTTGGTCAATTATGTTCATTGTATTGTTATATGTATAACACGAAAACACTCATATTGCCAGACACTGATATTAGTTCATTTCCCTCACTGAGAGGTGTCTCACCCTAACTATATAAACATTTCAGAAGCCCCAGATAGAAGAGTGGATAGAGCTCCGTAGCGTTAGAGGTCGACTGTTCTACCCTGTCAGAAGGGTAAGTCACTTTGCTAGGGTCTGATAGATTTTTGGGATGTGACCCTAGGGCATTTTTGGTTATTTGGGATGTGTATATGTATATAATAGTTTTATTTAAACTCTGGTATTGTGTTGGTTGGAGGATTTGATATGTATATGAATTTATGTTTTCTGCTATTTAAGTATCAGTGTTGTATTTCAGGTATGTCCCTAGTACTCATGGGTCCAGGTTGATTATGTTTTATCAAGATTATTATATTAAATGAAAAAAAAATTATGATAAAATAGCCAGGTCGTTACACTAGTGCACAAGGAATATCCATAAAGAGGGAAGTTTAGTCACATAAACTCAGATTTTGACATCAACAACTCTAGAAATAAACTAGTGGCTCACCAGTACCTCACAAGGTGTCATAGTCCTCACGGTTGTTCTCTTGGTGCTCTTAAGGAAACCTAAGTTCTACAAATCACATGTAAGTTTCTTTTTAGCCTTGTGAAGGACCATGTGAATGCATGAGTTTACATAACCATATTAAAACCAATGAATCACTAGTTGTTAGCCTTACAAGGCTTAAAATCTTGTTTTGATGATAACAAATAAGAGGAACTTAACATAATTTATTAAGTGGTGATATTTCAGGATTCAAGTATGTGAACACAAGGTTAAATGCTCACAAGGATCATTCAAAGCTTATGTTCCAAAGAAATATGATCAAATGAAGCTTAAAGAGTCAAAGCATGAATTCAAAGATGATCTAATAAAGTTTGAAAATTATGAGAACATGGATGTTAAAGAGGACTTGCTAAAAAGCTTAAAGAATATTGAAACTTAAAGACAAGATGGAGCCAAAGAAAGACAAAGCAAGAGAGCCTAAAGAAAGGCATGAAGACTTAAGAGCTTTGAATATCAAAAGTCATAAATTTCAAATAAAGGTTTCTTGTGCCTCAAAATTAATGAAAATTTAGGAAATACTCCAAGTAAACTCACGCATTCACATGGTCCTTCACAAGAGGAACTTAACATAATTTATTAAGTGGTGATATTTCAGGATTCAAGTATGTGAACACAAGGTCAAATGCTCACAAGGATCATTCAAAGCTTATGTTCCAAAGAAATATGATCAAATGAAGCTTAAAGAGTCAAAGCATGAATTAAAAGATGATCTAATAAAGTTTGAAGATTATGAGAACATGGATGTTAAAGAGGACTTGCTAAAAAGCTTAAAGAATATTGAAACTTGAAGACAAGATGGAGCTAAAGAAAGACAAAGCAAGAGAGCCTAAAGAAAGGCATGAAGACTTAAGAGCTTAGAATATCAAAAGTCATAAATTTCAAATAAAGGTTTCTTGTGCCTCAAAATTAATGAAAACTTGGGAAATACTCAAAGTAAACTTGAGCATCACGAAATTACTTTTCTAAGCCTATAAATACATGGTTTTGCAAATCAAAAATACACCAAGAAAGAATCCAAGAAAGAAAGAATTGAAAATTCTGCTAAAACCTATCTTGCAATCAAAGCTCTCTCTTGCTCAACACTTTGCACAACTGAATTGCTGAATTTTTGAAGTGATGATCCATCCTACCTCTGAGTTCTAAGTTGCTGATTCTCATTTAGAAGGAACTCGGTGAATTCTTGCTTGAGCTTCAATTGTATTTCACTTTGATATTTATATTGAAGTACATAGCAATTGAATTTGTACTACTCTGCTCTTTGTGAGAGTATTATTGTACACAACTATTGTTTCTTGTTTCTTGACGATTCCAGGTTGTTGAATCGTTGACCAAGTGTGGGGCATCACTTGGAGAGGCGTTGCTTTAACCTATTGAAGGAGTGACCGAGTGTGGGGTATCACTTGGAGAGGTGTTACTCTAGCCTACTTAAGGAGTGTTTAAGCGTGGGGTATCACTTGTAAAAGGTTGTTCTGCCCAAAAAGGAACGGTATAGTGGAATCCTTTGGTGGTATTGGCCAAAGGCGAGGACATAGGCTAGGGATAAGCCAAACCTCGTAAAAACGTGGTTTCACTCTCTTTCCCTACTTTCTTTAATTTCCTCCAAATATTAACTACGTGGTTGTGTTTTAATTTCTGATCATATACACTACGTGGATTAGATATTAAATCAACTAAATCTTAATTTGTTTTTGGGAATTTGCAGAAATCGAAAGGAAGTACATTAGTTGATCAATACAAATTGTGGAAACCATAAAGGAGTACATTGATTGGTTCAACACCCAAGACTTATAAACTAAAAGTTTATTTAAGGTCTAAGTTTTTTGGAAAGAGTGTTGGATTAC
Organism: Malania oleifera; assembly: GCF_029873635.1. Lineage (NCBI taxonomy): Eukaryota > Viridiplantae > Streptophyta > Magnoliopsida > Santalales > Ximeniaceae > Malania > Malania oleifera. Next base: position 54,742,149 of record NC_080429.1, on the reverse strand, counting down.
ATATTGAGCATCATATTGAGAAATTAAATCCATCAATATAGGGCTTAAATCAATCATATACACAAGGCTACAAACAAAGCTGAAAATTGCCAAAGTGCTGCATATTGTATTTTGTGATTGATTACTTTGAGTTATTAAAGTGTTGAATCTTAAAAGCATTGCCAGAATCAATCTAACTTGTGTATCTTGATTTGATCATTTTGGTTGAATTGAATTGTTGGAAGAACATCTGAAAATCTACAAAGTATTCAAGTTACCATACTTACACTTATTTATAAAGGTTTATAACTTAACTAATTTTCCGCTAAACTTGTGATTATAAACCAATTTTGTTTGTGTTGTGTTGAAGTATTGATTTGTGGATTGATTGTCCAAATAAGGTTTGGTTGTGTGATCACCAAATTAACAAGAGGTTAAGAATTCACAAAAGAAATTTTAATAATCCAATTCAGCCCCCTCCCTCTTGGGATTACACCTCAACTTTTAATTGGTATCAGAGAGGCGTTGTATCAAATTCTAACTAGTAGCTACATAAAAATCTATACGGCACCCCTAGGAGTAGCTCCCTTTGGAGAGGGACAATCCTCAACTAGGCCTCCCATATTTTGTAGTATAGACTATACATTTTGGAAACAATGTATAAGAATCTATCTTCAAACATGGATTAAAAGGCTTGGAAGGTTGTCACACATGGTGACTTAATTCCTACAAAACTTGTAGATGGAAAAGAAGTACCCAAAGAAGAAAAAGACATGACCGAAAATGACCATAAGATGTTTCAAGTAAACTCAAGTGCTATGAATGCATTATATTGTGCTCTTGATATAAATGAATTCAATAGGGTCATGGCATGTAAATCAGCCAAAGAAATAGGGGATAAACTAGAAGTGACTTATGAAGGAACTATAGATGTTAGAAATAGTAGAATTGACATGCTCACAAGTAAGTATAAGGCTTTCAAGATTTACCCAGATGAAACCATAACAAATATGTACACTAGGTTCACTCACATAATAAACTCCCTCAATGCCTTAGGAAAAACATACTCAACTTATGAAATGATCTGTAAAATCCTTAGAGGACTTCCTCCAATATAGGAACCTAAAGCTACAACAATTACGGCAGGAAGAAATCTCAAAAATACATCCCTATATGAACTCATAGGATCCCTTCTCACCTATGACATGGCCATGAATGAAAGAAGTGGAAAAACTAAAGCCCAAGAATCTATAGCCTTTAAAGCATCAAACGAAAACTCTAGTAGTGAAGATGAAGAAGATAAACTAGCCTTCATATTCAAGAAACTTGCAAGAATACTAAGAAGGAAAAATAAATTCAAAAGAAAAAACTAAAACTCAAGTTCAGATGAGGAAGAAACTAAGAAGAAAGAAACAAAGAAATAACTACCTACATGCTATAATTGCAAGAAAGTTGGACACCTAAAACCGAATTGTCCAAAACTTAAGAAAGATTCTAAAAAGAAAAAGAAAAAAGCAATGAAGGCCACTACATGGGATAATATAAGTTCTAGTAGTTCACAAAGTGAATCAAGTGACCAAGAGGTTGCTTGCTATATGGCATGGAATGATGAGGAAAGCTCCTCATCCAAATCAATTAATGATTCCTGTAGTGAGTCATCTAATGAATCTGATGATGAAAGTATGCCTTCTTATGAAGAACTTCAAAATGAATTATTCAAGGTTCATGAGATCTTAGTTAATGTGACTAAGCGACACACATCATTGAAAAACAAGAATGAAGGTGTTATGAAAGAGCTAGAATCCTTAAGACTTGCTGAAATAGAAAAAGAGTTAAACATCAATAGACTAGAAAGCAAGAATGAGAAGGAGATAAAAGAACTAGAAGATTTAAAATTCAAAACTTCTATGGATAAAGAAAAAGATATACATATATATATATATATATATATTTCTGAATTAGAAAGTAAAATCACCAAGATGTCTCAAAATCAAGTAAAGGTGCAAGAAAAAGGTAAAAATATACAAGACATAGAAAACAGTGATCTTAAGAAGAAAATTGAAGATCAAACCAAAATAATCTACAATTTCACAAGAGGAAAATAAAACTTTGATAGAATGATTGGTGCTCAAAGAATGTCTTTAAATAAAGAAGGCATAGGGTTCAATGGAGTTGAAAATACAAAGAAAAAGAACCTCTATATGGGGCACTTTGCAAAAGCCTCCAAAAACTATGCTAGCACCTCTTCTAATGCCTATACTCATACTATATGCTTCCTATGTAAGAAGAAGGGACATATAAAGTTTGAATGTCCATTAAAAAGGAAGGGTGTGAAAACTAAACAAGTTTGGAGAATTAAAGAAACATATCTTGTTAAACCATCTAAACTCAAGAAAGTATGGGTACCAAGATGAAAGACTAGTTTATAAACAAATGACTCCATGGATTTAGTCATTCCCCTTTAAAAATTAAGAAAGTCACTTAATTCATTTTTCAACAAATGAACTAGTTGAAATAGAAAATCTTAAAGATGAGTTTAAGAGCCTATTGACAATTCTAACAAATACAAACAAAAATGACATTGTTGGCCAAATCATAGGATGCTTTTTACAAGGCTTAACTTAAGAAAATATTAATATTTGGGAATTCATATGAAATCAAAAGAAAGAAAATCAAAATCAAAATAAGCTTATTGCAAAAATTATTTGAGAAAAATGAAAAATATTTGAGCAAAGCGAGAGGTAGTTAAGCTGAATGAGAAATACTTAAGAAACATGAAAAACAATTTGAGCACAATGCACAAATAACTATAATATGCTCCATGCTTATATGATATGCTGATATGCTATAATGCTAACATGTATAATATCTATATATTGCCAAAGACTTGACTTATATTGATAATTTAAGGCTCACTATACATTGCAAATTTGAGCATGAAATTATTGAGCATGGTTATGAAGCATGAATCTTGGTACTATAAGATATTTGTATTGGTATCTATGAAATATATTGGTATCTATATGATAATTGATACATGAGCATGACAGCATATTTGTATCCATGAGCATGTGATAATATTGATATGACATTGATATATGAGTATGAGATTAATTCTTGATCATATCAATTTACATGCTAAATGATGAATCACTTTATATATCTCTTGCATGATTGACTAATGGATAAACATAAGCATGTTATGACATAGATGATATTGAAATAATATTAGTATTATTCTTGATATTGGTTTCCATGAGCACTTAACATGAAAATAATTTTTTTTTTTTTTGGAGTATGGCATGATAAATTTAAAAACACAATTGGTATCTTTATGAATACATAACTTTCAATTGGAAATCATTCAAGGGGAGTTAGACTTGTTAAATAATGTTATTATGATGGAAATCATTGAAAATTATGATGTACAATCTATTGTATTTTCTTATGCTGCTTTGGATCTTATTGTCTATTCATGTGTGATGAATGCAAACTTTTAATTAGGGTTGCTCAATGCCTTAGCATTTATGCGTTTTTCTTGATATCTTACTATTTTTTATTGATGTCAAAAGGGGGAGAAATTTTGGGCAAAAATTGAGCATTATAGATTAATATATTAGTATTTGATCTTGAATGATGATAATGATGTGACTTTGATATATGAGCATTATATTGAAATTAATATTGAACTTGATCTTCATATTGCAAATATTGTTAAGATGATGCTTATTGTAAAGGGGAGTTTTTTAAGGCTTACTCAATTTTTTTCTCCTTATTTGTCATCATCAAAAAGGAGGAGATTGTTGGCCTTACAAGGCTTAAAATCTTGTTTTGATGATAACAAATAAGAGGAACTTAACATATTTTATTAAGTGGTGATATTTTAGGAAAAAAGTATGTGAACACAAGGTCAAATGCTCACAAGGATCATTCAAAGCTTGTGTTCCAAAGAAAGATGGTCAAATGAAGCTTAAAGAGTCAAAGCATGGATTCAAAGATGGTCTAATAAAGCTTGAAGATTATGAGAACATGGATGCTAAAGAGGACTTGCTAAAAAGCTTAAAGAATGTTGAAGCTTGAAGACAAGATGGAGCCAAAGAAAGACAAAGCAAGAGAGCCTAAAGAAAAGCATGAAGACTTAAGAGCTTAGAATGTCAAAATTCATAATGTAGAGACCCGAAGAATTATAGTATTAACTAATAAAAGAAGAGAGGAAAAGGAAATTCAAAAGGGGGGGAAAAGCAAGGTTCATCAACAAACCCTCCAGCCTCGTTGACGAACTCTCTATTGGATTCGTGGCACGCCACGTGTCCCATTGACCAAAGATTACCAAAAGGGGTATTCAGGGCCTGAAAATCATCAATGAAGGTTATGAGTTTGCCGACGAACTCCCTTCTTGGCTTCATCGATGAAGTGACGTATCTCATCAACGAAGGTAGCTGTATAAGTATGCCAAAATCGGATTTTCAGCACAAAAAATTTAATGCAGCCCCTCTCTCTCTCTTTTTAACTTCATCCTCTTTACCTTCTCTCTAGCTTTCTGGTCTGGTTCTTTATCAGTTTGACAATCTAAAGTCGCCACATCACTCCTGGGAAGATTTTCTTTAAATCTGCTGAAGTGATTTGTTAGTTAGGCCAATTTGGGCATCATCCCAATTTCAGGGTAAGTAGGTTATTTGGGTATTATTAGAAAGCTTATCAGGGTTGAGATTCTGTATTATATGCGAATATACTGGAATTTTGTGAAGTAAAATTAGGGTATTATGTTTTCAGGAATAGGGGGTTTTGGGACCCTGCAGGCAAGGGTTGAGGACCCCAGCGGGTGTTATTTCAGGAACTTAGGTAAAATGATAACATGGTTAATAGTCTAGAAATTACGTATATGGATTTAGGGAAATATGTATGCGATAATTTTTAGGTGAATTCAGTTTTTTGATTGGGAAATTATGTGTGTATATCTCAGGATGTTGAAATTATGAATGCCGCACGCGTGACTGTAAATAGTCACTAGTGTTCAAATAGTTAGGTAAGGGAAATATGCTATGCTAGGAATTTTAGTATGATTATTAGCAGAAAATACATGTTTTACCAGATAATTATTATTCAGATTATATATATTTGTATAGCAAAAAACACAGATTTTAGAACATGTGAATTTATTTATTTAAATCGTGTGGCATGAGTTTAAAGTAAATTAGCATAGTATTTATGCAGTTACAAATACCATGTTTTACAATATATTAGCAGAAAATATCATGGGATATATATATTTTATAGAATGATGAATTTTCAGTACATTTATAGATAGAAATTATACAGTAAATCTAGAAACACCAGTTACAGTAAATATACAGAAACATATATTTTCAGCAATTTTAGAACACCATGATTTCAGAACCATAACACTCAAATTATCTGATACATAGATATACAGACATTAAATATTCAGATAGTTACTCGGATTTTCAAATCAGTTTTGTAATGTTATGGTTATTTCAAAATCATGGAAAAACAGCCTTATAAATTCATTAGTTACATATATAGTATCAAACCCTGATGGACCAAATTCATTCGGCAAAGCACGATACCATAGCTATATTCAATTCAGAGTGCAGCTACATAACTCACATAGTATGTGGATATCAGCAGTCGATCGTGCCTATGTTGTGGATAGACTCCCCGTTAGCTAAGGTTGAGGAGGCTGATCTAACTTTCGGAGTTCAGTTGACTTATCCTGGTTGGCCAGCCAGGATAGGTCCCACCTTCGGGCCACATAACCCTGTCATGAGAAGTCAAATCATTACTTTCAGTTATCCATCAAAGGAAATTTTCTTAGTTATTATATATATATATATATATATATATATCCAAATTTAAAAAATCCATAGATATACCTATGAATATTAAAAGAATTATGTTTGGAAAATTCAGAAAAACTGTTTATGTTAAGCAACATGGGTATGAGCTATATTGTAATATTTATATGTGTATTCTCATACTCAATTATTTATGGTATTTCCAAGTTAGATTTTACAAATATGTAACTCACTTGCCACACACTAGCAATAGAATATTTCGTCTTACTGAACATTGTCTCATCCCAGTGATTTAATATTTTTCAAGTGATCCAGCTAGGCGAGCAGATCAGGCTTGCAAATAGAGGGGACTACAGTACCGTCCTATTCATATGATAAGTGTTTTTGGGGAGTTATTTTTTAGTAGTCCTTAGGTTCAGATGAGGATTTTTTGGGGATGGATGTTTGTGTATATTTTGGGTAATATTTTGACACTCTAGTATTGTATAAATATGATTATGGTTGTATGTATTCTGCTTCTCGCTACTTAGGTAGTTATTATGTCTCAGATTCCACGGGTCCTCACTAGTCCGTGATGTTGATTTGATTTATATTAAAAGGTATCAGAGCAGTGAAATTTTATAGTTAATATAATATATATATATATATATATATATATATATATATATATATATATATATGGTATGTAAAATCAGGTCATTACACATAAGAAGTCTTTATGTAAGTATTTCGTATTTAAATATCTTATGGAAATATGATAAAAGCTATTTTAGGGTTAATTATAGACTTAGAGACCTTATTTTAAACCCCGAAAAAAGTTTTATAAGAAATCAAAGTAAGAGAGGAAAAAGGATTTTTGAAACTAAAATGAAAATTCAGGATTTGGTCTGCCTAGACGATTGAGGTGTACCCTCAGAAGTCTAAAGATGTACCTCACACGACTGAAGTTTTACTTCAAACATCTAAAGAATTTCTCCAGAAGGCTGAAGAATTAGTTCAGTCTACTGAAGATTTATTTGTTGAAATACAAAACAGGCAGAATATCCTTAAAAGACAGAACCCTCAATTCAGTTGTCTGAGCTGGGACTTCATAAGTCTGAACCTATAGTTCAATCATCTAACCCTATGTCCAGTTCATATTTTTCAGTGTGTTAAGGAACATCAAAATACTGAACCCGATAGTTCAGTCATCTTAACACTGTTAACGGCTAGAATTTTTAAATGTTTTAAATTTCAAATAACCCTAAAATTAATGAAAACTTGGGAAATACTCCAAGTAAACTTGGGCATCACTAAATTACTTTTCTAAGCCTATAAATACATGATTTTGCAAATCAAAAATACACCAAGAAAGAATCCAAGAAAGAAAGAATTGAAAAATCTACTGAAAGCTATCTTGCAATCAAAGTTCTCTCTTGCTCAACACTTTGCACAACTGAATTGCTGAATTTCTGAAGTGCTAATCCATCCTACCTCTGAGTTCAGAGTTGCTAATTCTCATCTAGAAGGAACTCGGTGAATTATTACTTAAGCTTCAATTGTATTTCACTTTGATATTTAATATTGAAGTACATAGTGATTGAATTTGCACTAATATGCTCTTTGTGAGAGTATTATTGTACGCAACTATTGTTTCTTGTTTCTTGACGATTTTAGGTTGTTGGATCGTTGACTGAGTCTAGGGTATCACTTGGAGAGGTGTTGCTCTAGCCTACTTAAGGAGTGTTTAAGCATGGGGTATCATTTGTAAAAAGTTTGTTCCACCCGAAAAGGAACGGTATAGTGGAATCCTTTGGTGGTATTATCCAAAGGCAAGGATGTAAGCTAGGGATAAGTTGAACCTCATAAAAACGTGGTGTCACTCTTTTTCCCTATTTTCTTTAATTTCCTACAAATATTAACTATGTGGTTGTGTTTTAATTTCTGATCATATACACTACGTGGATTAGATATTAAATAAACTAAAGCTTAATTTTATTTTATTTTTTGGGAATTTTCAGAAACCAAAAGGAGTAAGTTAGTTGATCAATACAAATTGCTAAAACCGTAAGGGAGTACGTTGATTGGTTCAGCACCCAAGACCTATTATCTAAAAGTTTATTTAAGGTCTAAGTTTTATGAAAAGGGTGTTGGATTACATATTAAGCATCATATTGAGAAATTAAATCCATCAATATAGGACTTAAATCAATCATATACACAGGGCTACAAACAAAGTTGAAAATTACCAAAAGTGCTGCATATTGTATTTTGTGATTGATTACTTTGAGTTATTAAAGTGCTGAATCTTGAAAGCATTGCTGGAATCAATATAATTTGTGTATCTTGTTTTGATCATTTTGGTTGAATTGAATTGTTGGAATAATATCTGAAAATCTACAAAGTATTCAAGATACCATACTTAAACTTATTTATAAAGGTTTATAACTTAATTAATTTTACACTGAACTTGTGATTATAAACCAATTTTGTTTCTATTGAGTTAAAGTATTGGTTTGTGGATTGATTGTCCAAGTAAGGTTTGGTTGTGTGATTACCAAATTAACAAAAGGTTAAGAATTCACGAAAGAAATTAAAAGAAATTTTAATAATCCAATTCACCCCCCCCCCCTCTTGGGACTACACCTCAACTTTCACTAGTCAACCCACATAGAGTGTCATATCAGTACATAGGCTATGTTGAGTGAAACTATGCACAAATAACTCACTACTTCGTTAGTGAGCATAACAAAATCATACAATTGATAAGCCTCTGTATGTAATATGTAGGTAATATAAAAGTATGTAAAGAGTATAGACAGTGTTAAATTGTCAGTTTTGTGCTTGGAAATGTACCATGAAGAATTAGTTTTCCTACCCCTAACCCCCAACTTAAAACTTTAGTGTCTTCACTAAAGTGTGGAAAGAAATAATCCAAAATGCACTGAGAGGAGTCATTACATGGTGCAATGAAAATAAACCAGTGTACCTGCAGCAGTCATAAACAGATGAAACTAGAAATTGCATGCATGCAATAATACATTGTAGCAAAAAATACATATGCATTTGAAAAGCACCATGTTCTTCATTAATTCTTAAAAGGCAGTTACAATGTATACAAAGTCATTACAGGCACTGGGGCTACCACAAAAACATGGTGAACAATCAAGGGGAGAAAATAAAAGTAAAAGAAAAGAAAAAAAAAAAAAAGTGTGTCGTAGAAGCACAATACAAACAAAGTATGCACAGAAATGAGTCCTAAAGACTAGTCCTACTTTATTTCAAAATCGGAATCTGAAAGGATAACTAGATGTGTGGGGCAACAACCGTGGTCAAAGGAAGCAACCACTGCTCTAATGATAGTTTTGAGCATTTCCACCATTGCATCCCAAATCACCGCGACCAAGGTGGAGACTGGCATATAAGCAGGAGGTAGCGCAGTGGTATGGGTGGGCATCTTAGCTCCCCGTGGGCCATATGGCCTTCAATTGTGCACTGGATTTTAGGAGGACTAACTTTTCCTCTCTCCCATTTGGGCTTCAGAGTGTAGCTTCATTACTGCTCGAAAAAAAAAAAAAGGTTAAGCAGAGTTTTACAAGTGCAAAGAAGAAAAAGGTGAAGCCTTAGGTCGCCAAGAAGGGGCGCCGATCAATGAGGAGATTCCTGGAGCTAAATTCGGTAGTTGGAGGATTGCTAGAGGCTCAAAGATGGCGAATGGTGTTCGAGCAAAAAAATTAAAAGGGTAGGTGATAAGGCTCAACCAAGAAAAGACAATGGTGGGAGTTGAAGAGTCAAAGTAGGATCAGGGTTTTAAACTTCTTTCATATTCTCGACCTAGTTGAAACAGCTCTTACACTGGTCGCACTTGGTTGCACCCTTTGACTTAAACAGGGAATATTGACTCCCGACCAGGTCGCATCCAGCCCAGTGCTAGTCGCGCACTTGGTCGAACCTCTTGGTAATTTCTAAGTCCAAATAAGTTCAGAGACTCAACCAGGTCGAACTAACAATGTGCTAGTCACGCCCCTAGTCGAACTTCTCATTATATTAGGAGCTCAAAAGACTTGCAAGGCTCAACCACGAGGTACATGTGCATATTGCTCACACCATTGTCGCACCCCCAACTATCCTAGGACCTGCCCTAAAGACTTCACACTCTACTTACACTCTTATGTACATCCTAAAGACTCTAACCAAGAAGATAAAAAACACTCAAGTTGCCTCTCGGAAGTGCTAAGTTTACCATCTTCAGCTTAACACATTAAGGCTCATGTTGAACTCATATGGTTCAAAGCTTAGAGTGACCGCCCTCAGGCTCACATCAAACCCTATGTTGCATACCCTCACTTATCCCTTAGCTGTAGATGGGCTCCCGAGCTAAAGTTTCTCTTCCAATAAGCCCTTCCATAGAATTAAGGGAGCCTTTTCCCCAATAGTTTTATCAATCATGTTCTCGTCCATAGCTCAGATGGCATTAAATGGATGTTAGAAAGCATGGATTACATTTAGCCAGAGTTGCTTTTGGCCAAAAGAAATGTCCATAATCCCTGTCCTACATTGAATGTAGGCGTTAGCTATGGCTAAGAATGGTTGTTCCAATAAGACCGGGATTAGATTCTTTGAGGGTTCCATATCCAAGATAATGAAATCTATAGGATAGTAAAACTCTTCCACTTTGACCAATACATCTTCTATCACACCCTAAAGTCTTTTTATTGATTTTTTTGCAAAACACAGGGTAACCAGGGTGGGCTTCAGCTCTCCTAGATTAAGTTTCTGGTAAACCAAGTACAAAAGGATGTTCCCACTCAACCCCAAATCTAAAAAGTCCCATCAATGGTGTAACTGCCAATGACACACAAAATGGTTGGTGTGTCGGGATCTTTTAGTTTAGGGGGGAGGTGACCTAGTATTATTGAACTCATGTGTTCATCCAGCTTATCTTGGCTATACATATGCACCCTCGATTTCTATTTTAACCTGTATAGGTCCTTGATGATGTTGGCATATACAGGTTTTTGCGTAATATCATCTAAAAGAGGTTTGTTGACCTTAATTTGTCTAAATGTGTCCAAGATGGACTTAGTGAAGGTGTATGGAGAGCTACAAGGTATGATGTTGGGGATATGTGAAATGCCCTATGAGGGGCGTAGTGTGGTTTGGTTCCTCCAACAATGGATAAGGGAATCTCAGGATTCTTCATTAAACTAGAGGAGGAGGTAGCACAAGCCTCAACATCATATTCTACTCCCTTCTCCTCCTTATTCTCACCCTTTCTCAACTACTCCTCTACCCTTTCATTTACCATCCTATCACTCTAAATAGCGATAACTACCTAGGCCTGCTCGTGATATGATGAGGGACTAGTTTCCGATTCATGTTCTACCCCACATTGGCCTTGGGGTTCACTAATGGCTGACTCGACAACTTTCCCTCATCTCTCCAACTCAAAGAGGTAGTTAGTTGCCCCATGGTGGCTTCCAGCTTGGCTATAGAATGGGAGTGAGAGTGAAGGAGCTTCCAATCTACTTGATAATCAGCCTCAATGCCCTTGAGAGCTTTCAACATCATCTCCTGAAATGTATCATATTTGGGCTGAGAGGAAGGTGGTTGTTAAAATGATGAAGGTTAAGGGGAAGAATCAGGATGGTTTTGGAAATTTTTATATGGGCAAGAAGGTGGAGCATTAGGGTCTTTTTGAGGCCTTTGGGATTCGAAACCTGAAACTTGTGACCTCTAGGAGAAGTTAGGGTGTTGTTTCCACCCAGGCTTGTATGTTTCGGAATAGGGGACGTTTGACGGCCTATCATACCAATTGTGGGTAGCCTTCACCTCTTCCTGCACAAGCTCAGGCTGGGATGGCACGTGGGGGCAATTGTAATTAGAATGGGAAGGATTAGAACAAATGGTGCACACCTTTGCACACACTACTAATTATTGTCCTAAGGACAAGCCCCGATCAAACTTTTGAACTATTGTGTGCAAGGTGGGCGCAAGGTCATGGCTTGTCGCCAACTTATAGACACCCTTAGGTTTGGAAGTGGAAGGTTGGGATGGTTTATGAGCAGCAACTACATGCTGCTGAGAATTTTCGATGAGGTTTTCTAAGAGAACGCAGGCCTTATTCTCATATTTAGTGAGGAAAGTACCTCCAAAAGATGCATCTACTATCAACCTATCTCATTCAACCAACCCTTCATAGAAAGTCTGAACCAATTGCTACTTGGGGACCTAATGGTGTAGGCATTTACGTTGTAGGTCCCTAAAGTGCTCCCAGGTCTCGAACAATAGTTCCCCATCCAAATGGGAGAAACTAGTGATTGCCTTTTGCAACTAGTTAGTCTTTCCAATTGGGAAGTACTTATTTAAGAAATAGTGTTGCATGGTGGCCCAAGTGGTCACCGAGTTTGGTTCTAAGGACGTGAACCAATATTTGGCCTTATCCTTCAGAGAGAATGGGGAAAACCTTAGAAGAAGGGCATCATCATCAAAATTATGGATGTACGTGGTGGAATAGATCTCGGGAAATTCATCTAGATGCTAATAAAAATTTTTAGAAGATATCCCATTGAAGGTGGGCAGCATCAAGATGATGGAACTCTTGATCTCGAATTGCACCACCTAGACATCCAATAACCGGATGCATGACAGCGAGGTGTATGTGTCAATCACAAAGTAGTCTCTAAAAGGCCTAAGTGGTTGCTCCACCACCATAGGTTGGTAGGGAGCATGGGGTTCCAGATTTTGAATAGTGAGAACCAGGTTACATTCAGACATAACTTTAACTTCGGACGACTCAACAGACATGGGATTCGAAGTGGGTTTCCTGAGAAACCTACGTGATCTCTTAATCTCGAGGTCTATAGGAACTAGCTTGGGATCTAAAGGACTCAAATCCAGCATACACAATTAAAGCACACAGAATCAAGACTTCAGTATATAAAGAAAAATAAGAATAAAAGAAAAGCAAAGAAAAACAAAGCAATGATACTAATTTGATAGGTACTAATTTGATAGGCTCACCAAGGCTTGGGTCCTTAACTACCAAAAATTCAATTTATAAAACCTAACTAATCCCAAGTTCTATAGAAAGTGGAGAAAGTCAGGTATTGATCCACAAGGACTTAATTGTAGTTATCAACCGTTTCCAATCAAGTTTATTTCAACCTTGTGTAAAAAGAAAAGAGTGTAAACGTTGGGTTTTTTTAACAACCTAATGAAAGCATGTAAAATCTATATTACCTCTACTCCTACCAAGCAATGCTAGATTATAAATCAGACTTACGATGTTGTGTGCATAAACTTCATTCGGTCAGCTATATGTATTAGGCTAAACGGTGAGAGGAACCCTTTGAACGCATAGGGTAGCAAGGGTGCACTAATCGTCTGGAGCACACTTGGAAACCGGTGTATACCCTATCTTAGCGACCACATAAAACAATTTTAGTATCCATAGCCTACTTCATATATCTAACTGAATCGTTCGTAGTGCTATCCTACCTCTATGACTTCTTCACAATCAAAGCAGTAAAAGAAAGCGGTAACGGAAAGCAATTAAATCAAAGCATTTAAAGATGAAAGTGGTAAAGATGGCTTCCTATTGCAAAAAAAAAATCGTCTGTCACTAACGATCATTCATACAATAGAGAACCAGAACAAGTTTGTAAATTAAAACCAATAAATCTTATCTAATTTGGCTCTCAATGGCGTTTTAGGTCTGTCACTAACCCAAAATCAACCAAAGAGGAACCCAAAGAACATGTTCGTAGCTATTATTTATACCCATTAGGGTTTACAAAGTTTGAAATTTGAAATAGGAAAGTTTGCAAGAAATCTCACGCTGAAGATCGTCTCTATCCACCAAGTCGCTCCCATGCTTCCTTTAATCGTGCCCCGGTCAAGACTCACTGGAAATCAAGAATTTGAATCTTCAGTGTCTTCGACTAAGTCGCACCATAAGGTCTTGCTGGTCGAGTTGATGGTTGAGACTTTTAGGATCTCAATCCTCTAGATATCTCAGGAACTAGACATAGTCACCTTTCAAGTTCTCTTAGCTGACAACTTCATCGATACTCTCGATATTTCTAGGCTTAATAATCTTCAGTATCTCGACTTGGTCACCCTTTGAGGGTCACATGGTTGAACACTTGGTCGAATTTTGCAGCAAATCTTCTTCAATCTAAACCTTTGAGTCTTCAGCTAGTGACCTGGTCATCCCTCGTGTCGCTGGTCGCACCATATGGTCGAACAGAGTCTTCTCTCCTTTGATGTGTGTTAAGGCTTTAGGAGCTTAGCTGAACATTGGATTTGAGCTATAAGTATCCCAAATACTCCCTTGGCTTCTCGTAAAACCTAACTCCTTCGTATTTCCTAAAACACGAACAAACCTTGCGTAACTCCAAACTATATTAACAAATGGTTACATAAAAGATAAAGAAGGATAAATAAAGATAAATGAGAACCTAAAATAATGCATTTTAGGGACTCATCAAGACATTTTTTTATACAAATAAAAACTCAAATCCCTACGCTCATAGAAAATATATGTGAGAGGATAAAGATCTACTTACCAAAATGCTGATTGGCTGAGATAACCTAAATAAAAGAGGAGAGACCTCAAGCGAGGGTATAGTGAGGAATGTAGAGAAAGAGTTAATGAGGAAGAAAGAGAGTAGAGATATTTAATAAGGGGAAATTAAAAAGGGGAAGAGAAAGATAGGGAGAAAGTTAGTGAGGGAGAGAGAGTTGATAAATGGGAGAGAAGAATCAGGAGAGAGAAAGAGATATGGGACAATTAGTAAGGGAGAGAGAGATGTGTGAGAGAGAGAGAGAGAGAGAGAGAGAGAGAGAGAGAGAGAGAGAGAGAGAGAGAGAGAGTTCATCTAAATTTGGAGAACTTCCTCCCCAATCTCTTAGCCCCTAGGGGCCTTTTATAGGGAATGGAAGATATGGGAGAGTAAAAGAGAAAACAGGGTAGAAAATGGGAAGTAGGGAGTTAAGAAGTTTTTTTTTTTTAATTTTTGTTTAGAGGATTTTTAGGGATTTAGGAGAGTGGGGATTAGTTGTGAAGTCCAAACATCAAGTGGAGAGTTAGGAGGTCAAAAATGATTTTTTAGGATTTTTTACCAAAAAAAAATGGAGAAAATCGGATCAAAACGTTTTCAAAGGTTAAACACAGCCCCCCAAGAAAAATGGCATTGTTTTGGGGATTTTTTCCTATTTTTTTATATTTTTAAATTTTTTTAGGCTTAAAAATGGCCTTGCTCAAATAAAGGGTGCGAGCACATGCACGCACATGCCTACATGTGAGCGACATGCACGCCTCCCATTTTTTTTTTCAAATAAATATAGCGCCTCAGTGACTCGCTCATGTCCACACACGTGCGCATGGGGTCGCCACATGTGTATGCATATAGCCACACACCAAACCCTTTTCTTTTTTAAAAAATATATATTCTTCTTTGTTTTAATTTTTTTTTTTTTTACTTTTTTGATGGTATAAAATAAAATAAAAAAAATAAAAATCCAAAATTACTAACAAAGCCCTAAAATAAATAAGGATAAATTAATTAATTAAATTAGAAAGAGGATATTTCCTCATTTTCATACCAAACACCCAAAATTTGTCTGAGTCGCCTTTTAGACTACCCCTAATCAGTCGAGATAGTCGAAATTGGTCAATAGGGAGTGAAAGTACCAAAAACGAGTTAGGTCATTTCCTCGATTTTCATGTCGAAAACCCAAAATTTTCCCGAGTCACTCTTAACCCTTTCAAACTTCTCCGTATCACCCGGGACAATCAAAATTTGTTAACAAGAAGTTGAAGCAATTGATGTGAGCCGGGCCATTTTCTCAATTTTTGTGCCAAAAATCTAAAATTTGCTCAAATCACTTCTAACCCTTTCAGACTACTAAGAATCAGCCGAGACAATCAAAATTGGTCAACGAGGAGCTGAAGCACTCGAAATGGGTCAGGTCATTTTTTCAATTATCGTGCCAAAAACTCAAAATTTACCCAAGTCAGTTTTAACCCATTACAACTACTTTGGATCATTCCAGCTAGTCAAAACTGATCAACGAGAAGCAAGAGCACCCAAAATGAGTTGAGCCATTTCCTTAATTTTCATGCCAAAAATTCAAAATTTGTCTAAGTCACTCCTAACCCTTTCATAATGCTTGGGATCACCCGAGATGATCAAAATTGATCAACAAGGAGAGAAAGTTCCTAAAATAGGCTAGGCCATTAAGGTCAATCTCTGATGAGGGATCTAGTCACTCAGTTTTGACAATCCGACCAAAAATCACTATTGACAAGAACCAAGCTTCCATCTCTTTGGGTAATAATGTGTGTTGGTGCTGAAGTGCTCATGCAACGTAACATAACCTCTTCAAGCTTTAACCCATTGTTGCCCACTCCTTGCCTTCTTCCTCCCAACAACGCCTTTCAAGTCTCATAGATTTAATCGTCTGGCAACTTTGGTTGACGATGATAAGGAATCGGATCAATATTGCATTTGCAAGGTTTAGTTTCATGTCTTGTTCTATAATCAAAAGTCCAAATCAATGGGGTTATAGTGATTTCATTATTTAAAATTTATCTTTATGATATTGGTTGAATGCTTATCTATTGAATGATCCATTCCCAGTTTGATCCAATTTGAGAAGAAAACGGCTATAGCTAGTCAAAATGGCTGTCGATTGCATAAGATGATGAAAATTTAATAAGTACAAGAAAACCCTTTTTTTTTTTACTTTTTGACATATTTTTCTTTGTTTAATATGTGATTCAAATTTTATGAAAAAAAAAAAAAGGAAGACAATAAAATAATGGCAACATTTTGAGAGATCTCAAGAAAAATATTTTTTTGATCCATTGAAATAGAAAGGTCCTTCTTATCAACATTAGAAATGTTCTTTTAGTATGTTGTTCATGGGTTTCTTACTTTGCCAATCTGACATGCTCTTACCATTGGCTTTGTTAATTCCTTATATGGTTGCCTTTCTATCCTAACATTCATTTGAGGTGGACTTGCAAATTGCATACCTATTTGAAACTTTTTTCATTTATTGTTTGATATGATTGTTTCTTTTAGAGTCCATTTACTGAGTTAGTGTCTCCATAATTAGTCTATAATGATTTCCCAACTCAGCTTATGATGGGATGAAAGAGGGCATTTCATCAAATGGTGATCATCTTCCTTCTCATCCCTAGGCAAAGATACGCACTATCCTTTAAGTCCATATAGGTGAGTGGGAACCGGTGCTTGTACCACGGGACTGAGGCAAATGGCAAATTTGGAGTTCACTTTATCAAAATATTTTTTTTTCTTTACAAAAGATTCCACAATTATTTATTTCTCTAGCCGATGATGAACTTCGTAATGTTTTCAAAAAAAATCTCTCTTGTTTTTATCAAGTATCCATCTCCAAAAAGAAACTTCCACTTTTCGAAAATCAAACATTTCTCCCATAATGACTGATAGCCAATCAAAGAGATCCAATCTTTCTTCAAAGTCTTATTGACAAATAGGAGATTGTTTAAATCCTTTATCAATGGTTTACTTCAATCATATTTAAACCCTAATTGGCAATCGGGAGATTTTTTTTTCAAATCTTTCATCAATGGTTTACTTCAATATTATTTAAACCCTGATTGGCAATCAGGAGAATTTTCAAATCCTTCATCAATGGTTGACTTCAATCACATTTAAACCCTGATTTCCATTTGAGGGAGTTTTCATATTTGTTAATAAATGATTGGCTTCATCCCTTATAAAATCTTTATTATCAATCAGAATATTGTCCAATCCAATCCCCATTCGGTTCTTGATTTCATTTAGGGATACAATCTTCATTTCTATTAAACCCTGATGCCAATCAGAAGATTTTCATTCCCATCAACATTAAATTCTTAAATTTCAATCATGGAGTTGGGACCACAATCTTCATTAATCCAATGCTTAATCAATGATCCCAGGTGATTGAGTTAAAATATTTTTACATTGGCTTACCTAAATCCGAGCTTCCAAAGGAAATGGTCATCTTTGAATATTTTATGGCAATCAATCATAACATTTTTCTACCATTTCCTTTATTAACTCTTTTTGTTTTCAAAATTTAGAGTTACCTGAGGCCAACCCTCTTTTCAAACAATGGCATGTCAAGGTTTTCAACTCTATTGTCTAGGCACTTGAACAGTGATGGTTTACTAACTGATTTAAAAAGGGAATCTTCCTTCTGTTCTTTTCTTTCCTTTACCTCTAGTTAAGACACACACACACACACACACACACACACACCGTGATAATCATTCTTAGAATGGATGTTGATAAAGGTGCTGGCGGATTAATCTCCCTTAGAATAGTTGGTCCATCATCTTCCCTACACACGAGTGTACTCACGAACCCTTATTCTCTATGTTATAGACCTCATAGGATTTTTTCCTTTATTTCTTATAATAATAATAATAATAATAATAATAATAATAATAATAATAATAATAATAAAGGTGGCAATTCCAATTTTTTTTCCAAGTTTTGTATTTTCTCAGAGTATGATCCCTCTTTATTTGATTTTCTTGTTTTGGGAAATCATCATACAACTCATTTCCATTCATTGGCACATCCTCGGACTAGAATTCGATATCAACAATTCACTATGAGTGGTAATCTAAAATAACAAGGTCCTCCTTTAATATCTCTACTTAAATATTAGAATTTTATCACAACCTAAAATCAATTTTCCATGATACATGAATCCAAATATATTGAGCAACCTTTGGGAATTAATCGGATTGTCTTCCTTTGATAATATTATTTGACAAAAAATTAAAACAATTTTAATAAAAAAATTCAAACTATTAAATAATTAAATTAATTAAGTTTTACTTCATGAATACTTTATTACTTATTTTGCTAAACTGCAATATATATATATATATATATATATATATATATATATATTATATGTGTGTGTGCATATATGTGTAACATAACCTAGCCTTCTTCCCACCGAAGTCAAAACAATTTGTCATTTGCCTCATAAGAAGTACTCCTAAGTAATTGCTTGTAATTTTCTCTAAAATGTAAATGATTATGTTATGGTTGGAAAGACTTAAATAATGAAGTTTAGAAAGAAATTGCTTTGCGCCACCATCTTTTCACTAGGGAAAAAGATACTTACCTCTCTTGAGATTTGGAAAAAAGACACTAACCTCCCTAGAGGTTTCAAAAACCCTAAGACCTCCCTTTAAGGGTTCATAAATCTCATAGACCTCCCCTAAGGTTTGGCAAAAAGGCACAAACCTCCCTCAAAAAACTTGTCTTTTTGAAATACAGAAGGGGAGGTTTGTGTCTTTCTGGCACACTTCAAGGGAGGTCCCTGAAATTCTTGAAACCTCAGGGGAAGTTAATGAAATTTTTGAAACCTCAAGGAAGGTTCTTGTCTTTTTGCCAAACCTCATGGGAAGTGAATGTCTTTTTCCATTTTCACTATTTGTATGACATAACTAAGAATCAATTGGCAATGATAATTTATCAAAATTAATTAATACCAATTTTAGGCACATCATAAAAAGGAAAATCACTTTATTCTTATTTGCCAACTGTTCGTACTTAATATTTCATCATCACATTTATTTTCATGTTTTTTATTATCAAGTATTTTATATTTGTATGCACTTCATTCATCATGTGAGAATTAAAAAAATATATATTTGGAGACTAGTTAGACCTTTTTATTTGAAAGGAAAAATAAAAATGATGTTAGGTTTGATGAAGTTTAAAAATATTGACAGTAAATTTCTTATTGCTCTCGTGAAGAATATTTCACACACACATTACAAATGTTTGTATGGAAATATATGCAAGTATAAAAAATCTATTCTAGGAATGAAAGCTAAAAATAAGCCCAACTGTTACAAAGCTTTGACTCGTGATTTGCCTGCCTAGACGTTACAGAAAATTTCTAGCTGTTACACCTAGATTTTCAACCTAATAATCAGGTTGTATGATCTTGTGCTTGATTTAAGGAGTCTTCCTTTATACACCCCCGCAAGATGGATCTTCCATTGGCTAAGCCAATCTTGTTTTTGATAGAATCTATGCATTATCTTGACAAAGGTTTTTTTAGTAAATCTATGAGCTGATATTGAGTGTTGACGTGATGAATATTGAGAATGCCACGTTGAGCCATATCACAAAAAAAATGTAGATCAATAGGAATATGCTTCATCCGAGAATGCTACACTGGATTAAAACTAAGGTGAGTTCCACCCAAATTATTACATAACAGTTTTGCTGAAGCTTTCATTGGTAAACTGAGTTCTTTGAATAGTGACAGCAGCCGCACAATTTCTAAAGCTGCATTTTCAAGGGATCTATATTCAACTTCGGTCGACGATCTTGCTACAGCTTTTGTTTTTTTGAACTCCAAGATATGGGGTTTGATCCAAGAAAGCTTATGTATGTGGAGGTTGATGTATGATCATCAAAATTGCCCGCTCAGTCAGCATCAGAATATGTTGTGAGATCAAAACTATAATTTCTTTTATGTGGATGTCATGAAATATTGTTTGCTTCAAGTAACGAAGGAGTCTCTTTGTAGCTGCCCAATGAATTACTATGGGTTTGTGCACAAACTGTGAGAGTTTATTTACTAAAAAACAAATGTCTAGATGGGTGAGAGACAAATATTGGTTGCCTCCAATGACACTTTGAAACTCAGTTCTATAACAATATGTTGTCTTATTAACCAACTTTAGAGTTGTGCATGTGGATAGCGGAGTAGAAACTTCTTTAGCACTCGTCATGTTGGTTTTAGATAGGAGGTCCTGAATATATTTGTGTTGTGAGAGGAAGAATCCTAATTTAGTAGAAATTACTTCCATTCCCAAGAAAAAATGAAGCTAATCCATGTCCTTTAAAGAGAATTGAACTCCAAGTTGTTCAATGATATAAGACACAAAGTTCATGTCACTACTAGTGATAACTAGATCATCCACATATACCAATAAATAGCACAAAATGGAATTGTGGTGATATATGAACAAAAAGGAGTCCACTTTCAAATTTTGAAACCCAAGATTCATGATTGCCAATTTTAGTGCCGAGTACCAAGCTCAAGGAGCCTGTTTGAGGCTATAAATTGCTTTATTTAACCTACAAACATGATAAGGTTTCGAGGCATCTTTGAATCCCGAGGGTTGGACCATATATACTGTTTCAGTCAACTGTTTATGCAAAAATGCATTATTGACATCAAGTTGTCTCAAAGGCCATCCCTACATCACAACAACTATCAAAATAGTTCTAATAGTAGCAGGCTTCACAACGGGGCTAAAGGTTTCCTTGTGGTCCAACCCAGGACGTTGATTATAACCTTCAATCACAAGCCTCACTTTAAAACGATCAATACACCCATCAGCTTTGTGTTTTACATGGAATACCCATTTTTAACCCACTGGTTTACAATTATTTGGTGGGGGAACCGATTCCCATGTTCTATGGCGCATGAGTGCATTGAGTTCTTCTGACACTGTTGTTCTCTAGTGTGTTTCACGGAGTGCTTAGGCCATACAAATTGGTTCAATGGTATTTGGAATAATATCTTTGGTTGTTGAATTTAGTTGTTTGGGTTTACGGATGTTGTTCATCGACCGATTGGTCATGGAGTGGATTTGGGTAATTTGTTGTGCAGGTAAGTCACATGGAACAAATATGGGATCTATATGCAAAGTAGTGTCATGTGTGATAGGAAGCAAATGTGAATTTGATGGGGATGCCTCACTATCATGCGATGGAGAGAAACTGGGGCACAAAGGAACGGAGTCCAAATTTCAAAAATTAGAAGAAAAGAAAACAGAGGTGTTACCTGGAGGTGATGCGGAAGTGTTATCCCTTGCCGAAGTCACTTGTGGAGGTTGCAGTCGAGACGACACGTTGATGAGTGGAGCAACTACCAAGGACGAAGAAGACTCTGGGTTGTCCTGAGGACCATTTTAGTTTTCTTCGTAGAGGACATGGGAGAATGATAGACTCTTTTGGTTTTTGGATCAATGCATTTGTATGCATTTTAGGCCAAAGAATAGCCCACGAATAGACAAGGAATGGCTTTGGGTTGACAATTGTTGCTATTGTAAAGCCGAGTGAGTGGAAAGCATAGACAACCAAATTTTTCCAACTTGAGATAATTTGGTGTATGTTTAAATTATGCTTCAAATGGTGATTTTTTGTTTGGAAGTGGTGTTGGTTGACGATTTATAAGGTATATTATGCTGCAGTGGAAAAAGCATGGGGCCAATATTTCAAGGATAATGAAGCATCATGTAATAGTGTGAGGCCCATTTCCACTAAGTGATAGTGACAACGCTCGAAAACACCATTTTGTTGTAATGTGTGAGGGGTAGTGGTATAATGGCTTATTCCATGGATAGAAAAATATTTTTTAGAATCCACAAATTCACCGCCATTATTCGAATAAATGCTTTTGATTTTTGATTGAAATCTAGTTTCAACGAGATGTTTAAATTGAGGAAATATTGTGCTAAGACCAAATTTTGTTTCCATAGGATAGAACCCAATATATTTTTTGAAATGATCAACTAAAATCAAATAATAGTGAGATCCGTCAATTCCAATAGAATTGGAGGGGGGCCCAAACATTAGTATAAATTAAGTCAATTGGTGCATGACTTTGAAGACTAGTGGGCTGAAATGGTTGTTTGTGTGCTGTTAGCTTTACCATGATCCCAAGAGGGGGGGGGTGAATTGGGTATTTAAAATTTATTCCTAGGTCAATATCCTAACAGCAATATTTTCACAACCAAAAAGTCAATCTAGTGCATTTAAATTAAATTAATTGCAATATGTAGCAGAAATTAAATAACACAATCTAATCAACTAAGCATGCATGAGAAAGTAGTAAAAAATAAGTGACACCAAGAAGTGTATACAAGGTTTGGAAAATTGACTACGTCCGCGCCTAGGCTAAAAGGCACAAGGATTGCCACTATAATGCTCACTTAAATGGGTGAAGCGACACCTAAACAACTAGGTCAATTAGCATAAGACTGACCTCAACCTTTACACAATCCTTATCGGGCTGGATTACCGCCCCTCTCAGGCCACGCTTGGAATACAACAGTATGTTCACAATAATGAAACTGGTACAGTGATTATGTTTTCATGTAAAGCAAATATGTACCCAATATAAACAATCACATACACCACCAAATGATATAATGAAGTAAGCTCAATGTGGTCTAAAATGTCTACTCTCAAATATTTATGCAAGCGTTGCAATCAGTGCGTGAGAGTATAAATAATATGATCTTTGTGTCAAAATAATGATTTCAATCACAATGCTCAAACAAAGATACTAGCCACACTTCAGATATCTCAACAAATGATTTTTCTCAAAGTATAAGCCTTAAGAGATATTTAGATTTTGTTTGTAAAAATGGTTTGATCTTTGTGTTCAAAAGATAATTCTAATCAAAGAATATTGCAACAAAGATCTTTAGAACATAAGGAAATATCTCTCCAAGAATTTTTCTCAAAATGAAACACACGAGATATTTGAAAATTTTTTTAGCAACCAAAATAGAATAAGAACTCCTTAAGGTATTGCAATAATAATGCAACACTCAGAAGCTCAAGTGAAGTTTTCTTAGGGAAGACGTATTGATAAAGTCTCCTAAGAAAAACTTAAGGTCTTGCACTCAAACAAAATAATCTCAATCAATCACAAATGGGAGAGAGAAAACCTTTAAGGTTCTACACTCAATTCACACTTATAAATGGATCTTTCGCAATATGGCAAGGTATGTATGGGTGTACGATACTTGGAAGTGAGTAAGAGAGATTTTGGATTTCAGAGAATTTTCATTAATCAAGTTTTCTAATCAATCCCTAATCTTTTCAAATGAGGGGGTATATATAGACTACCCTATGTTTATAACCGTCCAGGACACATAGGGGATTATTAGTATTATTTTAAACCATTTTAACCCAATTAACCCTATTTAAAAATTTTTAACTGTAGTAAAAATAATATGCCAACTCGAGAGCACTGGTCGACCGGACGTGAGGTTCAGCCCAATGAGGAAGTTCAGTCGACCAAGCAAAATTTGAATTTTAAAGTTCGGTTGACCAGACTAGGGTTCCCAAAGGCGATTTTTCATTTTCACGCAGTTCAGTCGACTGTGTGGATCTGAACTAAGTGGTTTGGTCAACCGAGAGGTTGGCCAAACATATGTGGAAACTTGATCGACCAGGTAGTTGGCTTAAGCAATAGGTGCAGTCGACCGTATGGTTAAACTGTTGACTGAAAGAGAGTTCGGTCAACCAGATGACTTGAACTAGGTAGGGTTCGGTCAACCGTCTAATGGTCAAACTGTTGACCTAGTGACCAGTTCAGACGATCGATAGATTTTCATTGTGAAGGTACAGTCAACTGAAAGTGAATTTTTAATGCATTTCGGTTCTATTTCCTTATGCAATCACCTTAACCATATAAACACATTATGTTTATGCATGTTTGAGTGTCCTAGGGTCATTCTAGGTCTTTTTCGTTTGAGCTTACCTATCATATCATGCATGTGATGCATTTGATTATTACAACCCAGATCCTATTTACTATTATAGACCCATAATAAATAATGAATTTAAATACTGTACAAATAAAGTCTTCAGAGCCTTCAACCTCTACTTCTTATGCCATCCTTTTGATTTTCCAATTGTATACCTGTACATATCCTTAGACAGCCGTTAAATACAACAAGTATTTGTCATTATCAAAATCGGGTGTGACCTATAAGGTCAACATGTGCTTTATTGATGGAACAAGAAGTACAATGCTGAGAAACTTTTTCTTTCATTATTGGAAGAGAAAAAGAGTTGACAAGATGATGAACAATTTTATTAGACGAGTGTCCAAGACATTTGTGCCACCAATCCACGAACATTCGTTCATGCATGTTTACAACCATTTTTGGAGAAGATTTCACCATTGACTTCGGTAGGGTGTAAACATCATTTTCACATGCACCGTTGAGTAGAACTGCCCCCGTGGTCTGATCCTTAATAAGAAAAAAAAAAGGATGAAATTCAACAAAAACATGGTTTTGAGTTGTAAAATGATGGACGAAAATAAGATTTTTTTTCGTATATTAGGAACACAAAGAGCATCATTTAAATGAAAGGTGTGTGTTCGGTGAGTGAAGAACAAATGTGTGAGACATAGAAACCTAAATCATCACCGATTACAATCTCGTCAATGTCATTGATAAATTAACCAAATCACTAGTGATATTGTGGGATGATGCCGAGTCAATAAGCCATTTTGTGTCTTGGGCTGGTGATGTTTAGGTATAGTTTGTCATTGCTTAAGAGAACTGCACACGGGGACAGTATTTGCCAATGTGACTAAATTGATCACAGATTTGGCATTTTGGTGTGTAACGGCACTGTCTAGTGGGCTTGTTTTTTGGATTTCCTTATGGGCCACCATTGTTTCAGTACTGGGCTGATGAAGAGTTTTTCTGTTGAGACCCGTTGTTATGGCTAGACCCATTTTGCTTTAAGAAACCCATAAAGTTGTGACCTCCAAAAGAAGAGTTGGAACCAGGTCGTCAATTTGAGTAGTTGGCAGAGGCGACCAACAGCTGATATGTGGCTTCAAGACGTCGCAAGTAGGCATTATGAACTACGAGAAGATCATGTAATGCCTCAAACATAAGTGGGCGTTCCCATGCTTGAATAGGAGCTGCAATTTCACGGAAGTCAGTTCCCAAACCATTTAGGATGTAGAGTGTGAGATCATCTTCTGAGATAGGATGATCAATGAGTGAAATTTCATCTGCAAGAGATTTAATAGTGTGTAGGTATTCTTGAACCATTTGATTTCCCTTCTTTATCAAGGTGAGTTCCTCTTTATGCTACATTGCATGAGTGCAATATTTTCTTGCATACATGGTGTGTAATTTTTGCCATGCTTCTTGGGAGTTTTTGGCAATGGAAATGAATGGTGTTATAGTGGTGGCCGTTAAAGCCAAAATGGCACCGAGAATAAGCTTATCTTGTCTTATCCAATGGGTTCTTTGAAGCATGGAAGTGGAGGGATCAGTGGGGTTGGGACAAGGTTTATCACCAGTAACATGATCAAGTAGATTATACCCAATGAGGAAGGCTTCGAACTGAGCACACCATTGAGGGAATGTTGAAGGTGTGAGTTTTTCATTTATCTGATTAGTGATATTAAGAGCAATAAGAGGGATCTTTATTGGAGATGGTGGAGTTGTGATCAAGTTCTCGTGGGAGGAATGCTCAACTGATACCATGACAAAGTTTTAAAATATTGACAATGAATTTCTTATTGCTCTCGTGAAGAATATTTCACACACATTACAAATGTTTGTATGGAAATATATACAAGTATACAGAATCAACTATAGGAATGAAAGCTAAAAATAAGTCTAACTATTACAAAGCTTTGACTCATGATTTGCTTAGCTGTTAGAGAAAATTTCTAATTGTTACACCCAAATTTTCAACCTAATAATCATGTTGTATGATCTTGTGCTTGATTTGAGGAGTCCTCCTTTAAAGGTTCTTATTTAATTAAAATTAGTTACTTGAATTTATCCCATGAGTCAATACATTCAACAAGGAAGGATTCATTGTGAAATTGATGCTCATTTTATCAAATATAATGCTTCACAAGTTGTTTAGTGCCTCATATTTTCCTGATGAACAAATTTGATGTTTATAGATAGTTAAAAGAATAAGAAGGTTAAATGTCCTTTCATTTTTTAAATTTTAATTATATACAAAAAAAAAAAACTAAACTTGAGTTTCTTAGAGAAGATCAAAAGAAGATTGAGCTTGAAAGTTTAAAGAAAATTCAAGGAATTTTTGAAGAACATTCGAAGATTGTTTAATGAACATTCAAAGAATGTTTAAAGAGCAATCAAATCTTTAAGGACCATTCAAAGAACATTCAACATCCAAAGAAGAATATCAATAGTTGTTTTTTTACTAAACACAAAACAACTTGACTGAAGTATTTAAATTTTCCACATAAACAACAGGAAATATAAAATTTCCACAAAGTGCTCAACCAGTCACTTATGGGTAGTCAATCAAACCTCTCTCTCATGACTTTCATTTGTGCACACACAAAACGAATGATATTAGCCCACAAGCAGTTGATTGGTCCGTTAAAGGTGGTCAACTGGTTTGCGCAGATTTGAAAATTTAAGTGTTTTTGTTTGATTGGTTGGTTCCTTTGGCCTTACCATGTGTCCCTGATCATTGATAGGTGTTCTAAAATGGTTAGAATCATGGTAACTACCCTATCTTGCACAAGGTAGTGAAGTGTTTTTTATTTTTGAATTTTAAAATTCAAATTGGGAAGTTTTTCCCTCCATTTGATGGTCTACAAATTGACCACTCTTAGGCCTTCTCATGCACACAAAACATTGGGAAATAGTACTTGAGACACACTCTAAATCAAAGAGAATGTCCCTCTATTGATCCTCTTTTCTCTCCATATTTTCTTGTCCATTCCTCCTATTTATCATTCTTCTATTTCACTTCATTTTTTTTGTATTTTTTGTGGTTTTTGCATATTTCTGACTATCCATTTGCAATATTATACTTTAAGTTAATCATATATCCCTCTCTTTTAAGTTTCATGAATTATCATTCTATGTATATTATGAATATCCATGTTGTGTTTGAGCATTATGCATGTAAGTATTTCTATGTACAAGGTTTTAAAAATGGCATGTTAGAGTTTAGTATGTGGTATGTTATTGCACGTGTAGGTTAGTTTATAGCATACTTGTATTTTTACGTAAACAAAAAATAAAAAACAAATTGAAGCATGCTTTGTAAAGAACATTTGAATGTTTTTTCTTAATGTGTGTGTGTGTGTGTGTGTGTGTGTGTGTATATATATATATATATCCAATCTTGCTTCCGAATTTGCAAGAATATTCTCTATTTTATCGAAATGTCTTATATGCAGTTGATCACCCACAAGAGGGTGGTGGACCAATACTAATTGTCCATGGGCAATCAATTGCCCATTAAGGTATAGTCAATTGACCAATCCAGTAACTTTATGTTTTGGTTTTCTAAGATGTTCCTGAGATTTCCTATGTATTTTTTATTCCATGATTTTGATGTGATTAAATCAAGTCCTCTAAATATTGCATTTTAATAGGGTCCTAAAATCAATGTTTTTTTTCCTATAATTTAGTGTTGTTAAGGAAATTGCATTGTGCAAGTTTTTTGGTTTTGAAAGCATGGCCAGTTGTATGCAAGGCTTGCAAGGAACGTCTTGGTGAAGTCAGTGAGTATAGCACATTTTTCATTTAACTGATTGCCAAGGGTATCACTAGATGGGAGAGTTGTAGGAGAGGTTTAGACAGGTTATGTGGTAGACCACTCCAGTGGGAGAGTGTTTGGATGTCCACCCCTGAATGTTTCTAGTGAGATGAGATCTAAGCTTGGTGTAATGTCCAAATAGTACATCTTTCTGGGGTATAAGAAAGGTGGATTCAAGTTGGGTGATCCAATGACAAATAAGGTGGTGATCAATGGAGACATGGTTTTTCGTGAGAAAGTCATGGTGCAGTGTACTCAAGTAAACGAAGAGAAACATATGCCAGAAAACTGCAGTAGCAATGAACATGAGATGCAGGTGGAATTACAAACTCAGGGCAGAGATGACATTGTTCATAATGCAAAGAGTTATAACTCAGGAGACCAGCAAGAAAACAACGGGTCCAGATGCACTATCAGGCCACCACTCAGGTATAAATTTGATGTTTTGGTGTTTTATGCATTCATTACTACCAATAAGGTTCCTACTATTTTTCAAGATGTAGTGCACAGTAAAGGAAAAAATATATGGATGAGTGCTATGGTGGAGTAGATGAATTCATTGTATATAAACCAGATGTGGGAATTGGTGGTGATAGGATGTAAGGGGGTGATGTTTCTATTGTTTGTGGATAACATGTTATTTTTTGGGAAGGCTTTGACTGAAGCTAATTAGTTGGGAACTTTGTTGAGAAAAGGTTTTGACATAAATATTTTAGGTACTGCCAAAAAGAGTCTTAGTTTGGAGATTCGAAAGGACAGAGCTGCAGGGAGATTGGGGTTATCTCAGGGTGGCTTTATGGACAGAACTGCGGGGAGATTTTGTTTGTTGTTTCGGGGTGATTTTTTATAGAATCAACGTAAATTGTCTACCACTCGTTACCCAAAGATAGACGGGGATGTTCGGGATATGTTAAAGGTCCCCTATGCTCGTGCAATAGGGTGTTTCGGAAAGCAATAGAGTGATTCATCATGTTGGCTTTAAAACGCTTAACATCTTGTTTTGATGCTAACAAACAAGTAGAACTTAACATGCTTTATTTAGTAATGTCCTTTCAGGACTCTATGATGAATGCAAGGTTAAAGAATTCATGAAAGTTTGTACTTCAAAGAAGGATGATTATATCAAGCTTAAAGCAAGGATTAAAACTTGAAGATCATGAGAATATTGATATTAAAGAAAAATCTTCAAGAATGAAAGCTCAAGTGATCAACATGAAAAGCTCGAAGATCAATAAAACTCAAAATCTAAAATAATATTGAAAGATCAAGAGAGATAAATCTTGAAAGCTCACATCAAATTCAGGATTATTGAAGCACAGCAATAAAGTGAACTCAAAGCAAAGTGGAGCCAAATAAGTTTTTAGAACAAGCTTTGTAAGTACTTCCAAGTATGATTCGAGTGTGAATTTTCATTTTGAAGCTCATTAGGCAAACGAGACTTGGAGACCTTAGTTTTAAGTCTTGGAACATATTTTTAAGGAAAAACAAATTGATATTTCAAGATTGAATAAGCAAAGAAGAGAGAGAACAAAAATATTTTAAAACAAGAAAAAATTGTTTGATAGGTGACTGACTGCACATGGACAGTCAACTGTCATGTTAAAGGGTTTTAAATAAAAAAACAGAAACATGATAGTCAACTATCTAGAACTTGACAGGCGACTATCAGTGCAACTTGAGACGACTGACTGTGTTTGGACAGTCGTCTGTTACCCTTCTAGTCATATTTAAAAGCCCAGTTTTTTAATGACAGGCGCCTGACTACCCTTTTAATAAGCGACTACCATCTTACTGCTTGTGCATTTTACACATATAATACACTGACAAGCAACTGTCAGAGTCCTCACAGTCAATTGTCACCCAGCAAAATATAAAAAACATAACAAACATATTTTGAAATATTCAATTACTTGAGGCTCAAACTTATTTAAATCCTAGACCCTACTCCAACTAAACTTGGGGAACAAGCTAAATACTTTTCTACATTTATAAATACACCCAAGTTATATTGATTTTTCAATCAAGAATTCAATTCAGCATTCAAAATCTCTCTCAATTGTTCTTAAATTCTCAAAGCTCTTTCTTGCTCTCAAATTGCACGAAGCTTACTAAGTTCTTGCTGATTCTACTCACTGATATTATGCTACAACTACTAATTCTTTCATCCACTGAAAGAATCATATGGTGAAATACTTCAAGAGCTTCAATCTGAACATCATAGTGTGAATTACAATGAAGTATATAGTTTTGAACTGTACTAATCAGCTCTTTTAAGAGCAATTCTTTGTACGTCTATTTGATTTGTATCTTGTAAATATTGATGATTCAAGGTTATTTGGATCATTGGCTAAGCGTGGCGATATTGCTTAGAGATGCGAGCTCTAACCAAATTGAAGGAGTGACTGAATGAGGGTACATCATTTGGAGAGGCAGGCTCTAGCCTAATTGAAGGAGTGACCAAGTGAGGGGATACCATTTGGAGAGGCGGGTTCTAACCTACTGAAGGAGTGTGTAATTAGTGTTGTTCCGCCCGATAAAGGAACTAATTTTAGTGAATCCTTTGGTGGTTTGCCAAAGCGAGGATGTAGACTGGGTATAAGCCAAACCTCGTAAAAATCTCGATCTCACTTTCTCTTTCCCTTACTCTTTATTTTCAGCACAGATAAATTGCGTGGATGGTTTAATTGGTAATCACATATACTACGTATATTTGGAAATCAAGTAAACTTAAAGCATAATTTTGGTTTGAGTTGCGAAAACCGTACGTTGGTTAAACCATACTTTACAGAAACCATACGGGAGTACGTTACTTGGTTAACATCCCAAAGATAAATTAACTAAGAGTTTATTTGAATTCTGAATTTTGAGAAGAGTGTGAATGTTTTGTTGAATATTAAATTGAGAAACAAATTACAATCTCTACAGGGCTTGAATCAAACTTTCATACTTTTCAGGGCTGCAAATAAACAATAGCTGAAATATTGTATCTTATATATCTTGGTTTGAATATTGTGTTTTGGATAATTGGTTTGATTGATTGATTGGTTATTTGATTGTTTAAAT
This sequence comes from Malania oleifera, assembly GCF_029873635.1. Lineage (NCBI taxonomy): Eukaryota > Viridiplantae > Streptophyta > Magnoliopsida > Santalales > Ximeniaceae > Malania > Malania oleifera. The sequence continues at coordinate 54,710,921 of NC_080429.1, read as the reverse complement.
AGTTGTGTTGTTGATTGTATAAAAGAAACTAAGTTCTTGTGTGATTAATAAATTAAACATACAAGTCAAGAATTGGTTAAAAGAAATAAAAGAGGTTAAGAAGTCTTAAAAGAAATTAAGAGAAAATTTTAAAATCCAATTCAACCCCCCCCCCTCTTGGGACTACATCTTAGTTATCAATTGGTATCAAAGCAAGGTTATAGCAAATCTTAATTAGTAGCTATAAAAAGATCTTAATGGCTCACATAGGTGTATCTCCCTTTGGAGAGGGACAATCTTCAACTAGGCCTCCTATCTTTTGTGGACATAACTATACTTTTTGGAAAAAAAAGAATGCAAATCTATCTTTAACATATGCATTGGAAGGCATGGGAAGTTGTTATGGATGGAGATTGAATTCCTACAAAAATAGTGGATGGAAAAAGAATTCCTAAAGAGAAAAAGGACTTGATCGATATAGATTACAAAATGCTTCAAATAAATTCAAGTGCCATAAATGCCTTGTATTATGCTTTAGATGCTAATGAATTCAATAGAGTCATGGCTTGCAAATTAGCTAAGGAAATATGGGACAACCTAGAAGTCACTTACGAAGGCACTATAAATATTAGGGATAATAGGATTGATATGCTTAAAAGCGAATATGAAGCTTTAAAGATGAACTTAGATGAATTTATAACTAGCATGCACACTAGGTTCACTCACATAATAAATTCCCTAAATGTCTTAGAAAAAACCTACACTACCCATAGAATGATAAGAAAATTTCTTATAGGGCTGCCACCTATATGGGAACCAAAAGCCGCTGTCATAATGGAAGGAAGAAATTTAAAAAATAGCTCCTTAGATGAGCTAATAGGTTCTCTACTCACATATGAAATGTCAATAAATGAAAGGAGTAAAAAAACCAAAGCCCAAGAATCTATAACCTTTAAAACTTCAAAAGAAAACTCTAGTAGTGAAGAAGAGATGGACGAAGATGAACTAGCCTTCATATCTAAGAAACTTGCAAAGATACTAAGAAGGAAAATTAAATTCAAAAAGAAAATCCAAATTTGAATCACATAAAGAAGAGGGAGAAGAAATTAGCAAAAAGAAATATAAAAATAAAACTCCTACATGTTATAATTGCAACAAAGTTGGACATATAAAATCAGAGTGCCCACTACTTAAGAAAGCGTTTAAAAAGAAAAACAAAAAGGCCATGAAAGCTACTGCTTGGGATCGTACAAGTAGTTCGGAATATGAATCAAGTGACCAAGAGGTTGCTTATACCTGTTTTATGGCATGGGACGATGAGGAAACCTCCTCATCCAAATCCTTAAATAATTATTATAGTGATTCATCAAATGAATCCGATGATGAGTGCATGCCATCTTATGATAAATTACAAAATGACTTATTCAAAATACATAAGATGCTAATCAAAGTAACTAAACAAAACACATCATTGAAAAACAAGATCGATGGAATAATGAAAGAGTTAGAATCAAGTAAGATTGCTGAAAATGATAAAGATTCAAAACTCCAGAAAATAGAAAATAAGTATGAAGCTGCAATAAAAGAATTAAAAGCTAAAAATCTTGCTGAAAAAGAAAAAGACATGAAAATCACGAAATTAGAAATCAAGAATGAAAAGATGATAAAAAACCTTCAATCCCTATCCTCTATGGAATATGAGAAAGACATATATATTTCTGAATTAGAGGATAAAATCAAAAAATTATCTCAAGAATTTGAGAAATCACAAAAGAAGGTTAATGCCAAGAAAGATATTGAAATAAATGATATCATAAATAAAATTGAAAATAAAGAAAAGATCATTTACAACTTCACAAAAGGAAAGGAAAACTTTGAAAAAATGATAGGCTCACAAAGGATGACCTTAAACAAAGAAGGCATTGGATTTAATGGGGTTGAAAATAAAAAGAAAAAGAATCTTTACATGGGTTATTTTTCAAAAGCATCCAAAGATTATGCTAGCACATCTTCTAATGCCTACACTAACACCATATGCTATCAATGTAAGAAAAAAGGACATATAAAGTTTGAAGGTCCATTTAAAAGAAAGGGTGTGAAGACTAAACAAGTTTAGAGAATTAAGGAAACATCCTTTATTAAACCAACCGGACCCAAGAAAGTATGGGTACCAAGATGAAAGACTAGTTCATAAATGAAAAACTCCATGGATTAAGTCATTCCCCTATAAAAATTGAGAAAATAACTTAATTCATGATTAACAAATGAACTAGTTGAAATAGAAAAACTTAAAGATGAGTTTAATAGGTTATTATAACAAACACAAATAACATTGTTGGCCAAAATCATAGGATGATTTTTACAAGGCTTAACTTAAGAAAATATCAAATTGAGCTTATTACATAAGTACCTTGATTAAGAAAAAGATATTTGAGAATGAAAGCCTATATGCTACATGCTTAGATGCCTATATGATATGTTATATGCTACATGTGTATGACTTGACTTATATTGAAAATTTATGGCTCACTATGTTGAAAATTTGAGCATGAGATTATTGAGCATAAGCATGAATTTTGATATAAGATTAATTCTTGACCATGCATGCTATTGATGAATCATATGAATAAAACTTACTACTCTTTATATAGATATCTATGAGCTATGAAAGATATAATACTTATATTGGTATCCATGAGCTATGCATGATTTGATAATAGCTTTGGTATCTATAAAGTACTTTATCCATGAATATTTTAATTGATATCAAAATTTAAAAGCTCACTTGGGATCACAATCTAAAAGTTCAATTTGTTTTTGAGTATGACGAGTATGATTATCTCTATGAGCATGGTATGACATTGATGATATTAGCATGATAATGATATTTGATACATGTTGAGAGTCAATGTTTTGAAACATGGGATGACAAAAGCATAATTGGTAACAAAACTGAATGTATTGAATTCAAGGAGAGTGTTATGACTTATTGCTTATATTATGATTGTTTATCAATTGGTATCATGAATTATATTTTAAGTTGGTATCATAAAATCAACAATTGGTATCTTGAATAATGTCAAAGAGGGAAAAAGCTGTTAGTAAAGATGTTACAACTCATATTCATGATTATTAAAACACACTACACATGCTATATTGAAAAATAATAAATTGAGTGTGTACATATGTTTGATATGCATGTTTGATGATATGCTCAAAATATGATTTTATTTGAACTTAATCATTTTTCTCTTTTCGATCGATGTCAAAAGGGGGAGAAGTTTTAAGCAAAAATTGAGCATCTTCTTGCAAAAATTGACCATGAACATAATATATATCAAAAGGAGGAGAAGTATTTGTTATTGATTGATAAACTTGAACTCGAATGAAGTGATAAGCATGATTGTAAAATGAAGTGATGAGCATGATTGTAAAAGAGTTTTTGAAATTAAAATTGATCTTGTGAATATTGTTAACATGATGCTTATTGAAAGGGGAAGTCTTTTTAAGGCTCACTCCAAATTTTACTTCTTGTTTGTCATCATAAAAAAAAAAAAGGGAGATTGTCAGCCTTACAAGGCTTAACATCCTATTTTGATGCTAACAAATAAGTAAAACTTAACATGCTTTGTTTAGTAATGTCTTTTCAGGACTCAATGATGAATGCAAGGTTAAAGAATTCATAAAAGCTTGTACTTCAAAGAAGGATGATTATATCAAGCTTAAGGCACGGATTAAAACCTGAAGATCATGAGAGTATTGATATTAAAGAAAAACCTTCAAGAATGAAAGTTTAAGTGATCAACATGGAAAGCTCAAAGATCAATGAAACTCAAAATCTAAAGTAATATTGAAAGATCAAGAGAGATAAATCTTGAAAGATCACATCAACTTCAGGATCATTGAAGCTTCGCAATAAAGAGAACTCAAAGCAAAGAAGAGTCAAATAAGTTTTTAGAACAAGCTTTGTAAGTACTTTAAGTATGATTCAAGTATGAATTTTCATTTTGAAGCTTATTAGGCAAACGATACTTAGAGACCTTAGTTTAAAGTCTTGGAACATATTTTTTAAGGAGAAACAAATTGATATTTCAAGATTGAATAAGCAAAGAAGAGAGAGAACAAAAATATTTTAAAACAAGAAAAAATTGTTTGATAGGTGACTGACTGCATGTGGACAGTCAACTGTCATGTTTAAGGGTTTTAAATAAAAAACAGAAACATGATAGTCAACTATCTAGAACTTGACAGGCGACTATCAGTGCAACTTGAGACGACTAACTGTGTTTGGACAGTCGTCTGTCACTCTTCTAGTCATATTTAAAAGCCCAGTTTTTTAATGACAGGCACCTGACTACCCTATTGATAAGCAACTACCATCTTACTATAATACACTGACAAGCAACTGTTAGAGTCCTCACAGTCAATTTGTCACACAACAAAATATAAAAAACATAACAGACATATTTTGAAATATTCAATTACTTGAGGCTCAAACTTATTTAAATCTTAGACCCTACTCCAAGTAAACTTGGGGAAGTAGCTAAATACTTTTCTACATCTATAAATACACCTAAGTTAAATTGATTTTTCAACCAAGAATTCAATTCAGCATTCAAAATCTCTCTCAATTGTTCTTAAATTCTCAAAGCACTTTCTTGCTCTCAAATTGCACAAAGCTTACTAAGTTCTTGCTGATTCCACTCACTGATATTGTGCTACAACTACTAATTCTTTCATCCATTGAAAGAATCATACTGTGAAATACTTCTAGAGCTTCAATCTGAATTTCATATTATGAATTACATTGAAGTATATAGTTTTGAACTATACTAATTAGCTTTTTTAAGAGCAATTCTTTGTACGTTTATTTGATTTGTATCTTGTAGATATTGACGGTTCAAGGTTATATGGATCGGTGGCTAAGCGTGGAGATATCGCTTAGAGAGCCGGCTCTAGCCTAATTGAAGGAGTGACCGAACGAGGGTACATCGTTTGGAAAGGCCGACTCTAGCCTAATTGAAGGAGTGACCGAGTGAGGGGATATCATTTGGAGAGGCGGGCTCTAACCTACTGAAAGAGTGTGTAATCGCTGTTGTTCCACCCAGTAAAGGGACTGATTTTAGTGAATCCTTTGGTGGTTTGCCAAAGGAGAGGACGTAGGCTGGGTATAAGCCGAACCTCGTAAAAATCTTGGTCTCACTCTCTCTTTCCCTTACTCTTTATTTTCAGCATATATAAATTGCGTTGATGGTTTAATTGGTATTCACATATACTACGTATATTTGGAAATCAAGTAAACTTAAAGTATAATTTTGATTTGGGTTGCGGAAACCGAAAGGGAGTACGTTGGTTAAACTATACTTTGCGGAAACCATACGAGAGTACGTTACTTGGTTAACATCCCAAAGATAAATTAACTAAGAGTTTATTTGAATTCTGAATTTTGGGAAGAGTGTGAATGTTTTGTTGAATATTAAATTGAGAAACAAATTACAATCTCTACAGGACTTGAATCAAACTTTCATATTTTTCAAGGCTGCAAATAAACAAGAGCTAAAATCTTGTATCTTATATATCTCCGTTTGAATATTGTGTTTTGGATAATTGGTTTGATTGATTGATTGGTTACTTGACTGTTTAAAAAGTTGTGTTGTTGATTGTATAAAAGAAACTAAGTTCTTGTGTGATTAACAAATTAAACAAACAAGTCAAGAATTGGTTAAAAGAAATAAAAGAGGTTAAGAAGTTTTAAAAGAAATTAAGAGAAATTTTTAAAATCCAATTCACACCCCTCCCCTCTTGAGACTACATCTTAGTTGTCAATTGGCATCAAAGCGGGGTTATAGAAAATCTTAATTAGTAGCTATAAAAAGATCTTAATGGCTCACATAGGCGTAGCTCACTTTGGAGAGGGACAATCTTCAACTAGTCCTTCTATCTTTTGTGAACATAATTACATTTTTTGGAAAAAACGAATGCAAATCTATCTTCAACATATGGATTGGAAAGCATGGGAAGTTGTTATGGATGGAGATCGAATTCCTACAAAAATAGTTTATGGAAAAAAATTCCTAAAGAGAAGGACTTGATCGATATTGACTACAAAACGCTTCAAATAAATTAAATTGTCATAAATGTCTTGTATTGTGCTTTAGATGCTAATGAATTCAATAGAGTCATGACTTGCAAATCGGCTAAGGAAATATGGGACAACCTAGAAGTCACTTACGAAGGCACTATAGATGTTAGGGATAATATGATTGATATGCTTAAAAGCGAATATGAAGCTTTAAAGATGAACCGAGATGAATCTATAACTAGAATGTACACTAGGTTCACTCACATAATAAATTCCCTAAATGCCTTAGAAAAAACCTACACTACCCATGAAATGATAAGAAAAATTTTTAGAGGACTGCCACCTATATGGGAACAAAAAGCCACTATCATAACGGAAGGAATAAATTTAAAAAACACCTTCTTAGATGAGCTAATAGGTTCTTTACTCACATATGAAATGTCAATAAATGAAAGGAGTGGAAAAACCAAAGCCCAAGAATCTCTAGCCTTTAAAACTTCAAAAGAAAACTCTAGTAGTGATAAGAGATGGATGAAGATGAACTAGCCTTCATATCTTAGAAACTTGTAAAGATACTAAGAAGGAAAAATAAATTCAAAAGAAAATCCAAAAGAAAATCCAAATTTGAATCAGATGAAGAAGAGAAAGAAGAAATTAGCAAAAAGAAATCTAAAAATAAAACTCCTACATGTTATAATTGCAACAAAGTTGGACATATAAAACCAGAATGCCCACTACTTAAGAAAGCATCTAAAAAGAAAAATAAAAAGGTCATGAAAGCTGCTACTTGGGATAGTACAAGTAATTTGGAATATGAATCAAGTGACCAAGAGGTTGCTTATACCTGCTTTATGGCATGGGACGATGAGGAAACCTCCTCATCCAAATCCATACGGGAGTATGTTACTTGATTAACATCCCAAAGATAAATTAACTAAGAGTTTATTTGAATTCTGAATTTTGGGAAGAGTGTGAATATTTTGTTGAATATTAAATTGAGAAAAAAATTACAATCTCTACAGGGCTTGAATCAAACTTTCATATTTTTCAGGGCTGCAAATAAACAAGAGTTAAAATCTTGTATCTTATATATCTTGGTTTGAATATTGTGTTTTGGATAATTAGTTTGGTTGATTGATTGGTTATTTGATTGTTTAAATAGTTGTGTTGTTGATTGTATAAAAGAAACTAAGTTCTTCTGTGATTAACAAATTAAAAAAACAAGTCAAGAATTGGTTAAAAGAAATAAAAGAGGTTAAGAAGTCTTAAAAGAAATTAAGAGAAATTTTTAAAATCCAATTCAGCCCCCTCCTCTTGGGACTACATCTTGGTTTTCTCATCAGTTGTGAGATTTGTTGATGCAGACTGTGCAAGAGGCTTTGATTACAAGGTCTATAATGAGGTATGTATTTATTATTGTGCGAAGGCCTTGTTGGAGATCTAGGGTGCAATCTCTAGTTGTAACATCTACAACTGAATTAGGGTTTATGGTAGAAGTCGAAGCTGCCACGGACAAGTTCAAGCATTGCTTGAACTTGGTTTTTGTCTCCAGTTGTTAGAAGGGAGGCGATCCCAAACTAATGTCTTAAGGTCAAGGTGGAGCAGCAGGGTTAATGTTTTCAGTTTCTCTTAAGGGGCTTATATTCATCAAGGTGGAGATTGTTATGATATGTGGCTAATATACTAAGTGGAACACATGTATAAAGAGAAAACATGGTGGAAATCAGAATGCTAGTCTGCAGGAGGAAATCGTCGAGGGTTTGGCCCAAGAGCAGTGAAACATTCGATGGTCCTGAGTCTGTTTCTGCGACTATTTGCTCTCAATATTAAACTATCGATGGTTTGTCTGAAATAGTCGACGATTTGACTCGGTAAACCAATGCAAATTTTCAAATTTTGAATTGAGATGTTAAGTTGGTTGGGTTTTGAAGGGAGAGCCCGATGAACCTTATAAATATGTTGTATATGTTGTATCTTTGATGTAGTTTGTGTCTTTTGAACAAAAGATAGTAAAATCACATTGCCAATTGCTCCAATGGATGTAGGCATTATCGAACCACGTAATTCCTTGTGTCATTATTATTGCTTTCATTATAATCTGCATCAGTGTTATTTTGTATATTTCACCATTAAGTGCTACATTGTAAGATCAATTTATTCTACCGTGCATTCATTTTTCACAACACCTATACCCAAACTTTATTGAAGAATAATCCACCCTTACTTTAATTCACACCCCAAACACCTAAAGCAAGGGGAGAGATGTATGGTTTACTCTCATTTTTCCTTTTCAACAAAAGTCCCATTTTTCATCCATCAAAATACATTATAAATCCTCTCTTTGCCCCCACTTAGATGTGGTTTAATCTCTCTCCTAAGAAGTCCTTTTATAGACCTTCAATGGAAAGCAAGGAAAATCCATCTAGAATTTGAATTTTAAAATTTTAAATTCAAAATAATTACCAATAACTAGCAATTGCTAATGTTGTTGCTTGACATGTGGCATCATTGGGGTAGATGACAAGCACAAATTCCCTAACCAATGATAAAAGGACAACTTAAAAATTCAATTTTTTTTTTTATTGGGCTACTCAACTACCTAAAGGAGCCAATCAACCACCAATTGGGGCACCAAACAACAAAGATAGAAGGAAGCTCGATGGGCTGCCCAAATGTGGCTGGTTAACCGCCCAGGGGAAAACCATTCTTTCTATAAATTTTCTTTGATTTTTTGATATCTTCATTTGGGTTAAGATTTATTTAGTCAAAAAATCACTATCAACATTAGGGGCATGGTGTTCTATTTCAATTTCGACATTTAGATATGACTACAAGAAGAAAATCAAGAACAGTTATTCAAAAACCACCTAATGGCAGAGAAATTATCGAATAAACCCAGTCTAGCACACTAACTATCGACCATTCCAATTAAAATTTGAAAACTTATTCCAAAAGTCAAATAAGCTATTTAATTTTTTTCAAAAACCTATTCCTCTTAATCTCTTTCTTCCTCCATCTCTCTTGCCCACACAATTAACTATCTAGTTCCCTCCCTTTCTATTGCCCACCTGTTTAAGCAAGCTTTGTGCACCCTAAGCCACCTAGCATCCCCACGAAGGAACAGGAGAGTGCTTCATCCTCATTAGATTCCCCACAACATTTCCTTTTAAAAATTCTTCCTATGTAGCATGTTTCAAGAATTCTACTAGAAGCCGTGTAGGCTTTCTTCAAGTGCTACATCAAATCTTAGATTTCACAAAACCCCCAAATCTTACAAGCCACTTAAAATTCTATAGTATACCTAGAAAAATCTTTCTACATAAAATTGAGGATTTCTTGCAATTAAAAAGAAAAAATAAAAATAAGTTCAACTATTTCTCACAAATTTGATACCCCAAAAAAAATCTATAGAAAGTCAATAATTTCTTACAAGAACAAGCAAAGATGAGATATAAAATTATAGATACCCATTTTGAATAATAAAAGTTAGAAATCTAACAAATAGTACGAATTTGACAAATGTCAAAAATGCTTTGTTTTTACAACAACTAACAAAAAAGAAAAAAAAAATAAACATACTTACAAATTCTCACTTGAAATGAAATAAAATGGATCACATATATCTACTTTCCAAACAAAAGAAGACCAAGAACAAGCTAATTAATAATTTGAAAAAAACACAAGGCAAGAGAACTCCATCGACTTCCAAGAAAAAAATAAATAAAAACCAACAATATATAGATATATATAATTTATGAGCCTTTAGATTCAACCTAATGCCATACCCAACTGCTAACATATGACATTGGGTTTTTTCTTATTTCTTTTTCTTTTGCATCCAAGTTATTTTAAAATTTTTTTAAAACTTTTATCCTCTCACTCACTTACTTTACACTCTCTTTCGGCAAATGGAGGGGCCCATGCAGGCCCCATAATTTAAAATTATTTATTAACTTTTTTTTCCTATCTCCTAGCAAAGTACAGGGGCCTCATACGGGCCCATTAATTTTTAAAATCATTTCTAATTTAATTTTTAAATTCCTCTCTTTAATTTCATGTGGGTCTCACTAAAATTTTTTAATTTATTTATTAAACTTCTCTCTCTCTCTCTCTCTCTCTCTCTCTCTCTCTCTCTCTCTCTCTCTACATTGATCTAATTAAGTTTAGTTATTATTTTTAAAAATCTTTTTTTTTTTCTTACTAGACAAAACTAATAAAAATGAATTCCCTTGAAAAATATAGAAATATATATACCATATTATATTTCTATTTACATACATTATATACATTAAAATTAGAAAAAATTGATTAAAATTATTTTAAAATTTTTAATATAATATATATGTACTAGACAAATTTTCCCAAATAAAATTATAGATTTAATTTTAGTTGATATTATTCAAATATATAAAAATATATATACCAAGTTACATTTCAATTTACAAATAATATATATATATTTATATATATATTAAAATTAAAATGAATTATTGTTTTCTCACCCATCTTCCACAAAAAGGTTTCAATATCAAAATTTTACAATTATGTATAAATATATATTTATACATAAATACATAAACGTATGTAATTTAATAAGTGTTCAACTTTCCATACGTTATAAAATAAAATATTTAAATTTTACTCAAATTTTACATTTTATATCCTCATTCAATATAAAATAATATTTGATAAATCAAGAAACTTTGGTAAATCAAATTTTACGTTCTCCTTCAAGAAACTAAGTGGGCGGAGGAAAAAATTAGAGAAATTGATAAATCATAATTTAAACTTTGGTACACTAAAAAAGAAAAACATAAGAATGGTATATGAATTATTATAAACAAAAACTTAAAACATAGCATTGTTGATGTAAATAAAGTAGATGATAGAATTATAAAATCAAGATGGTATTAGGACAAGAGGTAATAAATATCATTAGTGCTTATGCACCTAGAGACAATTTTGGGAAGATATGGATAGTATTATACAAGGACTTTAGATTTGCCAATATTATCAGATTCTCATTCAATAGAGCTTACCCTACATAAAGAAAAGAACATTTGGAAAAATTATTACTCACTCTCTTTCTCACAATAGTCAACCCAAGGACGAGTTTACAAAAAGAGACCAAGGACTAGACATATCAGGGACTGAGAAAATATTTATAAAAGGAGATCTGAATGGACACGTTGGAAGGGATAATAAAAATTATGAGAGGATACATAGAGGATATGGATATGGAGACAAAAATTAGCCCAGGGAGATGATCTTAGACTTCACTGTATTATATGATTTTAGTATAATGAATACTTGCTTTAAGAAGAGAGAAAAACACTTAATAACTTTTAAAAATGGAAAAAATAGAAGTCAAACAATTTTTTTTTAACTAATAGGGTAGATCATTTATCATGCAAGGATTGTAAAGTTATTCCAGGTGTAAGACTAACCACACAACATAGAGTTTTAGTGTTAGATATATGTATTAAAAAATGAAAGAAAAAAGACAGAATAAATCAGTGTAAGAGAACTAGGTGGTGGAACCTAAAAGGAGAAAATATAATAAAATTTAAAGATAAAATGATCAAAGATGGGGATTATACGATAGATACAAATACTCTTTGGAGTAGATTAGATACCTCTATTAAAAAGATAACAAAAGAAATTTTAGGTGAATCAAGGAGAAGATTCTCGAATAGTACAGAAAGTTAGTGGTGGGATAAAGATGTACAAAAAGTCAAAAAGACAAAAAGAATTTGGTATAAAACGTGGCAACAATGTAGAAACAAGGATAACTCTGAAAAGTATAAGGAGGCAAGAAAAGATGCAAAAAATGTTGTTAGTGAAGCTAAATACAGATCATTTAATAGTTTGTATGATAGATTAGATATAAAAGAAAGGGAAAGAAATTTAAACTTGTTAAAGCTAAAGAAAAGAATATTAAGGACTTAGGAAATGTAAAATGTATAAAAAGTGAGGATGATATTGTCTTGGTTAAGAACGAAGACATTAAAGAAAGCTGGTGAAGTTACTTTAGTAAATTCTTTAATGAAAACAAAATAGAAGGCTTCAACTTAAAATTGTCAAATGAGGAAAAGACTAAAAATATGAGATTTATTCTCAAAATTAGAGTCAATGAAATTAAGTTTGCACTGAAAAAGATGAAAAATTGGAAAGTTATGGGACTTGATAACATCCCAATTGAAGTTTGGAAATGCTTAGGTGATAACAAAATTATATGGTTAACTAATTTATTTAATACAATTATAAAAACTAAGAAAATGTTAGATGAATGGAGGAAAAGCACTTTAATACCTATATACAAAAATAAAGGAGATATTCAAATTTGTAATAACTATCGTGGAATTAAACTTATGAGTCATACAATAAAAGTATAGGAACGGGTAGTTGAACAAAGATTAAGGTTAGAAACGAAGGTCTCAGAAAATCAATTTGGTTTTATGCCTGGGAGATCTACCACAGAAGCTATATATCTTTTAAAAAGATTAATGGAAAAATTTAGGGAAAAGAAGAGGGATTTGCATGTGATATTTATTGACCTTGAAAGCACATATGATAGGATACCTAAAGAAGTTCTATAGTGGGTTTTAGAAAAAAATGGTGTATGTAGTAGGTATACGAATGTCATTAAGGATATATACGACAGAGTAATGACAAGTGTAAGGATTATAGATGGGGAAACTAGAGAATTTTCAATCACCATATGTTGGAATTTGTGTATTCCCAAAAGATGGGTGAATTGGAAATTTAAAAATTTCTACCTAAGTTCAGTTCAAATCCACAAGTGGCAAAAAAGCAACCTAGGGTTTTCTAAAATGATTCCAATACCCATATTATTCAACATGTATGTGAAAACAATCAACGCAATAAATAATTAAACATATATAAACTGAATTTAAAGTGCAGAAAATAAAGTCCATAATGAAGAGAACAACACGCGATATGATATTAGGGTTTGGCCAATACAGCCTACGTCCTTGCCTCAAGCTAACAAGTAAGAGGATTCCACTACAGTTGCTGCCTTACGGGTAGAGCGTCACTATTTACAATTACCCTCTCCTTACTAAGACAGGTAATACCCTAGGTCAGATTCATAAGGCTTTCCCCAACCTTTACAACCACACCTTAGAAAGGTGTACCTGGTTTTCCTAACCGGATCTAAACCATCTGGTGCTTTCTTAACTCAGTCTAAGCAATCCGATGCATGTTACAAGCCAGTGCAATCCTCCTCCGACAATCACACGTCAAGAACATAACAAATATTAAAATTTACGTAAAAATAAACGTGCTTCTACAATAAGTAGATATGTACCACAATATGATCAATGCACTCACAAATGATAAAGATTTATGCTCAAGTGAGATTTGTCAAGTTATATGTCAACTCTCAAGAATGTGTGTATATATATGCATGAGAGTGAGACCTTTTATTCAATATAGTATATTCAATGAATGAATAATCAAAGCTATTTTAAAAACCCTAAGCAAATATTTCAAAATATTTTATCAAATATCAAGCACAATAGATATTAGGGTTTAAGCTTGCAAAAGATACTTTTATCAAGTATATAAAGCAAGCTTTTGAATCTTGCAATAAGGATGCCAAGATTCACAAGAATTGAAGAGTTTTTCCCAAATAATATTTATGAATAAAATACAATGGGAAAAACTATAGCTAACTCTCAAAAATCAATCTCAAACAATGCAAGTATGTGAGAGTAGTTGCTTAAACAGAATGTATAAATGCCCACAAGATTTGAGTGTTTATTCAACATCAAGTTGCAATAACTTTGCAAAAGAAGATGAATAATGCAAATGCACTCTTTCTAAAATATGCAATCAATAGAGTATGAGAAAGAGTTTTGATAATATGCTTCAAAATATGGGAGTATGAAAGCTTTAGCCCAAAAATGATTTTCGAGGAAAATTTCCTAATCAAGATGCTAATCCTCTTACTAATGAGGGCAAATGAAAGGTGTTGACTCTATGAGCCCAATCCAGTTTTGATAATGAAAAATCACTTGGTATTTGATCTGTGTATTGAGACTGTGAGCAGGAACATTACTTAGCATGCACGGAAGGTGATGAAGTCATGGAAGCCACGAGGATTAAAGCATTTACAACCTGGCACAATTCATGGAACTAAAAGAGTAGAAGAATGAAGTGCAGGCGTCAAAGTTCAAGATCATCATGGGAATGGGTATTTAGAATTGATTATAAATGCATATTTTATATGATATAGCTAGAAGCTCAAAATATGCCCTCCTCATGCATCTCATGAAAATATTCTAAGGTTAAACATGGATTTAGAGACCTTACTTTGAACCCTGGAAAATGTTTTTATAAGAGATTAAAGCAAGAGAGCAAAATTGATATTGAAACTGAAAATATAAATTCTGAAGTTGGTCTGCCTAGATGACTGAGGTGTACCCTCAGAAGTCTGAAGATACAACCTCAAACGATTAAAATTTTACTTCAGATGTCTGAAGAATTTCCTTAGAAGACTGGAGAATTAGTTCAATCATCTAAAGAACTAATTTTTGGAACAAAGAACAGGCAGAATACCTTCAAACATCTGAACTATCAAGTTTAGTCGTTTGAGCATGGACTTCAAAAGACTGAACCTACAAATCAGTCGTCTGACCCTGAGTCTGGACTATAATTTTCAGTGCTTTAAGGAACATCAAATGTAAGGACCTGCCTATTTTACCATAATTTTTTTTTAATAATAACCTACGTAATGATCCCCATAAACTGCTAAACTGGCATAATTATGATCAACCTGGACCCATGGGTACCAGGGATATACCTGTCATACATCTCTAATACCTAAACAGCAGAAAACATAAATTACATACATACCATCCAACAATTACAATAGCAGAGTACTACTAATCTGTCAAATATATATACATCCCAAAAGACCAAAAGATAAATCTAGGATCATAATCCAAAAATCATCTGACCCTAACTCAGTAACTCACCCTCCCACTGAGGTAGTATAAACTGCCGTTATTGACGCGGAGCTCGATCCGCCTGTCTAGCTGGATTCCCTAAAATATTTTGTAAGCTAGGGTGAGACACCTCTCAGTAAGGGAAATAAACTAACATTAGTGTGTGCCAACATGAGTATTTTCGTGTTATACGTAATATCAGTACATAAATCATATCTAGTAAAAACTATCTGTATCGTATCTGAATAAAACATGATACATAATAACATGAAATAACGTACCAAATTACTTTACATGAAAATCATCTTATATAGTTGTACATACATGAATAATACCAAAGATGGATAGCTAGCTGATGTCATGTATTACCCCCACATGACTGGGTTATGCGGCACGAAGGTGGGACCTAGCCATGGCTGGCCGACCACACTAAGTCAAACATGAGTCTGTAAGTATGATGGGCCTACTCCACCTGGTCCGAACTGCCAGGGGAGTGCCTGCACTACCATAAAGTCACATCGACTGTCATCTCCCACACTCTACATAAGATTTGTGGTAGCACTATCATGAACTTGTACTTGAACTTGAACTTGTAGCTACGTTACCTTGCATTGTGAAAACTTAACTAAGCCATCCGGGTTCTGATAGCATATAGTACATTTCATATACTGGTACATAACTGTTTCATAATCATTTTATTATCTGACATGTTAATATTTCATGAAATCTTGCATAACATACATAACAAAGGCATATGAGCCAACATGAATCGCGGCATCTGTGCTGGCATATCTTAACATGAAAGTCATAGAATCTGTGCTGGCATATCATAACGTATTGAACATGAAATTCTTGTACTGATGTACATAATATCTGTAAAAACATGATTTATGTACTGTTTAATAATTTTCCTAAAAACTAAGAAAAGCATGCTTATTCTGGGAGAATCATAATATTTTGATATAACAGAATTTCATGGAAATAATATTCATGCCATACAAATATAAATAATACCTTTAAGCATAAAACCTGATCTGAAATCATATTTCGTGTTGATTAACATTAAATCCATTTTCTTGTTCAATAATAGTATTCCCAAAACACTGTGCTAATACATACATAATTTTTGAAAATAAATGTTGTAATATGATAAATAATTTCATGAAAAATATTTACTTAGTTTATCCCCTTACCTAGCCTATAGAGAAGCCCACAAAAACAACCAACCCTACACCTGCAGTGTTCCCAGCATGACACTCTGAAATTACATTTTCTCAAACTAAACTTCAGTATTATCTTACCCTACATATTCTCCTCAGTCTAGAAACACCAAAAACCTAAAAAAAAACTTAAAATAACTAAATTACCCAAATTTTGGGATGATTTCCAAACTTCCCAAATCAAATTTTTGCTTCAGCTATGTTGTAGAGAATCTCCTCAGGATCACTGTGGTAGCTTCCGATTGTTGAATTGGGGAGAATCGAAGCCGAAAACCTAGAGAGAAGTGAGAGAAATTCGTGTAGAGAGAGGAAGAAATTGATAAAATGAAATTATTTCCGCTGAAATCGGTTTTGGGGCTATATATAGAGTATTGTCCACGTGGCCTTGTCGATGAGTCAATGAAGGGAGCTCATCGATGAATACCTTCTCCTCATTGATGAGTTTCAAGTTCTAGAAGAAGTCTTCTTGGTAATTTCACATCGACGAGATGCATGTCCCCATCGACGAGCCCAAGAAGCCCGTTCGTCGATGAGACCCTACTGAATTTCCCCTTTAAAATTTCCTTTCTTTCCTCTCCTCTATTATTTAATTGATTTAATTCACTGGGTCTCTACATCATACGTCTAAACCCGAGAGCTCAGTCGTCTGAACCTACGAAAATTTTAAAATGCTGAACTTCAGCAAGAAAACACGCAAATTATTTTCTTAATCTAATTGATTCAATGATCATGACTTAACCTAAGGCTGAGATTACCTATAAAAACAACCTCTAAACCCTAGTGCCTCACTTTTTGCATAAGATTGAGAGACTTGAACATACTGCTGAACTATTGCCTACACTCCACCTGATTGACATCTAGTTTTGGGCATTTGCTATGTTGATCATAACGATATTCATGCACGTATTCTGAAATCAACAGTGGTATTGAGGTTTGAGTATTTTAAGCATTCAAATCTGATTTTTTTGTTTCCCACATTCATTATTTGGATATATTTCTTGGGAGCATAAATCAATATTTTGGTATTGTATATTGATTGGTTGAATAAATAGTTGAGAAAGTTATTTTTGAAATAACTAAATCTTTGAGATATTTTAAAACTATTTTTTGTTCAAAGATTTGTTATTTGGGTATTTGATTGGAAATTCTAAGAGCTTCTTGGAACATATTTTTGAGGAATATTTTTAAAAGTATTGGTTAAATCTTTGCAAAAGATTCAAAGTTATATTTATTTAAAGATTCGATATTAACATATTGTTTGATAGAAGGAATATAAATCTGAGCATTACTTAACATTATTTCAAAGGATTTTGTTGTCAAATCTTGCTTATAGTTATTTGAAAATAAACCCTAAGATCTCCAAAGCTCTTATTTTTTAAGATATCATTTTTTAGGAGATATTGATTAAAGGGTAATTTTGTGAAGCATATCATTCATATAACGATTTCATCATTACATTCATACTGAGCTTCAAGTTTTATCATATGAATATGCGTTAGGATTTTCTATTATACTCACAAGTTTGGTTAGAAGCAATATTGATTTTTGCAGAATTGTAACTTCTATATTGTATTCACGGTTTGGGCTGTGAACCTGGTTTGAGAAGAAAGTTGTATCTCTTATAAGCAACGAAGTAGAAGGAAGTTGTACCTCTTGTAAGAAGCGAATTGTAAGGGAAGCTCCGTCCTAGTTAAAGAACAAGGATTTAGTGGAATCCTTGAGTGGGTTGCTCAAGGCGAGGACATAGGCCGAGTTGGTTGAACCTCATAAAATTGTGTGTTGCCTTCTCTCTTCCCTTAACTTTTTTATTTTCGCCTGCATTTCATTATTAGTTTTTGCATGTTTGTATGTTGATTAATATTACTTGCACTTGATAATTAATTGGGTATAATTGTGTTTGTTGAGAATATTTTGAATTAATTTCAGACCCCTATGATTATTTTGTTGAACATTGAAATAAGGTCTAAGTAGTAAAATCATTGAATTCATGATGTCTAGCATCTTTGAGGACGATGCAGACTAACTTGTTGAGGCCTGCTCTTGTTAAAGGAAATAATCCTACTTGGACCATTCCAATATGAAGCCTATCATACTTTGATCTAAGGAATTCTAAATCTTCTAGACTTAAAAGTCTTTTTTATTGTCTTGCTTCATTTGTTGTTAATGAAATAGATTTATCAACGGATTTGATAAAGTATTTTGTTTTTTATGTCAGCTCGCGTGTCTTGTAAGGAACCCGTGATGACCTTAGTGGACGATGGGGCCTAACGAGCACCCGCACTAATTTCCCTAGATTCCAAAGTTTTTCAAATCCGAGCCCCTCTATCTATAAATAAGGAGCCCTTGCCCTTGTATCCCTTGCACCAAGTTCAGGGTTTAATTTCCACTAGGGAAAGCCTGAGTCTCCGAGCTCCACTGAACTTCTCTCTTCTCTTCTCTCTCTCCCTTCTGTAAGTACTTCTCTTATGTAAATTATTCAAGCAAGCTTTCAATAAAAGATTTTATGTTTTGTACATAGTTTTATTCAAGCTTTCATAAGTATGCTCTGCACCTGCAACTTAGATTGATCTGGTGCATCAAAAAACCTGCTTACTCAATTATTTCTCAAGATTGCTCAAGGGTTGTCAGCCACGCCTAGCTCGGCCAGTTATTTTGAGATAATAGCACGTCCCTTCAGCGGACTATTAGTCATCCCTTAAATCTGAGAAAACTTTTAATTTTCCTAAACAATTTATGATGCTTCTATCCTTTTATTTGTCAATTGTTTAAACTTTCCTTGTTTTAAGAGTGATCTGGGCGTACATGGCTTCGGCCCAGATCACTCTTAAAACAAGGAAAGTTTAAACAATTGACAAATAAAAGGATAGAAGCATCATAAATTGTTTAGGAAAATTGAAAATTTTCTCAGATTTAAGGGATGACTAATAGTCCATTGGAGGGACGTGCTATTATGTCACAATAACTGGCCGAGCCAGGCGTGACTGACAACCCTTGAGAAATCTTGAGAAATAATTAAGTAAGCAGGTTTTCTGATGCACCAAATCAATCTAAGTTGCAGGTGCAGAGCATACGTATGAAAGCTTGAATAAAACTATGTACAAAACATAAAATCTTTTATTGAAAGCTTGCTTGAATAATTTACATAAGAAAAGTACTTACAGAAGGGAGAGAGAGAAGAGAAGAGAGAAGTTCAGTGGAGCTTGGAGACTCAGGCTTTCCCTAGTGGAAATTAAACCCTGAACTTGGTGCAAGGGATACAAGGGCAAGGGCTATTTATAGATAGAGGGGCTCAGATTTGAAAACCTTTGGAATCCAGGGAAATTAGTGTGGGTGCTCATTGGGCCCCATCGTCCACTAAAGTCATCACGGGTTCCTTACAAGACACACGAGCTAACATAAAAAACAAAATACTTTATCTAAAGGTGACAGCACATCGACAGCTGCATTTGTGTGGGTAATCCACCACCTTTAAATAAAATAATACAACCTTGGCCATAAATTGGACAAGTGTAAAACACTCACCTCACAAGTCACTCAAATGTACAAGCCAAGCCAAGTGGTTGCCAGCTATAAAATACTTGAGTAAGATTGTAGATTATCTTGAGTAAAGTCTTGAATAAAGGAAGTCGGGCCAAGTGGTTGCTAGCTATAAATTACTTGAGTAAGATTGCAAATTACCTTGAGTAAAGTCTTGAATAAAGGAGGGACAAGATGGCCTGTCAGTTGAGTAAAATCTTGAGTAAAGAGGAATCAGGGGTGACCTGTTAGTTTGAATAATAAGAGATAAAATGTTATCTCTTTTTCTTCACCTTGCCTTCTGCAGAAGGCATGGGGTCATCTTGAATAATTTGATAAAACTCTGAACCGAGATCTAGATCCACGATCTTTGATTGAATTTTGACTGTCGGCAGAAGCTGAGTCATCTGATTCTTCCAACTGCTTGATAAGCTTGATCAATTGATCTTTCATCTTTCCAGATTTGGATTTTCTTGAGGAGATTGAAATAGTGTCGTCTTCATCAACAATCTTCAATCTTTCTTTTGACTTTAGTAAACTTCCATGAGAGCTTGAAGGAGGAAGAACATGTTGCCTAAGCCAAGCTTGAACTTGTCCTTCAGGAAGAGAGAATTTTTCCCACCAACGGATTTTAAAAATTCTTCTCATTGTTGTTGAATAACAAAGGGTACTTTCTTCAGGAAACACCATGATGTAAACCCAACAAAAAATCCATGTGATTCCGAAATTTGAACAGAATTGAAGGAGTTTGATGGATGAATCAGATTGATCCTAAGGAAGAATGAAATTCTTTTGAAACAATTCAAGATCACATTGAATTATTTTTGGGAAAATAATTGGTTCAGGACCAACAGTTTGAAACCATTTTAAAAACCACTTTGGAAAGGTTTTGCAGATCTTGGGATCAAAATGAATAAACCATGAATGAGAATAATTTTGTAAGAAAAGCACATTTGACCAAGCATCAATATAATCTTTATAATCATAAGTTTGAGGGGAGAAAATTCCTTTGAATCTTTTTGAATTTCTTAGATGAGAACCCCACTCAGATGGTGAGATAATTTTAAAAATTTTTAACTTTGAAAAATTTATCTTTGAGGAGTCTTGAAGGTCGTAATTGTGATCTATTCTGACCGAGCTTGACTCAACAAGTATAAGTTCATAAAATTTTCTATTCTTTAGGGGGTTCGAAGTGTCAAAATGGCATCCAGAGAAGAAATAGTTCTTGATAACTTCGAATGGAATGCGATCTTCCCATTCGGGCTCAATAGGAAAAAGATCCTCAAAGCCTTTTGAATAATAACCTTTAGTAACGTGAGACTTTTGAGTAACTTGGGCCACAGAGGACTGGGCCTGATTTTCCATAACTTCTCTAAATGAAGGGGCTTGAACAATGGTTTGAGGCCTAATAAGTGGATTGAACCTGTTATGAACAGGAATTTTATCTTGGGCCTTTGAGGTTTGGGCTTTGGCTTCTTGAGGTTTTGAGTAAAGGTCTTTGGCTGTTATTCTCGGCATTTTGACCTATTAGAAAGTCTATTGTAAGAAAATTAGGAAGAGAATTTGAAGATCCTTTAATAAACTCAATTTTGAAATAAAAACCGAAAGGATAGCTTGCCATCTGGCAAAAATTTGTTTTGAAACAAGATTTTAACATTTTTTTCAATAATGTTTTTTGCACTTGCACAATCAATTCGAAGTAAAAATTCTTTATTGATTAAATCATCTTGAAATTTTTGAATGCATAAAATAATTGATAATATTTCTTTTTTGATCGTTGAATAATTGGTTTGGGGGCCAGACCAGGCTCCTGAATGAAACCTAACTAGGGTTTCTTTCGGATCAATCCTTTGTTTGAGAATACCTCCAAATCCAATATCAGAGGCATCGGTTTCAACAATCATGAAAGCCTTAGGGTCGGGAAGACTAAGGCAAGGAAGGGTCTTTACTAGGGTTTTGACCTTGATAACTATTTGAGTGCATTCCTCAGTCCATGCTGGAGGATTTTTCTTAAGTCTTTTGAATAATGGTTTGATTAAAATTCTGATATTTGGAATAAAATCCGCTACATAATTGAGGCATCCCAAAAATCTTTGTAATTGATTTTTGCTTATGATTTCATTTGGAAATTTGTCAACAAATTCTAATGATCTTTGGATTGAAGTGATTTTCTTTTGATAAATTTGATGTCCAAGAAATCTAATGTTAGTTTGGAATGGTTTGATTTTTGGCTAGGATACGACCAGCCCATTTCTTTTGACAATATTGTAAAAATATTAAGATGTTTAAAATGCTGGCTTATTGATTCAGAGTATACAAGGACATCGTCTATGTATACAATGGTGAAATTTAAATAATAATTGAAAATTTCATTCATAATATTTTGAAATTCTGAAGGGGCATTTTTGAGACCAAAAGGCATTACGTTCCATTCATAGTGTCCGAATGGTACAGTAAATGTTGTTTTGTATTTATCCTCTTCAGCAATTTGTATTTGCCAAAATCCTGATTTCATATCAAATTTTGAATATATTGAAGTTGTATTGAGCCTATTGAGTAGGTCTCCTTTATTAGGTATTGGATACCTAATCCATTGTAAAGTTTTATTTAATGGTTCGTAATTTATAACAAGCCTTGGTACTCCTCTTTCTATTTCAGCTTGATTTTGAACATAGAAGGCAGCACAACTCCAAGGAGATTTGCTTTTTCGAATTAGTTGTTAATTAAGTAATTCTTGAATTTCTTTTTTACAGTATTCAAGTAATTCTTTGTTCATTTGAATTGGTCTAGCTTTTGTAGGTATTTTTTCTTCATTGAAATCTTTTACGTATGACAATCTGACAAAGTGTCTTTTTCTATCCCAATATGCATTTGGAAGATTTGAACAAACTTCTTTTTCAAGTTTTTCCCTAAATAAATTAATTTGAGTTTGAATCTCTGAGTTTTGGATTTGTTCTTCAATTTTTTTATTATAGATTTATTTTGACAAAGATTTGATAGGTTTTTGTTTATTTTGAATAAGATTATTTTACTTATTCCTAAATCTTTAAGAGTATTAATTTCCTTTTCATGCATTTTGTTAATAAATTCAAATGTAATTTCTTGATTTCCAATTGAACTATGAATACCATTTTCATTTACTGTGAAGGGATAAATCATAGTAAAGAAAGGTGTTCCAAGTATGATTTCTTGTTGCATATTTTTGACAAGTACAAATATTGTTTTGAGGCAAACATTATCTTCGCGTACATGAGCATTTGAGATTTTGTATTGTATTTTGAGTGTGGAATTTGTCGCACTCAAAAGTTGTACCTTGGTTTTCTCATAATAACAGGTTGGTATGAGACCTTCTTGAATACAATTTAAGTCGGCTCCTGTGTCAAGTAAAGCACAAGCTTTGAGGACAAAATCTTTATTAATAACAATTTTGATTTCTGAATACCATTTATGGATATTGACTTTTGACAAATAATGAAGAAATCCTTGATTAACTTGAAATTCTTCTTCGTTGTCTGAATTGATTTTTGATTTTCCCTCGTAATCAATTTTATCTATTCTTGAATTTAGTTGAATCATAGATTGTTTGAAATCTTCATTTTGTTCTTTTAATTTTTTAATTTCTTCTTTAGTTTGATTAACTTCTCTTTGTAGATCTTGAATGCTTAATTCTTTTGTTGTTGATGTTTCTTTTTCTTTAAATCTATTGACAATTTCTTTTATATTGTATCCTTCATTAATTTTGGGAATTTTTTCTCTTTCTATATTTTTCTTTAATTTTTGCAAATATTTATGTTAAATTTCTGGATGAATATGTTCAATCATTTCAAAAATAATTTCATTTTCTGTTGAAATAACATTAACTGAACTTGAACATTTATTACATGAGCAAAAACCTATTTCCTCTTGACAAGAATCTTCAGAGTGAGTAGCTTCATTTGAAGAGCTTGAAATAATTTCATTGACAAATTCCTTATCAGAAGATGATTCAGATGATTCTTCCGATTCACTATTAATAATTAAATTGAGCATTTTTTCCTTAAATTCTTTTCCTATATTGAGTTCTTTAATCTCTTGTTTGACTCTACAATCCTTTGCATAATGACCTTTCTTTCCGCATTTGAAACAAGTCTTTTGATTCTTATATCTTTGAGGTTTATCTTTGGTTTTTGGTTTTGAAGTTCTTTTTGATTTTTGTTTTTTCTTTTTATAATATTTAATATCGTACTTCTTGTAGTATCCTTTAGAAGGTTTGTATTTCTTATGAGTTTTCTTTTGATGTTTTCTTAAAGGTGTTTGAATTTTTTCATAACCATATTGAGCACAAAAATCACCAAGTTCTCCTTTGTTTCTTTTGAATTCAGTTTTCATTTGTGCTTGGATTTTAAGTTCATTACATAACTTTAAGCCTTCATGATTAATTGTACAAACGATTTGACCATAAGTAATTGCTTTATAATTTGATCCTAAAGTTTCTTTAACACGGTCTCTTACTCTTTGAGCGAATAGTTTTGGTAATTCACTAATCAATTTTTCTTTCCAAAATCCAGATCTTCCATCTGGTCTGCTCATAACCTTTGCAATAAAGACATCTTTATACCATTGAAAGTCTGATAATTTTGGACAATTAAGATTAAGTAGAATAACACTATTTTTCTCGTGTTGACTACTTTGTTCTCCTATGAATTGTCTAAAAATTGACCAAAGAAGTGCTGTCACTGCATCACTTTCTTAACTTTAAACTCCGTTGTCTTGCTTAATTTTCTTTGTTTCAAAGATTTGTCTTTTCTCAATGGGAGTAAGATAGTGATCCCACCATTCCCTAAGAGTTCTTGTAAAGCCATGAGTAAGTAGAGAAACAATTTGTTCCTCGCTTACTTTGTTTGAGTGAAGCCTATAGGCAGTTGCTGCCATGGCCATTTGATGTAGTAGAGAATGCAACTGATGTTCTATAAGACTATCAATTCTCCATTCATGAATTTCGTTTCCTTGAAAATTTCTTTGAGGAAGAAGGTCATTTGATTCTTCTGATAGAAGACTTGGAGGTGTAGGTTTTTTTTAATAAGTTCTTTGACTTGGACTCTTCCAGTCTTGTATTTTATTAACTTCAAGTTCCTCATTATTTGCGAAGCTTGATTCAAGAGCATTGATTGCTTCTTCTTTTGATAACATATTGATTTTCAAGTTTGTGGTTTGATAGACAAGTTCATCTATTTTTTTGAGAAGTAATTCATTTTGTTTATCAAAGTTGAAATTCTTTAGGTTTGGATCTAAGATGTTAAAGTTTATTGGTTCTTCTATTTTGTCTTTGGACTTACTTGATTCACCTTTTTCGTAAGTACTATGTGTTTTATTCTCTGTAAGATTTTCAAGTTGTTCTTCAATCCTTGTTGATTAAGCGACCATTGATCTAAGCATTTGGTTTGTATAGTTGTTTTGACTAATTAATTGATGTCTTGGTGTGTAACTGGGGCTTCGTATATAGAGATATCAGGAAGAATACAGTATGTGATATAGTGAATGGTGAGCTTTTAGCTCAAAATGCACGAGGCAGATGACAAGTCAATTTTTTTTAGCCCACATAGGATGGTGTGACCACCTACGACTATCACTGGAGTAGGTGGTGGTGTCGAGGATGATGGCAGTGCAGGGTGGCTCAGAGTGCATAAGGCTCACTGGAGCAGGTGGGCAAGAGGGAGGGAGTTGGCCAAGTGTTGGGTGGGCGAGAGAGTAGGAGTGAGATTAAGAGGGATAGGGTTTTAAAAAAATTGAATTACTTATGTGGCTTTATGAATAAGCTATCAAATTTTAATTGGATTAGTTTATAGGTGTGGTGCAAAAAGTACCAATGCACAGCAAAAACACACATCGACCAGATCATGCAATGCAGCAACCAACGATAAATAATATAGAAACACAATCATACAAAAATTCTAAAGGAAAGAAAATAAACAATGACACAAGAGATTACGTGGTTTAGCAATGTGCCTACGTTCACGAGAGCAAGTGGCTAAATTCTCACTATCAATCATCAAACAAGGGTTACAATATTGTTTATATGCTAACCCTACACATACAAAGGACTTAGGAAGTTCCTAAAGTACCCTCTATAGCAATCCCCAGAGGTTTTTCCTCTGAAACCCAACCTACTGATCTTCCCAGTTCAAAATTTGAAATCAGCGCCAAACAAGATCATCGACGGTTTTGCTACGGTTTAATATCAAGATTGAAATGCACAGATTGAAACCGTCAATGATTTCAAGCAAACTGTCGATGGTTTTCTCTCGAGGGCAAACCATCAACGGTGTCTTCTTGCAACCTAGTTTCCTTGTTCTTGCTCACCATGCTTTCCCTGTGCATGCATTCCACTCAATATGAGCCACAAACTTCAATAATCTACACCTTGGCAAATGTTCACCCCATAGGAGAAATATGAAAGCATAACTCGCAGCTCCACCTGGGACAATAGGTTGGGAAGCCTCTCGTCTAGCAACTGGAGAAATTGATCAAGTCCAAGCAATGCTTGGACTTGTTCGTCATAACAAGTTTTATCAACATATCTGCTGCATTCTCAGACGTGTGAACTTTCTCAAGTAGTAGTTCACCAAAAGCAATGAATTCCCTGATTATGTGAAACCACACACCTATGTGCTTGGTCCTCACATGATACACTTGGTTATTCACCAAATATATGGCGCTTTGACTATCACAATGCAGCTGAACTCCACCTTACTGAATAGCCAGCTCCCCAACCAATCCTATAAGCCACAACACTTCCTTGGCAGTTTTAGCCACTGCTATGTACTCCAACTAAGTAGTAGATAAAGCAACAAGTGACTGCATCATGAACCTCCAATAAATAGGCCCTCTCACAAAGGATGAATACGTACTCTACGGTAAACCTTCTGTCATTCAAGTCCCCTGCATAGTCAGCATCCACATATCCTTCCACCGAAGGATCACCTTGTTTTCTACTAAACATAATGCCATAGTTTGTAGTACCCCTCAAGTATTTGAATATCCACTTGACTGCATCCCAATGTTGTCACCTAGATTCAAAAAGAACTTGCTCACCATACTGAAAGCTTGTGCCAGATCCAGTCTCGTACATACCATAGCATACATTAAACACCCCAATACACTAGCATATGAGGACTTTTGACATGTCACGAATATTATCATCTGTCTTTGGGCACTGGGTGTTAGACAACCTAAAATGACTCGCTAATGGTGTACTCATCGATTTTGCATTAACCATGTTAAACCTCTCTAACACCTTCTCCACAAAGCTACCCTGAGATAACCACAATCTCCCTACAGCTCTGTCTTCGCAAATCTCCATCCCAATATTCTTCTTGGCCACACCCAAATACTTCATGTCAAACTCTTTACTTAATAGAGTCTTTAATTGATTTTCCATAATACATCCTTCGCAACATTCAACATGTAATCAACATAAAGCAACAGAAATATGAGTGAAACACCCTCAAGACTCTTCATATAGATACAACAAGTATACTCACATCTCCTATAGCCAATCCGGATCATGTAGGAGTCAAACTGTTTGTACCATTGCCTCAGAAACTGCTTCAGTCCGTAAAGTGATTTCCTCAGTTTACAAACCAAGTGCTCCTGTCCAGGCTGGCTAAACCCTCTATTTGCACCATGTAAATTAGCTCCTCCATATCACCATGAAGAAATGCTATCTTTACATCCATCTGCTCCAAATGCATATTGTAATGCGCTACCAATCCCAACACTACCTTGATGGAAGTGCGTATAACCACAAGGGAGAAGATCTCATCATAATTAATCCCTTTCCTCTGTGAGTAGCCCTTTGTTACTAACCAAGCCTAGAATGTATCTCATTCTTTTTCTGAACCCTCTTCTTTCTTTCTATACACCCATTTGCAACCTACCACTATCTTCCCCTTAGAAAGCTCCACCAACCTAACGTCTGGTTCTTATGCAAGGACTCTATCTCCTCCACCACAGCGGCCATCCATATACTTTTCTACTAGTTATACACTGCCTCCTGAAAATTAGTAGGATCCCCGTTAGTAGTAATGAGTGCATAAGAAACCCAATTGTCAAATGCATACCTGGGGGGTGGTCTGATAGTACGTCTGGGCCTGTTTATACCTGTACTGTGATGTTGCTAGTCTCCTAAGCTAGAACTCCCTATGTTTTGCACATTTTCATCTCCACCTTGAGTCTCTGACTCCACCTACACCACATGCTCATTGTTGCTACAATTTTGTAGCACTAGTTTCTCTTCTTCTTCTTGAGTACGTTGCAACATAACTTTCTTATCAAAAACCTACTAATCTCCACCTTATTTTCCTTCGGATCTCACAACTTGAACCCTTTCACCCCTTTCTAATACCTCAAAAAGATGCACCGTCTAGACTTTGCCTCAAGCTTTGATCTCTCCTCACTAGGAACGTGCACATAAGTTGAGCATCCAAACACTCTCAAATCAGAGTAGTCTACCTCGATGCCTTTCCACACCTCCTTTGCAACTTCCCCATCTATTGCTACCCTCGGTAACTTGTTAATCAAGAAACACATTATATTTACTGCCTCTGCTCATAAGTTCTATGCAAGTTTTACATTCAACTTGAAACACCAAGCCCTTTCAGTTGTGGTTCGATTCATCCTTTTTGCCACACCATTTTGTTGGGGTGTCTTGTGTACTGTAAAATGTCTCCTAATGTCATGCTACTCACATAACTTCATAAACCTCGAATTAGTGTACTCAGTTCCATTGTCTGTCCTGAGGCATTTAATCTTCCACCTAGTTTATTTTTTACCTTAGTTTTCCACAATTTAAATTTAGCAAATATCTTTGACTTGTGCTACATGAAGTAAACCCAAATATTTTGTGAGTAATCATAAATAAAGCTCACGAACTACATATGCCCTCCTTGTGATGCCCTATAGAAATCCATCTTGCATGATTTAACCCCTTTCAAAAGATTTCTCTTATGAAACTCCATCATTCCACACTCACCTATATGCCTTAACCGTATATGCCATAAGATGGTATTATTTGACTTAGACTCTACAGTTATGGCTCCACCTACAACTGTGGTACCTAGTAGCGTATAGATATTCCTTAGTACTTTATGCCCCTTCATTATGGTTAGAACGCCCTTACTCACCTTCATTACTTCACTTTCATACCTGTAACTAAATTCGTTACAATTTAAAGTGCCTAATGAAATCAAATTCTTTCTTAACTCCAGTATATGTCTAATATCACATAACATCCTCACAATACTATCAAAGATTCTAATTCTGATATTCCCTGTTCCAATAATTTTGCATAAAACATCATTTTCCATCAGAACAGAACCAGAAATTACCAGCTTGTAAGTGGTGAACCAGTATTTGTTGGGCATCATGTGATAAGATCAAGTCAAATCTAAGATCTAAGAATCCATGAGGCCATCTAACCAGATGAAACCGAAAGCAAGTCACCATCACTACTCCTTGAGTCTCCTTTTTCCACTACATTCGTCAATTTTGATGAACCTTCTTCATTTTTTTTGCATTCCTCTTCTTTCTCTCTAGACAATTTGATTTTATATGCCCCTTTTTCCTACACTTGAAACACCGTATGTCTCTCCTTTCCGTGGAATTGGATGCCTTGTCTTCGTCCTCGAACTTCACATCAACCCGCTTTAGATCACTATTGATCTAATTGAATACGTTGATATGTTGATTCAGATCCGAACCCTCTGTCATCCTAAGCCCATACAATTTCTGCGAAAGATACAACTTGTTTGTTAATGACTTGGACATATACCGCCTCTCCAGTTTCAGTCAAACTACCACCGGCGATTCCTCATTAATGGCATGATACATCACTTCATCAATTGGATAACGCCTAATAGTCGCCACTGTAATGCCCCGAACCCTTAAACTCGAGTACAATGCGTTATACCTGATAAAATCCCTAATAATCCATAATCAACATATACACAGCAGAAAACATAATATAATCTCCCCATAACATAATACCAAAGTTTACTAATTCTAACTATAATCCATAATAACTCATCCATCACCTGCATTTCCATAAATCTACTTAACTCCCAAAACATTCAGTATTCACAATACCAATTTGTTTCACAACCATTCATAATATCTAGAAGACTTAAAACATAGAACATAAAATATCTACATTCCCAAAAAACATGATTAAAATGTTCATACCCTTTTTCTTATATCTCCCGAAAATGTTATAAAATCTCGAGCTCTCTAAGCTCGATCTCAAGGAGGTCCTGAAAAAAAAATATATTTATATTCGGGTGAGACGCATCTCAGTAAGGGAAGAAACAATATATTAAAACAGTGTGTGGCTAACACGAGTTTATATAATAACATAAAATTTAACATTTGAAAATCGTTAACATAATTTCTAAAATCATTTTCTGGACTTAATCAATCATATGCAAAAAATTTAACCCACAAGATTACCCAAGGATAATGGTGATTACCCGCCCATACAAGTAGCACCCCTCTGCTCTGATATATTAGGCAACCTAAAGGTCACAGCTAAAGCATACCAGGGCACTTACCTTACTCAGTAAACCCTCAAGTGATAAATTAATCTCGTACTCACATAGTTCATATAAAAATTTACCAGCGAAGACTCCCAAGAATAGGGAAATCTACCCTCTACCCTAACACGTTATGCAGCCTACTGCTACACTTGATACAACCAAGGCGCTCGTCTTTCTCAGCAAGCCCTTGGGCGAAGAGTTTGCCTCGTCCAAATGTAACATGTTCTACTAGCATAAATACTAATAATACCATAATACATTATTTTTTCTGTCATTGTTCAACCATTCACCTATGTTCATGTTTATAAATTTAACATTTCACTTCATGTCACTTTAAGTGACTCTTTCCCATTTTACATTGTTCACATTTCACATTTCATTTCCATTTCATTCATTTCCCTTTTCATTTCATTTCATTTAATACCCAGCATCTTTCAACTATTTTACCCAGCATCTTTTAGCTGTTTTACCTAACATTTTTCAGCTGTCATACATTTATCCAACATCTTTCAGCTGTTTTACCCAGCATCTTTCAGCTGTTACATATTTATCCAGCATCTTTCAACTACTTTATCCAGTATCTTTGAACTGTTTTACCCAACATTTTTCAGCTGTTTACCCAGCATTTTTCAACTATTTACATGGTTGCATTAATATACACAAGCAACATAATCCATATCATGTTTTATTCACAATGTATTACTTACTTAACCTGCATCTCATACATTTAACATATATTTGCACAAAATCTCATACCACACAGTTTAGCAATAAAATTCATACATTGCCTGTAAAATATGCCAACCAACATTTAACTTTTATATACCGAAAATACCTTTCATTTCTTACATAATTACCCTGAAAATATTTTTTCACTTTTATCAGTTCATTTTCGCATATACATATTTAATAAATAACCCTAAACTCGAAAAAATATAATTTAAATAGTTGGCATTTTAAACCCATACCGAAACATATACACGTATATACAACACAATTTATTTTTCATTAAATTCATAAAAATTCTGATATAATATATATTTTTCCCTTTCCCTGGTTTATTGAACTTTGCCAACAGGGATCCTGAAAAATACCTGCGGCGCTCACCCGAACCCTGAATCAAAAATCATAATTTTATGTAATTAATCATTAATAAAATATTATTTTAATATCTCCTAAACCCATAAATTCTAAATAAATAAATATACCCTTAAATATAGTCAAATTACCAAATTTCCCAAATCCCACTCTCGCTTTGGAGTATGGCTTAAAAAACCTCAATTGAAAATTTACTCATGTCAAAATGACGACGATCACGGCTAGGATCCCATGGTAGTGTCTGATCGTCGATTTGACTGCAGATTTAACGAGAAATTGAGAGATTAGGGAAAATATACCTTTCCCCATAAGTGGTGCCTATGTCGCTCCCACAACAAATCCGCTCCAGTAGAAATGTCGGTGGCAGAGTTAGGAATCCAGTGGCACCTTCCATTTCTCGATTAGTCGAATATCCATCGAGAAATGAGGAGAGAGAGAGAGGTAGAGATGGAGAGGCGACGGAGAAGGAGACTGAGAGAGAAGTTGGCGCAGGAGGCTTCTGCAATTCGCAAGAAGCCTCTGCTTCCTTATCTTTTGTATTTTTTTTCTTTTACTTACTTTACATATAACATAATAATATTATATATATATATATATCATATTATTTATTTAATACATCAGATTTAATAATACTTAATTAATTAATTAATTCATAATAATTTATCTTTAAAATTTCTATTATTTTTTTATTTAATTAATTTAATACTGTTTAATTAGTAAATAAATTAATTAATAATTACTCTTAACTTTTTTTTTAATTAAATTTTTTTTTCGGGTTATTACAACCACAACCTTCACTTCCAACTCCTTTTAACTCATGTCGTCCATGCCTTCTGGCTGCCTTCCATATAATGCCTTCGCCATACCTTGCTGCACCAATAAGTCCAACCCTCCTTTGCCAAAGTTCAAAATTTCCCGATTCATCGAACTTGACAATGTCAAACTTCACAGAAGAAATCCCAACCATTGTAACCAATAACTTTGATACCAATTTGTTGTGCAAAAAGTACCAATGCGCAGCAGAAACAAAAATCAATTGGATCGTGTAATGCAACAACCAACGATGAATAATATGGAAACATAATTACACAGATAATAAAGGAAAGCAAATAAACAATGACACACAAGATTATGTGGTTCAGCAATGTGCCTATATCCACGGGAGTAAGCGACTGGATTTTCACTATTAATCATCAAATAAGGGTTACAATATTGTTTATATGCTAACCCTACATGTACAAAAGGCTTAGGAAATTCCTAAAGTACCCTTGTAGCAATTCACAAAGGTTTTTCCTCTAAATCCCCAACCTACTGATCTTCCTTGTTCAAAATTTAAAATTAGCGCCAAACAAGACTATCAATGGTTTCAGCAAAACGTTGACGGTTTAATACGCAGACTAAAATGCACAAACTGAAAGCATTGACAGTTTCAGGCAAACTATCGACGGTTTCCTTCCAAAGGTAAATCATTGATGTAACCGTTGACCGAACAGTTGACAGTGCCTTCCTGCAGCCCAGCTTTCTTGTTCTTGCTCACCATGCTTTTCTTGTGCATGCGTTCCACTCAATATGAGCCACAAACTCCAACAATATGTGTCATGGTAGACTCAACCTACCCAATAATTGCTCCTAATGGAGAGAGTCCATTAATTTTGAAATGATATTTGCAATAGAACAAGTTAACTAGAAAAAAATTCAAGGAAAATCTCTATTAGGAGCTTTATTTATGGTTTTGGCAGAGATGCATGCATTATACAAGATATAATTTATTTTTAATATAAAAATAAGTTTATTTAAAATTTATTATTACTAATTTTAAGTTAATAATATATTTATCTTTTATTATAAATATATCTTTTCATTATTAAATTTCTAAATTTAGACAATTGCATCAATTGAATGTCAGACCTTTGACTATTTTATCATTTTGGTCAAATAATAAAGATTGTTCAATCTTTTCCTAATTTAAAAGAGTTAGTTTCTAAATGATTATTTGACAAAGTAATAATAATAATTAAGACACTCATATATTTGTCAATATCATTACTTAGTATAATCCTCAATTCTTATTTGTTTATTTTCATATTTTTTTCATGAACAATAAATTTAACATTCCACGTGTGTGTGTGTGAATATATTTTAATTTGATAAATCTATTGCAGGGAGTTGCTTTAACATAATAGGTTTTGAGAAAACCAATTTATTGGACATATCATTTGATGTTATCAGTAGCAACATTGTCAGCTATTATATTAAATATAATTTTTACTTGTACATAAATGCCTTCATTGATGGTTAGGTTAAAAATTTTTAACTGAAAATTATCAAAAATTAACATTGGGGTTTTGGGTGTTAAAGACAACCTCTTATTATGATTTATTTGTTTTAATGATTTGAAATGTCTCCTAAGCAACATCTACCATGACTTGCATTACTAGTAACAACCAATCATAACAAATAGTAACCATTTTCTTCAATAGAAACTAGGCCCAAAACATATAACAAATTAAGAGATAAAATCACAAATTTGATTTTCACTTGTTGCCTTAAATGTAGATGAAAAATAAGTCAAATATTAATCACAATGAAAAAGTAAAAACATTTGCAAGAAAAATATAGCGAATAAAAAATCCATTTAAAACCAATTCGCACAGGTTTTAGTCTTTAATTTTTTAACTTATAACCACATTTGAATAATTTTTCATTTTTAAAAGCACTTGAAATAGAGAAAATTAATTTTTAATTAGTATTCTTTTTAATTTTTTATCCTTCACTTGATCAAAATGAGAATTTTATTAAGAAAGTAAAAGAAAATAATAGAAAGAATGAAAAGACACCACCCTTTTTTTTTCTTAAAATTATATTGTCATGATTAAAACCTTGGACATCATATACTATATAAAAAAAATTTTAGCATAAGAATGTAGCAAGGAAAGTATATTTAATTATAAAGTAAATAATCATATAAAATTTTAATAATTCGTAATATAAAATAAATAAAAAATAACTTAAGTATAACTACAAGAATACATATTGCTATTTGTTAAACCAATGACAAACTTTTACATAAATAATATTTTTAACGAAGTATTATCTTTGTTATAAAAATTTATATTTCGATTCTATAACTTAAAATTTTCTACATGTAAAAAATACAATTCGCTCTCAAGGATTGACTTGGTTGGAAATTCAAAAGATTTTTTGAAAAAAATGAGAAGGATCGAGTCTTTTATTTTTAATTAAGATCAAATCTTAATATTTAAATAGAAAAAAGATAGAAGGATTGATCATTATCTTAGTGGATTGGTTGAGTGTTTAAAGAGTTTTCAATATCATTATAAAAAATTAAAGAAATAATCCTAATTTTCTAAATGTATTTTTTTTGTTTAATTTTTATTTTTATTGATATTCACATAAACATGAGAAAGTGCTTTTTTTTATAATTTTCCCTAAGCATTCAGCTTTGTTGAAGAAAAATCCGTTGTCAGGTGGAGTTGATCTAAATGCCATTCAATACTCTTCGCAGTTAAATTTAAAACACATCACTAAACCATTACCAAACCAAATCCCATCCCCCAACCAAATCAAAACATTATATTCATCAAAGTTACTCCCTCTCCCTCTCCCTCTCCCCTCATGTGGTCCCCCCTGCGCCTTTCCCTACGCATTTCCCCTTGTCCAAACTCTCTCTCTCTCTCTCTCTCTCCCTCTCTCTCTCTCCCCTCGCTCTTTTTCTCTCTCTTCTGATGCTCCCTGTCGTGTATTAATCTGGACGAAGGTGGCCACGTGTTCTCCCATGTCCATCGACCCAGCCACCTAAAGCTTCCAGGTCTTAAAAGACTCTCTTCCCCCTTTCCTCAGTCCACTCCGTTTCTCTCTCTCTCTCTCTCTCTCTCTCTCTCTCTCTCTCTCTCTCTCCCTGGAACGATCGTTCGTACCTCCTCATCATCGCCACCATCACCACCATCCCTTTCGCTCCTCTTACCTGCAAACCCTAGCATCAACTCTCACTTCTACTCTATCTTCAATTTTCATTCTTAATTGCCTTCTGTATCCTTTCCTCCTTTTCTGAATTTGCTATTTTTTGGGATCGATTTATCGTTCCTCAGCTCCTGGCTGATTTCTGAAATTCTGGGTCTTCCTTGATTTCTTAATTTGTGAAGAGGGGGAATTGGTTTAATTGATTTAGCTGCCGCGGTTGAATTGGATTGGGCTCGCGAGATCCGTTGCAAAATTTTGGGTTACTTTGATCGCGTTGGGGGTGCACCTAATCAACGATTTGGATCTGATCGGGGGAGAAACAGCGCCATCAGATGGCGCTGTTCAGAAGATTCTTTTATCGGAAGCCGCCAGATCGGCTTCTCGAGATCTCCGAGAGGGTTTATGGTACGCCCCCACCTCCACCTTTCCCCTTCAAATTTGTGAACCACTATAGATAACGATTCATTTAATCTTGAATGTGAAGGCTTTGTGTAATTTGTAATTGATTCATCTTCTGAAAAGATTTGTATAATTCCTAATTTCTAATTTCTAGGCTACATTATTGAAGTTTGCCATCTACGTTTCGGCTTGGGGCATCATTCAACAGTTTCCGGCTTTGATTGAAGTTCTTCTTTTTTTCTTTTTTTTTTTTCAATTTTTTTTTTAAATTTACTTTGGGGAAATCTGTTCTAGCTACGCTCTATAACCTAATTGGGAGAACGTTGGAAAAATTGTCTGTTTACTTCCTCTCGGTGGTGTGTGGTACCGACCTGAGCTAAGCTTAGAATGGTAAATGGTTTTCTGTACAAGAAATCAGCGTACGAAATCAGCAGCAAACCTGACGAACTACTTCTGGTGAGAGATTTGGACTGTGTTTCTGGTCAATTATATGATTGCAACAATCTCCAGTTTCTTCTCTCTCTCTCTCTCTCTCCAAATTCTTGCAGCCTGGTTTGTGTGCGAGCTTTTCTGGGGGTTCTGAGGGAGAAGATATTGTCAGAAACTCGTCATTTAACCACAACGTTCTGATCTACACATTTGGGTTTTTACAAGGAGCAGAAATACAGAGGTTTTTTGCACGTGGCATTTAGTCTTCTAGTGAACCCTTGTGTATTCTTTCATACAATGACACTTTCTTATCAGCTGTGTGAAATAGAGGTTTGATTTGCAGTGTGGGTGCGCACCAAAGCATGGTGGATTTTGTTAGGTTTACGTTTCAAGAATTGCAAGTTTATTCTTAACTTTATCTCACAAGCCTTTTAAGCTAAATGAATCACTTGCTATATATATACTTGGTATGTAGGAATGGGATGTAATAACATGGAGGAATAGAAATTGATCTATTCTACATGGTCTTCATTCAAGGCTTTATTAAATTCCATTTCAACCTTGATGCATTTCATGAACCAAATTTGATATGAATGTCCAATTATTGCACTTCTTTTAAGGATTTTCTTTAGTTCAAATAGCTTACTGTTTTGGTTTTATAATTATTGTTTTGCTTCTCATATCTATTTCTTTCATATTTTGCAGTGTTTGATTGTTGCTTCTCGACTGATATCCTGGATGAAGATGAGTACAAGGTCTACATGGGTGGCATTGTGGCACAGCTGCAGGACCACTTTCCTGATGCTTCTTTTATGGTGTTTAACTTCAGAGAAGGGGAGAGGAGGAGCCAGATTTCTGACATATTGTCTCAGTATGACATGACAGTTATGGATTACCCTCGTCAATATGAGGGGTGTCCTCTGCTGCCATTGGAGATGATCCACCACTTCCTGCGGTCCAGTGAAAGCTGGCTGTCTTTGGAGGGGCAACAAAATGTGCTATTAATGCACTGTGAAAGAGGAGGGTGGCCTGTGCTTGCCTTCATGCTTGCAGGTCTTCTTCTATACAGAAAACAGTACAATGGGGAGCAGAAGACTCTTG
This sequence comes from Malania oleifera, assembly GCF_029873635.1. Taxonomy (NCBI): domain Eukaryota; kingdom Viridiplantae; phylum Streptophyta; class Magnoliopsida; order Santalales; family Ximeniaceae; genus Malania; species Malania oleifera. Next base: position 54,673,576 of record NC_080429.1, on the reverse strand, counting down.
AAATGGTCTACAAGCAAGCTCCACGGGAGCTTCTTCATCTTCTTTCTCCTTTAAACCCACAGCCTTCCCAGCTGAGATATCTTCAGTACATTTCCAGAAGAAATATGGGTTCAGATTGGCCTCCATCAGATACACCTCTGATTTTAGATTGTGTTATGCTTAGAGTTCTTCCCCTGTTTGATGGGGGGAGAGGTTGCAGGCCAGTAGTTCGCATTTATGGTCAGGACTCTTCAACAGTAGCAAACAGAAGTTCTAAGCTTCTATTTTCCACTTCAAAGAACAAAAAACTTATTCACCACTACCCACAGGTAATACCCAGTTCACAAATTCGTAATCTAAGAGATGAATTGACCAATATTTCTTAAGATTCCCGTACGATCAATTGTTGCAGGCGGAGTGTACGCTAATAAAAATAGATATTCATTGCCGTGTTCAAGGGGACGTTGTTATTGAGTGCATCCATCTGGATGAAGATTTGATACGTGAGGAAATGATGTTCAGAGTTATGTTCCACACAGCATTTGTGCGATCAAATGCATTGATGCTCAGCCGTGATGAAGTTGATGTTTTATGGGATGCAAAGGACCAGTTCCCAAAGGACTTTAAGGCTGAGGTAGGTTATTGTCCTCTCTTTGTCAATTTCCTCTTCTGAATATCTAGGAATTGAATGCATACACATATCTGCATCAGGTACTTTTTTTGGACACCAATGCTGTTATCTCTCGTGTCACCACAGAAGTGGCAAGGGAAGATACAAATGAGACAGAAGCTGCTTCACCAGAAGAGTTTTTTGAGGTTGAAGAGATATTCAGCAATGTGGTGGATGGGCAGGAAGGAAAGGGTGACTCTGATACTCATATCATTCGTGACCATAAGACAGATGAGGGAAATCATAAAGAAGTTTGGAAGGAAGCTTTGGAACCTCATACATTTCAAGATTGTGCATCAGATGATGGGAGTCTTAGACAGGATGGGAAGGTGGATTCTAATCTTCATGCAGTGAGGGACACTGGTTTGGATGAGAGTTATAACAAGTTGGACTATACTGTAGTGAATTCTGATGTGCTTAGAAATATAGAAACTAAAGCAGAGGGTAGCAAGTTAGAAGAAATGGAGAATAAGCTTGATAGAGATGTCACATCTATGCAGAAGATAGAATCCAAGGTTTTGCAGGAAAAATCAGGCGCCGATGTTAGCAGACAAAAGTCTGAAAAACTGCTGCCTCTTGTACCAAAGAAACAGCCTGCTTCAAACATAAAATCAGCTGTGGATCCTGTTGCAACCAAACAAAAAAAACAAGAGCCCCAGGGTGCAGTAGCAAAATTAACAAAATCAAAACCAACAGTATCTAGGTGGATTCCTCCTAATAAAGGTTCTTACACTAATTCAATGCATATATCATATCCACCATCAAGGTATAACAGCGCTCCACCTGCTCTTTTAGTCAGTGCTCCGAAAAAGGATTCTAGTGCAGGCAGCAATATGAAGGCTTCTTCTGTTACTGCTGTTTGTACTGCTAAGGATCCTAGAGAAGATGCGCCTGAAATAGCTGGTCATGAGGTGGGTTATACAAAGCCTCTGGTCTCTGTACCAGAGTCTGCTACTTCCCAGCAGCTGTCTTCTGCTCCATCATTCCATGTGACTCAGCCACCAGCACAATCTTGTTTGCAGCCAGTTGTAAACCCCCCCGATCCATCTACTTCTTCATGTGCTTCTTCCTTACAATCTCCTTCTGCAGCACAGCCATGTGTAGGACAAACTCAGGCCCCCCAATCACCACCACCACCACCACCACCACCACCACCACCACCACCACCACCACCACCTCCTCCTCCTCCTCCCTCTTTTGGGTTGTCATTGTATGCCTCTTCCTTTAAGCTTGCCTCACCGTTAGCCGCATCATTGCAGGATGGGTTGGCATCTTTGTCCCCTCCGCCACCACCTCCACCTATTCATTCTCCTGTTGCTGGTACAGCCCCTCCACCTGCTCCTCCACCTCCTCCGTCTACATCATATTGGGCTGCTCCTCTAGGAGCACCTCCTCCCCCCTCTCCTCCCCCTCTCTCTACACCGTCTATTTTGTTTGATAGGCAGAATATTGGGATGGTTTCACCTCCACCACCGCCTCCACTCCCTTGGAGTTCAAATGCTCTTGCTGCTGTGTTAAGTACTAGATCCCCAATAGCACCACAACCACCACCACCACCACCTCCTCCTCCTCCTCCTCTCCCAAGTGCATCTGTTGCATCAAAACCTGGTTCAGTTAGCATCCATTCCTTTCCACCCCCACCACCACCTCCACCACCTCCTCCAGTGCATAGAGTCCAGCCACTGCCAACCCCATCCCCATCAGTAGCAGCACCTATTCCCATACGTGGAGCCCCACCTCCGCCCCCACCTCCTCCACTATATGGAGTTCCATCACCACCACCAGCTACTCCAACACGTGGGGCCCCACCACCACCACCACCACCATTGCCACCTGCAAAACATGGAGCTCCACCACCACCTCCACCTCCACCTCCTCCAGTGCATGGAGCCCTGCCTCCGCCACCTCCACCTCCACGCTATGGAGTTCCACCCCCGCCACCTCCTCCGCTGCATGGAGCCCCACCTCCACCACCTCCTCCTCCAACACATGGATCATCATCCTCACCAGCCCCACCCCCGCCAACCCCTTCCATGCGTGGAGCACCACCTCCACCACCTCCTCCCATGCATGGAGCGCCACCTCCACCACCACTTCCCGCATATGGAGTGCCGCCTCCACCACCTCCTCCCATGGGTGCAGCGCCGCCACCTTCCCCTCCTTCCATGCGTGGAGTGCCACCACCTCCACCACCACTAACGAACAGGGGACCGCCTCCACCTCCTCCTCCATTGCACGGAGCTCCACCTCCACCGCCTCCTCCAGGAGCCCGTGCACCTAGCCTTCCTGCTCCACCTCGACCTCCTGGTGGTGCACCTCCTCCACCACCACCATTCGGTGTCAAAGGGCCAAGCTCAGCAGCTGATACAAGAGGCTTGCCTTTGGGAAGAGGGCGTGGGATTTCACGCCCTTCACCAGCTACTGCACCTCGAAGATCCTCCTTAAAGCCGCTGCACTGGAGCAAGGTAACAAGGGCATTGCAAGGAAGCTTATGGGACGAATTGCAAAGATATGGCGAGCCTCAAACGTATTGTAACTTCTCTTGCTGATTTCATTTATGTCTACAATGAAACAAGCGGTTGTGTCTTTGGCATGGACATTTTTTCTCATGAACATTTTTTGCTTATATGCATGCCATGGTGTGTTAACTATATTTTAGTGTATAGTTTTTTGGTATTCTATTTTAAAAAATATCATCCAGATTCTCATTTAAATATGTTGTATATGTGCATCTGTGTGTGTATATATATGCATGCTTGTGTGCATTTTATGCATGAATTCCTTTTGAATTTTCCTTATTTATATTTATGCTTGTGCATGTATGTTCAAAATAGTGAATTTTCATTAATTATTCTTGTTCTAGTTTTTTAAAACATTATTCCCATATTAGTCGCTCATACAGTGGCCTTTAATCCTAGTGCGCCAGAATTTGATGTGTCAGAACTAGAGTCTCTTTTCTCTGCCACTGTGCCAAAGTCAGGTGATGGTCCGGGAGGTAAATCTGGAGGACGGCGGAAGTCAGTTGGATCTAAAACTGACAAAGTTCATCTGGTAATTTAATATAGATTTATTGTGTTGTCTTTGAAATATCATGTTTGCAGAGGTAAATGTTGATGGGTGCACATTATTTGCCTTAGTTATTTGGGTTACTACATATTTTGTGCATTTTTATCTCTTTAGGAACCTGCATTTCTTACTGATTCTTATCCTTTATCAAACATAATAAAAGAAGGAACAGGAGAATCAGTACTTTGCACATTTTATTGAAAAATTTCAGCTTTTTGTGATTTTATATTACATGCTTCCTCTGCTGATGCATTGAGATCCCAAGAGTCCCATTTTATATTTGAGCATGGAGTATCCATAATTATATCAGATATAGGCAAAGATGAAGAGCGAAGTATAGAGTGGTTGGAGGCAAACCACTTGGTCCAGTTCTAGTAATATATTGACCATTGAGATTGATGGTCTTAGTTGATGTGTAGACTGCACATGTCTATTCAACCTTGGAACTGGACAAAATGTGTGTGTATTTTTTGTTATTCGAATAGAGCTCTAAAAATTTTACCAAAATGAAAAAAAAAAGAAGGAAAAACATGAGGAAAGCTATAGGATATGATTTGTTGTGGCCTGTGGGAGAGACATTATCACGTACCCATTATCAGGTTCTGATTGAGTAGTTTTAACATCTTTTTTGGAATGTCAACCTAGTGTATGAATGAAGCAGCTTGTGTGCCACTCAAAGCTTAGCTTGGTAATGGAGCATTCAGGGTTGCTTGTCAAGATTAATGGGCTTGTGAGCTTAATTTTGAAGCTTATTTATTAAATGAGCCAAGTTTGAGCTAGGCTAGGCTTGGTTTTGTAGGTTTGTGACCTGGCTTGCTCACAGGCATGTGACTTTGCTCTTAAATAGACATATATATAGTCTCATGAATAATCTTAACATGTCTGCGTGCACACACACATGAATTATGAACTGGATCGCTATGTATGGATGTGACTTGTCCAAATTATTTGTTGACAACATGTCATATAATTATTTTAAAATTATTTGAATATTAAACCCCCAAATGATTTCTGAGATAGAAATTGTGTTGGTAGTCCAAAAATCATTTTTAATTTGAGAGCTTGTTTTATGAATGAGCAAGTTTCAACATGTCAAACACAGCTTGTTTCCGCTTGAGAATGAAACAAATTTTTAGTGTTCTCAAGTGCTGAGTGAAATACATGGCAATGGATTACTGTACGTGTGGTGGTGTGAAACTCTTGTAGCTGCAGCATGGAAGAACATGGTTTACTCTTCTTATAGGGTTGTATTGTGGTAGCCAATAGCCATGTTGTCTGTTCATATAGCATCAAATTGTGTTGAGAATACCAAACAGATTTAAGGTCATAGTCAATTTGTGTGTGAGAAATTTTAGAGGTATTTGTTTCAACTTTTTGTACCTTGAGTGGAGTTTTTTAATTGGATAATAAGGGTTAGTTTCAAGTTGTGAGTTCTTACTTAACATACTTGGACTATTTGATATTTATAGTCCAGCTTTAGGGGGTGCAGAGTAGTTTAGCCTGCAAGTGTTCCTATTACAATATTAGTATAAGAGAGAGGAGAAGAAGATAATTTTACCCTATCTCTCATGTCCTTTCTTCTTTTATGTATGTCATATGCCACATACTGATGATTATAATGCACAGAATTTTGTAATTTTACTGTTCGACTTTTCTGCTAAGATTCTTCATCCATATTTCATCTAGCTAAAGGTTTTTTTTTTTTGATAGAAAAAGAAATTCATTAGATAAAGAAAGAATGTACAATCAAGAGAGAAGACATCTTCTTAACGAAATCTGAGAATCCCTGGAAAAACAAAACAAAAAAAGGGAAAACACAAAAAACAGCAAACTCAAATCAGCACACCCTTAGAAGGGGCTTCTAACCCCGCTGAACATCTGTCAAACATATCCCCTTAAAATTTCCATTGCCCACACACCACAAAGAAGCCATAAAAAGCACTTTCTCCCACTCCAACCAATATGGAGTCTTCTTCCCTGAAAAAATACGAAGATTACGTTCCTTCCACAAGCCCCATAGAACTGCAAAAAAAGAACAATTCCATAAAGCAATAACTTCCTTCCTCCTTCCAAACCCCCACAAAAGATATTGTCAAGAACTCTATTGTTCTCGGACAAACCCACCTTTCTCCAAAATAATTAACTTATTCCAAACCTTCCATGCGAAATCACAATGCAAGAAAAATGAGAAACAAATTCTGAACAATCAAAACAAAGCATACGTATATCAGGGGATAAAGCCTTCAGTGGTCTCCTCATCTGCAGCAAGTCATTGGTATTTATTCTATTAAGCACAACCAACCAAAGAAACACTTTGATTTTATGGGGTATTTTGACTTTCCAGATTACTTTGTAGAGTGTAAGGAATGATTGGTACCGACCAAGAAATCAAAGAAAGTTTTACACAAAAAAACACCCTAGGAATCCAACAACCAAGATCGGCTATCATCTTCAGAAGACCTCCTACCATTGTTCAACATAACCAACAAAGAACATAATTTAATAGTTTCCCTATCATTCAAGGCTCTCCTAAAACAAAAATCCCAACAAGGTAGTGGACCACCCGAATCTACAATAAAAGAATCAATGAGATCATTTTGCCTTCAGCTCAAACAAAATAAATGAGGAAAAGAGGTGGCCAAAACAACATTCCCCAACCATATATTTTTCCAAAAACGAATGTCGATTTTACAACTATGAATTCGACTCATGTTCGTAGTGATCTTCATTTTCCATTACATTCTTTTATTGGAAGACCAATGTACCTTCTAAAAATTAATGCTTTGCAACCCTCAACAAAATCAATGCTAATGATTTGCTTAAGAGAAGAGAGCTGAAAAGGCAGTATCTCCTGATGTATTAGTGCACTCTTCCAGTATGAGGGGAAACTTGCTCTTGTTTATTTTTGCATTATTTTATTCTTGGGGTATTTGGAACAACTTGTTTGTTATATTTGGATTGTCCTCTTCTTTTGGAGAGTTTGTCTCTTTCTTTCTTGGAGCACAATGCTAGAGTCTTCAATTCGATTCTTGATTTAGGATCTCAATTCACAATTTGAATGTCGATTTGACAACTTTGATTTGAAAACTTGGTGGATGCTTTATGCTTTTTTTTGTGTCTTCTTTATTCTCTTAGGGCTTGTTTGATATCGTTGTTGTTTTCCATTTCCTGTTTCTGTTTTTGCACTGTGACGAAACAAATTATATAAATGCATTTGTTTATGTTGCCAATTTTATGTTTCCACTGTCGGTTTTCTATTGTTTGCGAAAAAAATGAAAACCAAATTTTATGGCTTCCAGTTCTTTTGGTAATCCATTATCAGAAATTTTAATATTTAGAAATAGTTATTTTGGATTAAATCATTCATTTTATACACTTCAAAATAAAAATAAAAATAAAATGATCATATGAATTTAAATACATAAATTTCAAAAAATAATAATAAAGCTAATTACAATATTTTTTTACTATTTTTGAATTGTCTTGTCCAACATAATTTTTATTGTAAAGTAAAATTTGAAAATCTAACAATTAAGTAAAATAATTATAATAATTTGAATATTTATGATAACATTTTTTTAATGTGTATTATTTTGCAATTTTATTATTTCAATCATATTTAATAATATTATTTGATTTAAAGGTGAAAATGAACATTTTTTAATTAATTTTTTAATTTGTTCTAGTTTTATAAACAAAAACCAAACAGGTTGCTAGTTTTTGTTTCTAGTTTTTGGCTTTTGTTTTTGGTTTTCATTTCTGAAATTTTTTACAGTAATACCAAACATCTTAATAAATATCTTTGTTTATACAATTTTTCTTTCACTGGCACAGCCTTGCCTTATGCTTATTTTTTGGTATGATTTTTAATTGTTTGTAGTAATATTGTGCATATTGTTGTCATCCTTTGTCAATGATGACTTGCAATAGATATTAGCTACATGCTTAGTGTTGTAATTGCAACAAGATATTTAAGACTTTGTGAGTACTGTTTCTGCTTTACCTTCTTATTGATAAATGCGTTTTTATGGCTGCAGATTGAGTTGAGAAGGGCCAATAACACTGAAATTATGCTCACAAAAGTTAAGATGCCTCTTCCAGATATGATGGTAAGCTAGATATGGTCAAGTACTTCATTAATTTATTTTGCCATCGTGTACATATAGGCATGAATATTCTTTTTGAAATAGATCGTAAGGTAAAATCATTTGACATGGTTTGGACATGTGCTGTGGGAGCCTTGCATATTCTGAGGATGAAGAGGGATTTGTTTGACGTGGAGGGGGTGGGCTGTGGAAATTAAAAAGATAAATTAATCTAACAAAAAAGAAAATCTCAAAAATGAATTGAACAGTGAATTCTATAAAAATATTTTCTATCTATATAATCTAGTTCTAGACAATGTGGAAATAAATCTTCACATTTGTACATGGCCTCGAGTTGTAGATCCATCTTGCTATTTTTGTTTTTTTGGATAATAAAAGAAGAATTCATTAATAGAATAAAAATATACATCTCGGAGAATAAGACATCTCCTTAACAAAGTCTGGAAAATCTAGGTAGAAAACACAAATGAACAACCTACAGACTAGGGGTGAGCATTCGATTGGTTCGTTTTATTCGGTTAATTAACCAAAAAATTTGGTTAAAAAATCTCATTAACCGAACTGACTGAAATTCCATATTTAACCAAATTCAAAACTGACTGAACCAAATTTCGGTTAGATCGGTTAACTGATTTTAACCGATTTAATATTTTAATTTATATAAAATATAAATAATATATAGAAAAATTTAATATATATAATATTTAAAAATAAAATAAAATTTTAGTATATAAATAATATATAAAATATTTTAATATATAATATATATAATTATTTATTATTAATTTATGATATTCGGTTAACCAAACTAACCGAACCCAAAAACTGAACCGAAAACCGAAACTCAACGAAAATGAAAATTGAGCCGAATAAATTTTTAACCAAATTGAAACGACCGAATTTGCTTGGTTAATTCGGTTTTAACAGAATTATGCTCACTCCTACTGCAGACTAAAGAACAAAAGAGGAAACAAAACCATCACAAACTAACACTTCAATGCATAGCGCCAATTGTGCTGAATATCAGAAAAGCTCACCCCCTTAAAATTTCCGTGTTGCACACACCAAAGAGAAGCCAAATAGTGTCTCTTTTCCCAAAACAACACCTGAGCCATCCTGCTGTTTTTTTTTTTTGAAAGTGTTTCTGTTTTATTATAGTAATTACAGCGTGGAAAAAATGTAGTTATAGACAACAGCAAATGAAGAGATCTGGTTAAAAAAAAACTTGGGTTGGATGGGCCAGCCACAGTTTTGTGGGTTGTAGACGGTGGAGACAGTAAGACAACTAATAAACTCAGGGTTGGAATAACATGTCTATTTATGTGGACACAATCTGTACTAGTTTACTGGTTTGTATTGTGCGACCTGAATGTAGCTTTTCTGGGGGCCTATAATTCCGTGTCAATTGTTGAACGGTGTATTTTCAGTGAACAATCACTTCATATGGAGCATATTGTTGGCTGGATGGGAAGCTGGTCAATAGTCACTGAAGAGCTGAGCTGTTGTTTGCTTGATGTTTTTATTTTAGCCTTTTTTTTTTTGGTTTACTGGAGTATGCATTTGTAGTCTTTATATCTCCTCTTTTTCTCCTTGTATTAGCCTTTTCTGTTTCTTTTGTGCTCTTCGAAGATTTTTCATCCCCTTTGTACATTCTCCTTTCTTAATATGTTCTTTTTCTACAAAACAAATTCTTGTTTTTTGTCCATGTATAATAATTTGAAAATATTCTGTTTGCTGACATCTTGTTTTTTGGATTTTAGGAATCATACTTTGTTTACTAAATGTTGGTTATATTTGATATTAGCTGACAGTGTGATGATTCCCAGGCAGCAGCACTGGCAATGGATGAGTCAATTTTGGATGTTGATCAAGTGGAGAACCTTATAAAATTTTGTCCAACTAAAGAGGAGATGGAACTTCTTAAGGTGACTCAATGAAACAAAGCTTGATTCTGTTTTACATTCTGTCAGCTATTCCATGATTACTTTTCACATGGAATAGGGTCTCTGCTTTGTATTTTTGCTTAAAAAATACTAGTATGGTTTTTGCTATTTTTGTTTCTCTCATCATTTTCTTCTTCTTTTAGTTGCGATTGTTCTAAGATAGAAGTGTTTTCAATTTATTAGTACAATTTTTACTGTATTTGTTTCTTTTCTTCATCATCATCATCATCATGATCATCTTCTTCTTCTAGCTGTGATTGTTCTAATTTTTTTATTGTTTAGGGCTATACTGGTGACAAGGAGAATCTGGGAAAGTGTGAACAGGTCTGCAACTGTTCTATTTTAACCAGCAATTTGTTTTTTTGCGTGTATTGATGACAAAGTTCTTTAAGGAACTTCCGCACTTTGTGAATCTGTGTTTTTTTTTTTTTTGGTTGGGGGATTGCAAGTGCTTTGCCTGTTAGATTTGTGAATAATTGCTATGCTGGTCACCTTGGTCAATGTACAAGGGTACTTGAAGTTAAATTGGCCTAGTCTTAGTTCCATGCAATTATAAACTGCAATGCTGTCTAATTTATGTGCGTGACTACATTTAAGTCAAGATTGTTTCTTTGATGCAATAATTTGTTATACTTTTGTAACATTATTGTTAATTTGTATTTAAATTTGATACTTTTTTTTGCTACTAGTAAATGCCACGTGTTGCACGTTATTGCATGTGAATTATAGAATGTAAAATGTTTTTATAATTCTTAATAAGGTTTAGATACATTTTTAAAAAAAATTAATAATATATTTTCATAATTTAGTTTGCAGATATTAAAGTATGAATATAAAAAAAAATTAATAATATATTGTTATAATTTAGTTTACAAATAATAAAGTATGAATGTTCAAAGTTATTAGAAAATTTCATATTTTGTTTAAAACTATAAAATACAAACGTAGACATGAGATACTATTATGACACACAATGTAGATGTAGGGACAAGAAAATATTTTAAATATAGGACATGATATGATAATAATGTTGTAATGCGTCGTGTGAAATGAGTTATGTTTATTAATTCTTGTTTTTGTAAAAAATCTCAATATATGACTTCTTTCAATGAAACTATTAATAAGTTTATTGCAATTTCTAAATTGTAATTTTCTACTCAAAAATTTTTATAATTATAATTTTTTGTTAACTTATGATCAACAAATGAGTTTTGTAAATTTCAAATATGTTTTATTATACTTCTAGGTAAATAATTTTATTTCTAGAATTTTTTCTTCAGAAGTTATATTATTTGTCTAAATGATGTTAGACATTTCACAATAATTTTAGAAGACGTTAGAGTAATAACCTATTTATTTTGGGATATACCTTTTATTCAGTATTTATAGTACCATTATATTTATTTTATTTTTTAATTAAATGGATTTTTTTAGGTTCAAATTTTAATCTATTTGAAATAAAAAATTTAAATGTTTATCTAATTTTTCTTGAATTTAGTTTTTTTTTTTTCCGAAATTCAATGTTTTATTTTTAAATGATAATGAAGTTTTTTTTTTTTTGGTCTGCAAAATAATTTTTAGTATTTGTACTTTTATATATGATGTGCATACATATTGCTAGTTTAGTTTGTTTTTTAGTCAATGTTTCTTTAGGTTCTAATATTTAGCTTATCCAAAACAGATATTATAAATGTAATTTATCAAATTTTGGTTGAGTTTATTTTCTTTTAGGAATATTGTCTTTTAATACATAAAGATATTTTTTTCCATAAAATGGGTTATACTATTTGTATTTTTATTAATTTATAGTATAGATATAGATATGGATATGTAAATACTGTTTACTTTATTTTATTTTTCAAACAAATGAAAGTTTTTTCTTGTAACTTTAAAAGGTCACTTCTAGACATTCTAAATGTAATTTTATCAAATTTTTGTTGAATTACTTCATACCATAGATTTAATATTTTTTAAGGAATATTTGGTCTTACATTGAAAAGATAAGGATATTTTTGCGCACAAAAAATGATTTACACAATTTTCGCTTCCATATGAAGTATAAAATTTTATTTCTTTTAGGAATGTTACTTTTAAAAGATTAGGATGCTTTTTTCTACAAAGTGATTTACACTGTTTGTTCTTATATAGAATATAGGAATTCTGAAACAGCCTCTCACCTCTTTCTGCATTGTGATTTTGCATGGAAAATATGGAATAAATTGTTCGGTACGCAGTTTTCGGAAGTGTGGTAAGTATGCAGTTTTATGGGGTCTTTAGTTGAAATGCAGAGCACGGATTTTTTTCAGGAAGAAGTTGAATTTGTATTTGGTGTGGGAAAAGATCTTTATGGTGTATTGGGTTTGGAATTTTCAGAGAAGCTTTTCAGGATTTAAATAGGGATTGGAAGAATAGGTTGGAATTTTTAGAGAATAATTCTCAAGAGAGTGCCTAATAAAAGTCATGTGTTTCCTTAACTACTATGGTTGATTGACTATTGTGTAACAGTGTAAGGACTGCAAATTTTTTAAAGGTGAGGGCTTAACTGTACAACATAGGTTGCTAGTTTAGATATATGTATAAAAAAATGGAAGTGAGCGGGTAAAGTAGTTCGCTGTGAGAGAATTAGGTTGTGGAACTAGAGCAAGAATATATAATAAAGTTTAAAGATAAAATGATAAATGTATGTTGCTGGGCAATAGAAGATAACATAGGCACAAACTCCCTTTGAAATGGTATGGCTAGTTCTATTAGAAATATATGGAAATAAGTTCTAGTTGAGAGCAAAGCAAGTCACACTAGTAAAGAGGGTTGTGGGACGAGGTTGTCCAAGAAACATTTTAAACACAAAAGTGTGGTTTTAAACAGAGGAAACAATGGGACTAGAGAGAATGTTGAGAAGTGCGAAGAGGCAAGAAAAAAAGGGCAAAAACATTGTAAGTGAAGTTAAGCTTAGAGCATATAATAAATTGTGCACTAGACTAAGTACTAGAGATGTGGAGGAAGTGTAAAACTAGGTAAGGCTAGGGAAAGAAGGCATAGATACTTAGGTAATTTAGGTAATGCCAAATGTGTCACAGGATGATATTGTCCAAGTTAAAGATGGCATACAAGAAAGATAGTGAGCTTATTGTAATAAGCGAGTTAATGTAAATCAATTAGAAGTCCCAAACTTAGAATTGATAAATAAGGAAAAAAATATTTCTACTTAGTAAAATTAGAGTATATCAAGTTATGTATGCGTAAAAAAAGATGAAAAAATGGAAAAAAATTGTAGGATTAGATGACATTCAAAGTTTAGAAATGCTTGGGAGATAATGAGGTGATAATGGTCGATTAGTTTATTTAACAAAATTACAAAAACTAATTAAATGCCAAATTAATGGAGGAAAAGCACTGTAGTCCCTTTAAAAAATGATAGAATTATATAAATATTCTAATTTGTTGTAATTATCATAGAATTAAACTTGTGAGTCATATAATGGAACTTTAGGAAAGGGTAATTGAACAATGTCTATGGTTAGAAATAAGAATTTTAGAAAAAATCATTTGTTTTTATGCTCAAGAAATCAACTTTGAAGGCTATGTATTTATAATGAAGATTAATGGAAATATTTAGGAAAAGAATGAGGGATTTGCACATGGTTTTTATTGGCCAAGAGAGAGCCTATAATGGGTATTTATGCAAACTTTGTGGTGGGAGCTAGAAGAGAAGGGAGTGGGTATTAGGTATATGGGTGTTGTTGAGCATATATGTGACAGGGTAGTTGTGTTAGGACTATTTAGAGAAAATAAGGAATTTTCATTCACGATAATTGTAAGTCAAGTGAGTGTATTTAGATTTTTATTTTGCTTTAGTCATGGATGAGCTTGAGCTTGAGCTTGAGCCTTGAATTGGTGGAAAAGGTATTACATCCAAACCTAAAGGTCAGATGCACTAGTCGCAGAAAAGTGTGGAGGTAAGACTGTACATCATGCTCCAATGGTGTGGGAGCCTCGTGCATTGGGTGTTTTTATAGTTTAGTCAATGGATGGGCTGCTGACTATACACATCCAAACCGAGGTTCCAAAATTTATGTTGTTTGTGGATGATATTGTCTTGATGTATGAAACTCGAGGTGGAGTCCAATCCTAGTTGGAATTGTGAAGTGAAACTTTAGGTTTTAGAATCTAGAGGTTTCAAGATAAATGGAAGTAGCACAATACTTGAAATGCAATTTTTGTATTTTGAGGAATGATGGAGAAAGTATTGAACATAATGGTCAAGAAAGCCCTATTACTAGTAGATTTCACTATGTTGTATTCATATGTGCAAAAGGAAAAATTAAAGATGCTATAGATAAAGTTAAAAAGCAAGTTCGGTAAAATGAAATGGTGTTTCCAGTAGGTTTTGATTGTAGGATACTTCTAAAATAAAAGGAAAGTTCTATTTGAGGAGTTGACCATAAAAACAATTATGCTATATTGTCCAGAATGTTGGACAATTAAGAAACAAAATGTCCAAAAAGTTAATCTAGCAAAACTGAAAATTTTAAAAGGTATTATGAGGATGGGCTCATCCTAATAAGTTTTTGTATGCAGATGATAAAGGAAAGGTGGCTTAGATACTTTGAGCATTTGCAACATAGACCAAATATTGCTCTAGTTAGAAAGAATGATTTAGTTGATATTAGAGGTTTTAGGAGGGGGAGGGGTAGGCTAACAATAAATTTGATCAAGATGGTAAGTCCACTTGTTAGAACTCCAACTTTATAAGGATGTTGCCATAGATTACATGGAATGGTGGAAAATGATTCATATAGCTTAATCCCCATGTGGAGGGGCCTTAGCGGGACATAAGGCGTGATAGTGGTGGTTGTAGTATGGGAATTCTTCATTATAACTTGAAGTTGAAGTCTCTCTCTCTCTCTCTCTCTCTCTCTCAATAAAAGAAAAAACATACTAAAGTTGAAGGAATGTTCTTCTTTTCTCATTTTTTAAAATAATCTTAAAGTTCGGTTATAGTTTTTAGGAAAATAAACTGGCATGAGGGGTTGGAAATATATTGTTAAGGGCTTGTTAGAAAAGTAATTTGTTGGTTTGGGCAGATAAAATTGTTAACATGCAGGTCATTTTTGGGAAAACATGTCCTTTATCCCTTTGCAACTTCTATTCCCTTCTTCTCCCTGGTTTAGTGCATCACTATGGTGGCTGTAGGTCATGAAAGAAGAGAATTGCACAGACGTTTGGTCCTGATGAAAGGGAAGACCTTCGATCCAAGGCTGAATAGAATGGGAAAGGGAAAGTCTCTTTGGGCTGGAGTGGAACCCTAAATGTAATCAATGGATGAGATTATCTTCATCATTGGTAAAGTGGTTCGTGGAAGGGTTGTCACGCTTGGAAAGGTAAGTGATATTTGGTCTTGTACCTGGAGCCTGGAGGATCTGAAGGAAAGGGATGGGGAGGATTTGTGCCCGAGTGTTTTTGCATGGCCAAGGAATTTGGCGCAGTTGTTTCTGTTATTGACAAAGGACTATAGAAAACTAATTGCTTGTGGATCAAGCTGGTGACGACGGGAAGTAATAATGTCTGTGATTGGTCTGGGTGTGCAATGCCAGTCGTGAGGCCTGGTTATGCATTGCTGACTGTTAATTCTGCTGTACATCCAGATGCGGCTAGGGTTTTTTTCAAATGATGATCATGTGGAGAAGAAAGAGTGGAAAGGGATGGGTTGTGCAAGGAATAGGGTTGTGACCTGCAAATCCAAGGGGAATGACGTGAGCTTGGAATGGGCGGGGCTGGGTGTTGTTAATATTTCACAGAATCTGGGCCAGCTTTTGGGTAGTATTTTATCAGATCTAGTAAATAGAAATGGGCCTTCAACTCAGGCCCACTAAGCTAATCCACAGCTGGTCCATTTATCTCAGGCTCAGCAGTTTGGACCTGATACCAATCAGCCCCAAATATTAGGGAAAACAAAATTTAAATATGCAGCCTATGGATTCTGCTCCTTCGCAGGAGCAAGTTAACCTCTTATCTTCTGGTTCACAGATGGAGAAAGCGCAGGCAGATACCTCATCTTCACTGGGAAGAGATTCCAGTCCAGCTAAGTTTGAAGGACAAAAGTCTGTGAAGACAAGAATAGAGTCAGAGAAAATTTGCAGAGGAAAGAAAAACAAGTGAGTCCAAAGTGTTTGCTGTTGATTGGAGGGGGGGGGGGGGGGGGGTTATTACGAAAGACCTAGAAGCTGGTGCTAATAAATCCAAAGGAAAAAATGATGGTTACCTGTGGTTCAGAGACGGAGAAAAGGCAGGCAGATAACTCGTCTTCACTGGGAAGAGATTCCTGTCCAGCTAAGTTTGAAGGACAAAAGTATTTGACGACCAGAATAGAGTCAGAGCAAATTTGCAGAGGAAAGAAAAACAACCGAGTCCAAAGTGTTTGCATTGATAGAAAGGGGGGGGGGGGGTAAAAGGACCTAGAAGCTGGTGCTAGTAATTTCAAAGGAAAAAATGATGGTTCTCTGGGGAATTCTTTTAATATGGGGAGTAAATCGGATAAGTTTATGGGAGAAAAGGTGTGCTTAGAAGGCAGTTCAGGTGGTTGTGGAAATGAGCGAAAGAATTGAAAAGAGAAGCTCTTCTGATCAGGCGAAAAGTTATGTATGGTAGAAGATCCAAATGCTCAGAGGGGTGTAATTAGCGAGAGGGAAAGCATAGGGAAGGAGAAGAAGAAATGGGAGGATCTCTTGGATAATGATAGTGAAGTCCTTAGTGAGTTTTGACTGTGATGAGGGGGTTGCTTTTGGATGAAATTTGGGAACAATATGGATATAAATCTTCTAATTTACTTGGGGATTTATTGTATTTGCTTCCATCTTAGATGGAAGCTTTGGAGGGGATTCCTATTTTTGGGGATGGTGGTATGGATAATAAGCTAGAGTGTATGGATGGAATTTTGCCTACCCCTGTGGGGCAGATTTGGGGAAGGATTTAGAAGCACAACAATTGATTGATTGATTGAGATGGATTTACAACTATCCTAATCTGGAAGGTAATGAAGTTCGTCTTGATGGTGGTAAAGAAAAGCGAAGAAGGGCCAGAGAGAGCTACTAATTAAAAATGCTTGGTGAACTTGAATGGAAAGGGTTTGAAGAGGGGTTTCTGGGTTAGTTCTTTTGTTCTTTTTGGACTACCTGTCCTCATATAGGTTGTAAATTCTCCTTTATCTACTATGTCTTTGTGTTTTTTTTAAACATCCCAAAAAAAAAAAAAAACAGTAGCAAGTTATGTGTTTAGATTATTAATATAGAACATTAGGGGTTTATTTTACTGTTATAAGCAACTTCCCTTCCTTTAAACAAAACCAATGCTGTATTTGGGAGCATGGATTTCAAGCCTTGGATTTGGATTCCCATGGTTGGGACAAATACAGTACAATTTTGCATTGTATCTTATTCGAATCAACCCAAATCCAAATTTAAAGGTCTGAAATCCAAGTTCCCAAACGCAGGGTAAACATAAATTGATTGACAAATAAGGAGGGGAAGAGGAAGAGAAAGGGTGGAGAGGTTAGTCTGCAACAACAACAATGATGAATGGTTCTGGTTGCTGGTGATAACTTGAAGATTCTTCCGGCCCCCTCCTCAAGAAAAAGTCATATGACATCTCTGTCTGTCATATCAGAACATTATCCCTGTGCCTGCATCGTTGTCATGTCATGTCAGCATGGCATCTCCAGCCAAATTCTGCATCCATATCAGTTCATTATCGATGGTACGCTCTTTATTGTTTGGTATGTGGCTGTTGACAGAACTAATTGTTTTGGACCGAGATAATTAATTTAAGTTTGCGAGCATGTTTTCCTGCAACCATATTTGACTCTCACACTGAATATCTACTTGTCAAGAGTACAGAGCTCTGTATAGAAAGAATGTTAAGGAAATTTGTTGAGAAAGTTCTGTGACCCTAATTTTTGCATTATTAGCTGGAGCTTGGAGGAAAAGAAACAAAGGGTTGAAAATACTTAGCAATATTGAATTCCAATGATGATTATGTTGCATTAATAGCTGGAAGAAAAGAATTGAAACCATGAAAGTCTTAGCAATAAATGAAATGTTGAGATCTTAATCTTATTAGATCGGTTGAATTGTTGATGGTGGTGATGGTCCATGATGTTATTATTGGTGTTCTGACAATTTCTTTTGCAACTCAGTTAAATTTGTTGAGCTTTTGATCTTGCATGTGGTCCATACTTAATTATCTCATTAGCACATCATTACCATTTGATGGCTCTTAATTTATTTTCTTATTTGCCTATTTGGTGTCCTCTTCTTGATGTATGGTTTATTTATCATATGTATTTATGTTCAGTTCTTTATGGAATTGATGAAAGTGCCGCGGGTGGAGTCAAAATTGAGAGTGTTTTCTTTCAAGATTCAATTTCGGTCTCAGGTTTGGTGGTATCTGCATTTTCTGTTGATTTGATGAATTTATTAACTGTTTAATTTAGTTGTCTTATTCTTGACCACATTGCAGATTACAGATTTTAGAAAGAGTTTGAACACTGTAAATGCAGCATGTGAGGAGGTAAGACAGAATTTATAATAACACCTTCCATGCAGTTGCTTTATAAAACCTTTTAATGTAGCTTCTTTTTACTGGATATTTTAGGTTCGAAATTCCCACAAGTTAAAGGAAATAATGAAGAGAATTCTTTATCTGGGCAATACATTGAACCAAGGAACCGCAAGGGGTAGGAACTCCTTTTTTTTTTTTCTCTCTCTTTTAAATATTATGAAGCTTTGAATCAACCTCATTTCTTAGTATGTAGCATGTTGGAAGATTTTATTCTGTCTTGATTTAAGAGGACATGGGTTCAACCATAAATTTTATCACTACCCAAGTCCTTGTTATTTTGATGAGATTTTCCTCAAGTGAAGGGGTTTTTTTTTTTCCTCTTCATTTGATTGATCAATGCTTGTAGATTACTTTTGCTTATGCTTGCTTGGGTTGAAATAGTTGAGATTAAATTTATTTTGGGAGCATATATAAATGTATGCATTCCTAATGCATAATGAAGAGGGCATATCCTGGCTAATGGCTGCTGGATGTAGTATTTTCTTTCATTACCTCCATGCCTCCATGCTTGGTGAGTATTTCTTTGATTAGGATTCATAATCTTCAGGCGTGGATGTTACATTCTTACTGATGAATGGAGACTTGCTTTCATGTATTTGTTCTAAAATTAACAAGAAAAATACTTAATTATTCAACTCTCAAATATATTAAAAATAAAATGGAATTTAACCGACAAAAGTGTTTTGTGTGGGTTAATATGAACTCTAATGGTGAGCCTTATTGAATTTTAAAAATATATTTTTGAAAAATGAAGAAAGGCACTTCTAAAAAGAAAAAAACGCATAGTGAATGGTGAATTTTTTTTTTTTTTTTACTTTTAAATAGCAAGGTGGGAAAATCCACTCAAATTGACTCAATTTGGGTGGGTGCTAGGTAAACTTTCGGATCTTTTGTCCCCAAATTCAGTTGGGTTAGTTATATTTCATTGTTAGTATGAATACCTATATAATTTATTTATTGATTTATTTTTATATTTATGTAATTAGACCCATCATTTCAATGGTTTCTATTATGTATTCCATACCTAACCTTTAAATTATAAAAACTTTTCACATTAGGGAGCTTGCATGGGAGCATCATATTTAGTTGAGTTGTGATGTTGTTTGTTGGGAAGGTTTTAGATTTATGAAGAAGCTTATAGGGTTGAAATAGGAACTAAAAACTGGAATCTAGATTTATTTGGGGGTGTTTTAAGAGTTTTAAACGGGAGCATTTTGAGCAAGTTGAGTGTGTTGGATAGGTAAGAGATTGAGGAGGCTCTTTCTGAGGAGGAGAGTGAGGATTGTGAGATTGAAAATGACCTAGAGAATCTTCTTAAGGAGCTAAGGAGTTGAGGAGTTGGAGGTAGAAAACTGCAATTCTAAATTCATTCATAAGGTGGCTAATGAGCAAATGAGGTGTAATTATATAAGAGAATCATTGAGGAGGCTCTTTCTGAAGAGGAGAGAGAGTGAGGATAGTGAGATTGAAGAACGAGTTAAGGAGTTAGAGAGAACTGCAATTCTTAATTCATTCACAAGGTGGCTAATGGTAAAATGAGGAAGTAGAATTACTCTTATTCAGACCAGCCTTTCAACTATCCTGCTGTATCCAGGAAGGGTAGCTCATAACTAAGAGAAGATTGAGGAATTTTCTTTGGTCTGGCCTAGGCCTGAGGAGAGATCATATGGTTAGGTGGGAGGTGGTCTGTTGGTCTATAGAAGTAGGGTTGGGTCTTGGAGATTTTGTGTCTGGAAATCCCTCTTAGCTAAATTGTTGTGGAGGTTTCCCTTGGAAGTGAATTCTCGTTGGCACAGAGTCATAAAGAGTAAATAGGGTCTTACAAAATAATGGGGTATTAGAATTACTCTTATTCAGACCAGCCTTTCTACTATCCTGCTGTATTTTTATCCCTATTTAGGATTCCAGGAAGGGTAGCTCATAACTTAGAGAAGTTTGAGGGATTTTCTTTGGTCAAGTGTAGGCCTGAGGTGAGATCATTTGGTTAGGTGGGAGGTGGTCTGTAGGAAGGAGGGTTTGGTCTTGGAGATTTTGTGGCTGGAAATCCCTCTTGGCTAAATGGTTGTGGAGGTTTCCCTTGGAAGTGAATTCCCTTTGGCGCATAGAGAGTAAAGAGAATTTTACAAAATAATTGGTGAGATGCTTACTGGGGTGTTAGAAACTCTTCTGAGAGTCCTTGGAGGTTTATTTCTCAGGTTTTTCCTTCCTTAGGATTCCAGGAAGGGTAGCTCATAACTTAGAGAAGATTAAGGGATTTTCTTTGTTCAGGCATAGGCCTGAGGAGAGATCATTTGGTGAGGTGGGAGGTGGTCTGTAGGTCTATAGAAGGAGGGTTGGGTCTTGGAAATTTTGTGTCTGGAAATCCCTCTTGGCTAAATGTTTTTGGAGGGTTTCCCTTAGAAGTGAATTCCTTTTGGCACATAGTCATAAAGAGTAAATAGGGTTTTACAAAATAATGGGTGGGATGCTTATTGGGGTGTTAGAAACTCTTCTGAGTGTCTTTGGAGGTTCATTTATCAGGTTTATCCTTCCTTTCTTCCTTTGACAGAATTTCGATGGGGGAGAGGTGATTGTATTACGTTTTGGGAAGATGTTTGGTGGGGCTGCATTATCTTCTTCTTTTTCTTGCATCTCTTCCCGTCATAGTGATGTGATTTCCTCTCTTTCTTTTTCTCAAGAGGGATTCCTTTCCTTGAGATTTTGAATTTGGAAGGGATTTTAATGATAGACAGTTGGAGGAGCTGTCCTCATTACTCATTTTACTGAAGAATACGGAGACAGTGATGGTAGAGTTTTTGTGTTTAGATTCTTTGCAGGAGTATTCTTGTTAGTCTTTCTTTTATCATCTTATTAAGATTAGTGCAATCTTTCCTTTCTATCAGGTTTTTGGGAAGGCCAAATTTCCTTCTTGGATAAAGGATTTTGTTTGGATGGCTGTCCTTAATATAGTTAACACCAAGAACCTGCTGCAGGGTAGGAGACCTTATAAAGCTCTGTCACTGGAATTGTGTTTTATTTGTTCAGTAGTTCATAGGGTGTGTTTTATTTTTTTATTTGCAGTTCTTTTGTTTAGAACTTGTGAATCTCTTTTTGGATGTTCAGAGAATTATGGGTCTGTCAAAATTCAGTGGAAGATATGTTGACTATTACTTTTGCTGGTTTTGGGAAGGGTAAGGTGCTTAAAAGGCTGGGAGATTCTTGGGGCTGTGTTTTGGGAATTCAGATGGAAAGGAATGCTAGAATTTTTACAGGGAAGAGATTATCTGTGGGATTTATTTACAACAGGAGTTAATACTTGGCTTTCTTTGGGCTTATATCGCTGTCTCTTTTAAGGGCTGCTGTTTCTATGATGTTGTCAGAGGCAGGAATGATGCGAACCTCAATCGACACGCGTTGAGACCCAGCAAACAATGTTGGAATGCTTGCCCAAGAAAGCTAAAATTCAGATTTTGATAGGAAACTCCGACCCAACGTTTATAAATGAAACGTGAACCGTAAGTATAAAGTAACAAATCCCGACCCAATGATTATAGATTAATCATGAACCGAAGGTATAAAATTTGAACGCCACAAGGAAGAATCCTTGATAAGTTCGCAAGTTCTCTAAAGAACCAAAGAAGAAACAAATCCTCACTTTTCTTGATTTCTATTCAATGAATAATTTAGCTCTTACAATGGCTATATATATAGCTAGCATGGGGGACAAGGATGATAAACACTTAACAATTCCCACACAGACATGGGAGACAAAAACATTAAATACATAGCAATTCCCACACAAACATGGGAGACAAGGACATTAAATATACCAACTTACTAGACACATTTAATGACTCTCACAACTTACTAAAATCCCATGCAAGCTAAGTTGTCTTACAAATTACAAATTAAATGTAAAGACAAAAGGTCAAAAGTCAAATCTCTTAATTGACTAGCACACCATTAATAAGGAGATTACAGCCACTAAGCAAGATTAGCTTCATCCAAAACATGGATTAAATTTATTAAGCCTTCATCCTTGTTTGGGCCAAGCTTGGAGTGTCCCGTTTTTGAATAAGCCCAAATATCTTGAATTAGCCCATGAAGTGCTTCTTTGATCTTTTTGGATCTCGCTCTAGTGATGGGCCCAATAGGAACATGTAATGAATCTTTTGATGGTGTTTGTTGATTCTCATCAAATGCTTTATTAAGATGATTTTTATTTTTATTTTTTATTCTTTTTGTTGTCCTGTTTGAGGACAGCTTGTTCTCCTTTTTTGTTTCTTCTTCTTTTCAATAAAGTCTCTTTTCTCTGTCAATAAACTGTCATATTTAGCATCTCATGTGGTCAACAGTAACATACCCTCCTCCCACCCCAGTACATGCTGGTCATTTAAGATTAAGATGGCTTTCATGGAGAATCTAGCCCCCTTTTTATTTTTTACCTGAAACTCTTTCGGAATTCCTTATTGTGATTAATAGTTGTAGTCTGTTCTTGACATATTGATACAGTTGCACTGGTGGTATTAGTTTCTTTTTACTGCCTCAGAGTTTATTTATTTCTTTATATTTCATTGAGTTTATCTGCTGACCATTTTGTTCATGCCTTATTTTTTATTGTTCATACGAGCTATCTAATGTTTTTTTTTTTAATTGTTTATTTATATTTTTACTTTTTTATAATTTTTTTTACAGGTTCTGCAATTGGATTCAAGTTGGACAGTCTTCTGAAACTTACTGACACACGTGCTTCCAATAATAAGATGACACTCATGCATTATCTTTGTAAAGTACGGTTTCTATATTATCTTTCTTTTTAATTGAAGTTGTTTACCCTCAACAAACTGTTGTCTATTTGGTTTTAGTAACCTCAATATCTTGCAGATATTAAATGTACACTTTTTTCTGCTAAACATGTTTGAGGGCCTTCATATATATAATATATTTTGGAGAGGGTGTGTGTGGGGGTACTCGTACATGTCTACATACATATGCATATACATGCATGTGTTTGTGTGTCTGCATGTGGGTATACACACAAATGATTTACACTTCGAGTAGGTTAACATTGTACACACTTTTGTCATGCGAAAGTGACCCTAAAAAACCTCAAACTTGGTAGCCCAAAGCACCAAATAACAAAGACAACTGTATGAGTGGGCCAATATGTGTGCATGTTTGTTCTGTATTTGTTATGACAATATTATTAATATTGCTGGTGCAGACTAGAATTACATGAGTTAAAACCTCTGTTGCAGTTTTCTTGTTTTATTTTATTTTCGTACTCAATTTATTTGGGTGTTGGGTATCCATGGTCCCAAAGTGGTTTTTTTTTGTTCTGCAGGTCCTTGCTGCAAAGTCACCTGGACTTCTAGATTTCCACAGGGACCTTGTTAGCCTAGAAGCTGCATCAAAGGTTCTTCCATCCTGACTATTTTTAATATGATCTCAAGTACTGTCATTGCAGAAATGGTAAGACTTGTGTATTGATTACAACAGCACTTGTGCAGATACAATTGAAGTCTTTAGCCGAAGAAATGCAAGCCATAATCAAGGGACTAGAAAAGCTCAAGCAGGAGCTGGTTGCATCTGAGAATGATGGCCCTGTTTCTGACGTTTTTCGTAAGGTATCTCGTCCCCAATATTAAGATTTCCCCCTCCTCTTGAAAAAATTTTTTAGACTTCATTCTGTGATGGAAATGTGATTTGTGGTATGACATAATAGAGGTAATTTTTTTTTTTTTTTTGGGGGGGGGGGGGGGGTGGTATAGGTTGGAGGATAAATCCCTTCCTTGCACATATCATGACCCAAAATCCCTTCCATGAACTAGTCTTTCATAAATTAACACAATGCACTTCCACAAACTAGTCTTCCATGAATTAATAATGCCTAGCAGGAGGTTAATCCTGAGGAACTCCCTGAATAAAACAGCAAGGGGCAAAGAGAGAGACAACACTAAGACAGGATCAGTGGTGCTATGTAAGATAAAAATGGCCTTTGGAGCTTTCCATGCGAAAGCTTATGCATGAGGTGAGGCATAGCCCTCTTGCTTTTTTTTTTCTTCTTTTTAAAATTTTTTTAATGACAACTGAATCTTGCTTACTCTGAAATTCTGAATCATGTGAGAGTAAACATAATAGAAATACAAGGATGGCAGTAGGAAGGAAATGTTATAACTAGCTTCATTCATGTTTCTGCTCATGGTCATGTACTCATGTGCACATATTGTTGAACTTGGAAAAGAATATAGGTTGGCTTATTTCTTTTTACTGAGTTTTTAACATAAAAGGCTAGAAGGTTGACCAAATTAATAATGTTTGTCCATAAAAATTCTGTCATTTTCAAACTCCTGGTGATTTAACGTACATAGGCATTTCTTTCTCTTTTTTTGAAATGGTTATGTTATTTTCCTTCAGGATCTGAACCCGTTTTGGATGAGTAATTTGTAGTGTGGCCTTCAAGGATTGCTACTTGAGCTGGAGGAAATGTTGCTTGTGTAGCCCTGGAAATTTGTTTCTCAGTTTCACATTGTTTTTATCCCCATGTAAGATATAGTTAGCAATGGTGAGAGAGTTTGTTTTCTTTGAGGATATGGTTGGGAACAGTGAGAGTGTTTTTAGAGGATCATTGGATTGGGATGCTCCTCTAATTCTAGCTTTCCTCCCTTTTCTTCCTCATTTTCCCAATCTGCATAGTGCTCCTATTTCTTATTGTTTTTTTTCATTGCTTGTGGGGCGTCTGTGTGAAATTTCCACTTTGTTAGGAATTTGAATGAGTGGGAGATCAATAACATTGTGTTTTTTAAAATAATTTTTTTTTTGGATAGTAAGAGAAAATGGACAAGGAAGAAGAGTAACAAGATGACAACCTTATAATGGACAAGAAGTCCTAAAAAGGAGCAAAACGCTGCCAAAAGAAAGAAAGAAAAAAAATAAGGGAAAAAAAAAAGAAATAAGAAGCAGTCACTGATTTTTCTTTTTCCAAATGTTTTGGGTTCTTTTTCTTGTTCTTTGGGTAGGGATGGGAGGATCTGGGGATTTCATACTTACGGGAATTTTTCTTGCTAATTTTTTTTGGGTACTCATTTAACTGATATTCCTTCTGCTTTCTCATCTCTCTCTCTCTAGATAAGAGCTTTTCCTTTTTCTCCTGGAATCTTTTATTTGGAAATCTAACTTCCCTTCCCTTTTTCTCCTGGAATCTTTTATTTGGAAATCTAACTTCCCTTCCCTCTAAAATAAAGACTTTCACCTGGAATGTAACCCCTGATAGAATCAATAGTAATGTTTTACTTTAGAGTAGAAGGCCAAACAAAGCATGTTCTCTTGATTTTGTGTGTGGTTTTCTATTGGACTGAGGATTTCAGTTCACATTTATTTTTGCACTCGTCCTATTCTTGGGGTATATGGAGGAAGTTGTTTGGTATTTATCGGAAGCATTGGGCCCCAAGCCTTCTCCAGAGAGTTTTGTCCCGTGCAGTATTTGGGCTTTGGGAAAGAGAGGAAGGCTCTTGCAAGTTTGCTGTTATTATGGAAAAGCATGATTGGTTGGTGCATAGTGTTGAATTTTCAAGGACTCTATTATTAGCTCAAGTCTGGTTTGGAGCACGGTGGTCTTGCTTGCTTCACTTCTTCTAATGGTTTTTCCTTTTAGAGACATCCCTCTGAGCGACTTGCAGAGAGGCCTTTGCTTCACTAGTCCAGTTAAATTGTATTAAATAAAAATACATTGGTTGAATAGCGTATTGTGATGGCTGACTTTTTGGCAATGCAAACTTTCATTTTTGAAAATTATCTGGTTGAACTTTACTGACTTCCAGCCTGTTCAGACTAATTCAACTAATAATAATTATTTATCTGAGATTCAATTGAATACTCCGCTTCCCCTTCTCTGCCCTCCTATTTCCGTTTGGCCTGTATTTCCAAGTTTATATCCAGTTAAGGAGTTCATCCGCTAAAAGCATTTTTGGCTTCCCAATTCCTATTTATTAGTTGATCCTTTTTTTATTTTTTTATTTTTTAAATAATTATATAGAATTTTGATGCTTTTGAATATATATGTTTGCCTTTTTTTTTTTTTTTTAAGCGTAGCATACATTGACAAACTCCTCTGGTTTGGATGTCTACCCCTAATTTCTTTTACTAGAAAAAGAAGAGATTTCATTAACAAAGGAAGAATGCATAAAAAGAAGCTTAAGAAACCCTTCTATGAAGAAAAGGGAACAAAGAAGAAAGTATGACAAACAAAATAACACCTCTAAATGTAGAACCTTAGAAGGCCGTCTACTCTGCAACAGGTTGTTGCTGTTGACTACTCTGAACCGTTAATGGTTATTTTGGTCATTTAGCATTATTAGTAGGTGCTAGTGTTATGTTTGTAAGGGTGAGTGAGTGAGGGTATTATGGTCATTGGTGTATACTTGACATATATTACAAATTGAGGGAGAGACCATTGCTGTGATTAGGTCTTCTATTTTACCAATTATTCCAACATGCTAACAGAGCATGATTCTGATATCTAAACCCTAATTACCACAGCCACTGTCAAAACTGAAATCTAAAACTCAAGTGTGCTGCATGTCCACCATCATGGGAGAATTTCCAGCACCACCATAGGCCTGAGAAACAGCCAGCAGCTGTCGGAAGCCTTGTTAGTCACAGGAAAATTTCTGGATGACACTGCCAGTTCAGGAACGCAAAAACACCTATCGATTTTGCAAAACTAACTCCATAGCCACCCACAGACATTGCGGATCTGTCCCCTTGAAATCCCATCACCAGACTAGATCTCACATGCCTTCATGTGCTGGTTGAAGATGGGAGGCCAACTTCACACACCAACTGGTGAAGTTTATTTCAGGCATGTTTCTGCCCGAATTCCTCCTGTAGTGTTTTGGTCCCTCTATAAAAATATTATTGGTGTTTTTGATGATGTTTTTTGTCCAAATATCTCACCTTTAGATGACTGAACTTAATCTTCAGTCAACTGAAGATATTCTTCAGACGACCGAGGTCAAGGGTCAAACGACCGAAGTGTCCGGTTCAGTCTTCTGATGTTCCGCCGTGAACAATGTTCAGTTGGCTGACAGCTTCAACCTTGCTTCAGTATTCTGGTCACAACTTTTTCTATACAACTCCAAATTAGGTGTTCTTGGTATCAAAAGAAAGCTAAGAGAAAATCCTACAACTTTCATGTTGAACTCTTTTTAAAATAAGGAGTTTTTGATAGAGAAAATTGCGCCTCAATGCGGATGTATGAAAAATGACAGCAATTAGGAAATCCTCTTTTTGGTATTTTTCATTCCAAAAATGATTCTAACATTTTTGAAACAATTTTTGACCTTATAAAAATATTTTCCAAGTATGTTAAAAGTTATCTAGGTCCAAGAAGTTAACTTAAAAGTTTCATAATATTTCAAACGATATTTAAACATTAAAGTACTTACATAAAGACTTCTAAGACTTTTCACATTCTAGGTTTCTTGAGTCTTCGTGCTTTGTCTTTCTTTGAACTCTTTTTCTTTGCTTTTCTTTTGCTCTTTTGACTTCTAACTTTTCTTTGGCTTATCATCCATGTCCTCATTTTCTTCAAACTTTAAAATATCATCTTTAAATCCATGCTTTGACTCTTTTAAGCTTCATTTGATCCTTGTGAGCACTTTGACCTTGCTTTCTTATATATGAGCCCTAAAATAACATTACTCACACAAATATGTTAAATTCTACTTGTTTATTAGCATCAAAATAAGATAACAAGATTTAAAACCTTGTATGACCAACAATCTCCCCCTTTTTGATGATGACAAATAAGGAGCAAAAATTTGAGTAAGCCTTAAAAAGGCTCCTCCTTTCAATAAGCATCATATTGACAAACTTAACAATATCATGATCAATTTCAAAAACTCTTTTACTATCATGCTCATATATCAAAATCACATTATTCAATATTAATATCAATCAACATCAATATCAAGTACTTATCCTCCTTTTGATATATATTTCAATAAGCTTCCAATTTTTAATATCGTGCTCAATTTTTGCTGCCTAAAACTTCTCCCCCTTTTGACATTGATAAAAAAGAGTAAGACTTTAAATACTAAGGCTATGAGCAACAATAAAAAATATAGTTCTTTAAACTTCAGCATGCATAATAATTCATGATACCAATTATTTATTTCATGATTCCAATTTAATAATTAGGGAAGAAACATAATACAAGCAATAAGTCATAATACTCCCCCTGAATTTAATACATTCAAATTTGATACCAATTATGCTTTTAAGTTTATTATCCATGTTTCATATATTGATTCATATCTTGTATGTTTTCATGAACACACTCATCAAATACCAATATCAGTTATCATCAATATCATAAAATGCTCATGAGTTCAAGTATGCTTATCATTCTCAAATATCAATTTGTGATACCAATTGAGCCTTTTAAATTGTGATACCAATTAAAATTTTTAAAAATGTGATACTAAAAAAAACTTTATAGATACCAAAGCTAATATCACATCATGCATAGTTCATGGATATCAAAAATATCTTTCATAGCTCATGGATACCAATATAAAGAGCAGTAAGTATATCCATGTGATTCATCAATAGCATGCATGGTCAATGATTAATCTTATATCAAAATTCATTCTTTTGCTCAATAATCTTATGCTCCAATTTTCAACATAGTGAGCCATAAAATTTCAATATAAGTCAAGTCATACACATGTAGCATATAGCATATCATATAGACATGTAAGCATGTAGCATATAGGCTTTCATTCTCAAATATCTTTTTCTTAATCAAGGTACTTATGTAATATGCTCAATTTGATATTTCTTAATATTTTTCTTTAGCCTTGTAAAAAATCATCCTATGATTTTGGCCAACAATGCCATTTTGAATTTGTTATAATAAGCTCTTAAACTCATTTTTAAGTTTTTCTATATCAACTAGTTCGTTTGTTGATCATGAATTAAGTTGTTTTCTCAATTTTTAAAGGGAAATGACTTAATCCATGGAGTTGTTCGTTTATGAACTAATCTTTCATCTTGGTACCCATACTTTCTTGGGTCCGGTTGATTTGTCAAGGGATGTTTCTTTTATTTTCCATACCTGTTTAGTCTTCACACTCTTTCTTTTAAATGGACATTCAAACTTGATATGCCCCTTTTTCTTACATTGATAGCATATTGTATTAGTGTAGGCATTACTAGATGTGGTAGCATAGTCTTTGGAGGCTTTCGAAAAAAAATCCATGTAAAGATTCTTTTTCTTTTTATTTTCAACTCCATTAAATCCAATACCTTTTTTGTTTGAGGTCATCATTTGTGAGCCTATCATTTTGTCAAAGTTTGCCTTTCCTTTAATGAAGTTATAAATGATCTTTTTTTTATCTTCAATTTTATTTTTGAGATCATTTATCTCTATATCTTTCTTGCCATCAACTTTCTTTAGTGATCTCTCTAATTCTAGAGATAATTTTCCTACTTTATCCTCTAATTCATAAATATATATATCTTTCTCATATACTGTAGAGGATAGGGATCGAAGGTCTTCTTTCATTTTTTCATTCTTGCATTCTAATTCTTTGATTTCTTCTTTTTCAGCAAGATTTTTATATTCTAATTCCTTTGTCATAGCTTCATTTTTAATTTCTATTTTCTTGATTCTTGAATCCTTTTCTCTTTCAGTAGTTTTAAGAGATTCTAACTCTTTCATTATACCTTCATTCTTGTTTTTCAATGATGTGTTTTGTTTGGTTACTTTGATAAGCATCTTATGAACTTTTAATAAATCATTTTGTAATTCATCACAAGATGACATACACTCATCGTTGGATTCATCACTACAAGAATTATTTAAAGATTTAGATGAGGAGCTTTCCTCCTCTTCCCAAGCCATAAAACACGTATAAGCAACCTCTTGGTCACTTGATTCATTTTCCGAACTACTTGTACTCATCATGTCCCAAGTAGTGGCTTTCATGGTCTTTTTCTTTTTCTTCTTAGACCCTTTCTTTAGTAGTAGTGGACATTCTGGTTTTATATGTCCAACTTTGTTGCAATTGTAACACGTAGGAGTTTTATTCTTTGATTTCTTGTTAACTTCTTCTTCTTCTTCATCTGATTCAGATTTGGATTTTCTTTTGAATTTATTTTTCCTTCTTAGAATTTTCTCTAGCTTCTTAGATATGAAGGCTACTTTATCTTTATCCATCTCTTCTTCACTACTAGAGTTTGAAACTTTGAAGGCTATAGATTCTTGGGCTTTAGTTTTTCCACTTTTTTCATTTATTGTCATTTCATATGTAAGTAGAGAACCTATAAGCTTATCTAAGGAAGTGATTTTCAGATTTTTTCCTTCAGTTATGACAGTGGCTTTTGATTCCCATTTTGGTGGCAGCCCTCTAAGAATTTTCCTAATCATTTCATAAGAAGTGTAGGTTTTTCCTAGTGCATTTAGGGAATTTATTATGTGAGTGAACCTAGTGAACATATTAGTTATGGATTCATCCGCGTTCATCCTAAAAGCTTCATATTCACTTGTAAGCATATCGATCCTATTATCCCTAACATCTATAGTTCCTTTATATGTTACTTCTAATTTGTCCCATATTTCCTTAGCTGATTTGCAAGCCATTGTTGTATTAAATTCATTGACATCTAAAGCACAATATAAGGCATTCATGGCACTAGAATTAACTTGCAGCATCTTATAATCTAAGTTTATCATATTTATTTCTCTTTGGGAACTTGTTTTCCATCTACTATCTTAGTGGGGATTAGGTCACCATCCATTATAACCTCCCAAGATTTCCAATTCATAGTTTGGAGATATATTTGCATTTTTTTTTCCAAAAGGTATAGTTTGGTCTACAAAAGATTGGTGGCCTAGTTGAAGATTGTCCCTCCCCAAAGGGAGTTACGCCGAATTGAGCCATTTAAATATTTTTATAGCTACTAATTAAGATTTGCTATAACCCCTCTCTGATACCAATTGAAAAGCAAGGTGTAGTCCCAAGAGGGGGGGTGAATTGGATTTTAAAAATTTCTTTTAATTCCTTTTAAGATTCCTTAAACTTCTTTTATTTCTTTTAACCAATTCTTGACTTGTTTGTTTAATTTGTTAATCACACAAGAACTTACTACTTTGAGTTGTTGTCTCCTCCTATTGCTTGCAATGCCTCAAGTACACCACATCAAATCCACTGTCAACTGACTCATTTGTTCATGGACAAGTCAAAAAAATTAGTTCCCACTTTAAGTTCTCTATCTAATCTTAAGTGTAACCCTTGATAATGAGGAAAGCATCATCATGTTTCCTTTGCTTCCTGAGTCAATAAATTGGCGCTAGGCGGTTAGCCATTTCATGTTAGTCCAATTTGATGTTTGGGGTCCCCATCGTGTCACATCAAAGTTGGGGTTTTGGTACTCTGTTACATTTGTCGATGACTACTCCAAAATGACTTGGTTGTATTTAATGAAAGATCATTCTAGGTTGTTTAATATCTTTTGTGCCTTTGTTCCCTATTAAGGTCTCAATTTGATATTCTAGCCAGGATAGTTTGTAGTGAGGTAAGGAGTATTTCAGTACTCAATTCACTACCTATATGACTTACTTTGGTGAGATCTATCGGTTATCTTGGGTCCACACACTACAACAAAATGGAGTTGCAGGGTGGGAAATAGACATATTCTCAAAGTCACTCAAACCTCATTTTATCAAATGAATGTCCCAAAAAATTTTTGGAGTGATGTCGTTCACTACTTGCTTTCTCATCAATGAAATGCTTTGCCATCCTCTATCCTTGATAATAAAATCCCATATTCAGTTATCTTCCTTGAAGCTCCTTTGTCCTTTTGACAAATCCAGGAATGGATAAGCTAGATCCTCGTGCTGTCAAATGTATCTTTTTGGGTTATTCTTGTATTCAAAAAGGGATGACAATGCTATAACCCTACTTACATTGATTCTTTATTTATACTAATGTCACCTTTTTTGAGTCAACACCATACTATTCAGATTTCTTGAGTTCATATGACCTTTATGAGCCCCTTCCTTTTCTCAGCCTTCTAGATTCTAACCTATTATCTCTGCCCAATGCTCCAACATTTTCATCTTGTTTGAGTCATTTTTGTCATTTGGCTTATCCCAATTTTCAGGTTTACACATGATGGCTCAAGGGAGGAGAGCCTCCTCCAACTTCCACTTCTATGCTTCTAGTTTCTCATGTTAGTTTATCCTATTCCCAGGGGTTGATCCTACTGCTGTTTGAAAAGGTAAACACGCTTGTACATGACATCCAATCTTTAGTTTTCTTTGTTTTGATTTCTTGTCACCCTTATATTTCTATTTTGTTAGTACTCTATCTTCTATTGCCCTTTTCCAAATTTATTTTGAAGCCTTCTCTCATTCTCAGTGGAGGACTACAATGATCGAAGAGATGTGTGCGCTATAGGATAATGATACTTAGGAGTTGGTACCTCTTCCTCTTGATAAGCTTGTGGTTGGCATCGTGAAGGTCAATTCAAATGGTTGTGTGGCTTGATTGAAAGCTCCCCTTGTTGCTCAGGTAATAGATATTCGGGTATATGATTTTTATTATTCCGACTCATTTGCCTTGGTCGCTAGACTTGCCTCACATATGTTCATCTCCTTAGCCACCACTTGCCACCAGCCTTTTCATCAATTAGATGTGAAGAATGCTTGCCTACATGGTGATTTTAGGAGGATGTCTATAAGGAGCAACCATGTGGGCTTGTTGCTTAGGGGGGATCAGGCTTAGTGTGTTTGCTCAATAAATAATAATATGGTTTAAAACAGGTTTCTAGAGAGCAATTTGGTTGATTCAGTGCTGTAGTGCTTGAATTTGGCCTTCAACGGTTTGTAGTAGGTCACTCTATATTTTTATCGTCATATTCCACCCAACAAGGTTTTGCTTATTGTGTATGTGGATGGTATTGTGATTACTAATGGTGATGATCAAGGTATGTAGGGATATATATAGATGCAGATTGGACCATGGCTCACACTCCATTTGAATGTGCTTGGTTGAAGAACATGTTGGAAGAATTGGGTTTTCCACATTCTTAGTCTATGGAGTTGATGTATGATAATCAAGTAGCTTTTCATATTACCTCCAACTCGGTCTTTCAAGTAAAGAAAACACATTGAAATTGATTGCCACTATGTTTGGGATAAACTTCTGCAGATGCTCATTACCACCGCTCATGTGAAGTATGATTTGTAGAGTGTTGATTTATTCACTAAAGCCTTAGGGGGTGCTTGTGTAAGTTCATTTGTAACAAGCTAGGAGTGGATGGTATATGTGCTCCAACTTGAGGGGGACTTTTAATGGTTATTTTAGTCATTTATCATTATTAGTACGAATGAAAAATACTATGAATTATTATTGAGATTAGGTCCTTCATTTTACGCAATTATTCAATAGGAACTTTGGCCTCCTTAGTACTAATATGAAGCAAAAAGGGCGTGGTTCCAACAATTAAATGCTCAATGAAAGATTTACAAGAAAAATCCCTTAAGGAATCTAGAACTCAGAACTGAGCATCCTCCTATTGGTTAGAGAGTTCGTACAGGATCCACCTCCCTATCTTTAAGAGGCTAATGAAATGGAAATCTTGAGAGAAGTCACCCCAATTAGTGATCAAAATAACACCATTATGTAAATGAGCGATCATACAAACGAGAAAAAGAATGAAAATTATAGAATCACCCATCCATACATCCTCTCAAAAATGAATGCAAAAACCCATTGCCATTACCCTAAATAAATATGTTATGAGGGGTAAAGAGTAGTGAACTTTTTTAGCTGAAAGTCAAGTGGTTGGAGCCTTGGAGGTCCTTTCTTGGAAATTGGCTATATTTATTTCATTTTATACATATATTTTTAACTAAGTGGTAATCGGGATTAATTGGGCACTGGTAGTCTCTACAAGTCTTACAATGGAGATAATTTCATTTACTTTTAATTTTGGCTTTGGATCTCCATCTAGGCAAAATATAGCAGTCTGCTGGTGCCATGGAGAGGCAAGTGAGATGGGTTCTTTGGGCATTATGGTGGATGTTTATGTGGTTAGGTACCTTGATTGGAACTATTATTCAATGAGGTAGTGTTTGGAGAAGTCTGGTTTTTTCAACTTCAATTTTGTGCCTGTTTGATTGTGCGTCTTATGCCTTTTACATTTTTTTCTCTCATTTGCGTATTTTCTTATGAATCTTTTAGTTCACTTTCTTAATTTCATTCTTGTTGTAGTGGTTTCTTCTTTCATATTAAATTCCTTTCTTATAAACAATGAGTGACAATGAATCATCTTAGTTAAATGCTTCAGTCGTTTGATGCACTAGAACATATTAGATTGCAGTGGACTTGGAAAATCTTTGATAAAATTGTTCTTATTGGTGCAAGGTCAAAGTTTTGCAGGTCACCATGAAGCACATTAATCCTGCTTATTAGTTTTGTATACATCAGTTTTGCTAGATTTGTTCCAGGTTTTTTCTGAGTTAACAATTTTTCCTGGTTTTCTCTTTGAATTTAGACATTAAAAGAATTTATTGGTGTTGCTGAGACAGAAGTGGTGTCTGTAACAAATCTGTATTCTGTAGTGGTAATTTGCTCATTACTTGTATCTCTTAGATATATTGTTTTAGTGCTGTTAGGACTTCATTAAGGTTATGTCTTTTATCTTTTGCTTTTTCTGGTTGTTGGACAGGGTAGAAATGCTGATGCACTTGCTTTGTATTTTGGTGAAGACCCTGCACGATGCCCATTTGAACAAGGTAACTTGTGAATATGACAATTATTCTATCCATTGTACGCTAGAGATTGTAAGTCGTGTATGTTCTTGCTTTTTTTTTTTGTGTCTGACGAAGTTGTATTTAGTTCCTAACTTATATTTTGCCATCTTGCTTCATTGTTGGACAAGGCTGTATATCTTTAAAAGGGTCAGGTTTCCTTTAGAGGAAAATATTGTTTCAAGTGCAATTGAAACAAAATTCAAAATTATAGATTGATGCAAAGCATGTTAACCAGGATGGGAAATTTAGGGATTGTTTGGGTTGGTCCTTCTTCTTGGCCTTGATGTAGATTTTATATTTTGTTAAAATTGAAAAAAAAAAAAAAAACCAAAGTTACTGAACTGAATTGTTGAACCAACAGATCGAGTTCTTGAACCGATGGTTTGCTGTTTGGTTTTGGTTCAGAATTGTTAAGAACCGAGCAATTCGGTTCGGTTTTCATTTAGGCCATAACCAAACCATATCAAACTGAGTGCACCCTTAAAGATTACAGAATGAGTTATTGTAAAACACCCTTTATGTTATTTATTTTATCCTAGGATTTTCTTAGGTAGCCTCTCTTTTCCTTTAATCTTGTACACTCATGCTCGTTTAATATTCTTTTCTTTGCTTATACAACGAGCTCCCACCTTCCTTTGGAAGGAAATCCATTACCCCAAGGTTTTGAGGACTGTCTCACATCATGAAATGAAGACTTGCGAATATTGAAATTGAAGGGGATCTTCTTTCCATGTGTATATTTTCATCCTGTTAGAGTGATGTTAATTTTAGAATTTTAGAATTTGATGGTATTGTTTTGTTTCTTTGTTCTCAGAAATATGTATCAGTGTTTTAAAAGGTGAGGCATTTTACCCCTAATTAGGTGAGGCATAAGCCTTTGAGGTGTGAGCCTTTGGGGGGTGTATTTTTTAATAAATAAAAATAAAAAAATTATATATAGTAGAAAAATAGGAAAAATCAGAATATTTCAGATAAATGGAGAAAAGATAAAGTATAATTCTTAAATCACATTTAGGCCATTTTTAGTTTACCAACTCAAAAAAAGCATGTCTAAAGGTAATCTTAAGCTATAATATTACAAAGTTCACATTATTTTCATGATTTAAAGTTCATACTCTCAAATAAAGTTACAAGAAGAGAAAAACCGGAGCATCATAATTTCTCAAAACACCAAGCAGCTCAAAACTCCTCATGGGATATATATTCCTATTATCCCGCAAAAACTTCAGTGTTCTGCTTCTTGAAAACATTTTTTTAGTTTCTTGCACATTTTCATGAAAAAAAACCTTCCCAACCCCTCTCAGATCCCCTCACTCCAAGTATTATTAACCAATGCCTAAAAAGACTGATGATCAAGCCACATGCTATCAAACTGAAAAGGAGTAGGACCCCACTTAACCTTGCTAAACTCTAACAAAATAGGGAAATGATTTGAAACTATTCTACCTACTATTGCTCTTTGAAACCATGTTTATAATTCCAAAGCACCACTCGATGAGAAATCTTCACCCCCTTGGTGAGAAGCAGCTCTTCATTGCTTGCTCAAGATTATCTACTGTTATCTTTTTTCAACACAGCATCACTTTTCAATGAAAATCTCAAGTGTCTATTGCTCAGATAAGCCTTATTGAAAGGCTGCGAGTGTCTCAAAAATAGAACCTCTGACTTGATTGGGAGCAAAATGTTTTCCAGTTCATTAAGCAATGTTTCGTTCCCCCATCTAAGCTGCTTCATAAAAATTTGTGAGTGTTCTCAGGCTTGCTAGTATCTAAAGCTGGGATTTATGAAAAGGGACATAACATATGTAGTAGGACCTTGTAAGACTGCTTTTGATTAGGGTGAGTCCGTCCCCTTCCACAAAAATGGCCTTTTCCAGCCTGTTAGTTTAGTTTTCAAACCCTCCCCTGCACCATCTCACACTGCATTGTATTTGGAAGGAGCACCAAGTGGCTGCCCCAGTTATGTTTTCTGATTTCTACCATTGCATCCTAGGTTGCTTCTTCCTTAGCCCCACAAAAAAATGACGTTATTGTCCACAAGAAGGAAAAAAAAAGAAAAAAAAAAAGAAGTTAGACGCCTCCAACTCTCTAAGCCACACAAGTCAAAATGATTGGTCTAAAATCTTTGATATCCACATTCTCAATTTTCTAGGGAATGAATGCAATAGAAGTGAAATAAAGGCTTTTCTCAAATCTTCCTTATTGAGGAGCTTCTAGAAGGATTCCATGACATCGCCTTCTGAGAAAAGCCAGCACTACTTGAAGAGCCCCATAGTCATGCCACCCAACTCAAGGGCTTCACCAATTTGACCAGTATCCAAGGATGGCAATACTTCCTCCTCTGTAAAAGGCCTCTCAAGCCTTTGCTGATGGCAGTAAAATAAAGATCCTCCAATAATGGTGTTCTGTTAACCAACATTATATGCATGGTTTCATAAAAGTTTGCAATCTAACTGATACTTAACTCCATAATAATTCATCTCCTCAATGGTAGTGCTTTTAATTTACTTCGTCCTTCGGCACTTATTGGCTTCTCTGTGGAAAACACTAATGTTTTTATCCCCTTCTCAAAGCAGATCATGAAGCTCTAGACTTTGTCCTCCTTTCAATTTGTTCAATTAAAAGTCTCCCTACTTCAACTTTGAAGACCCCTATAGTTTTTCCCTTGCACCAACTAGTTTCTATGGCCTTTCTCCTTTTTTTTCTAATTTTTGCTGCTGGCCTAATCTAATCTCTGCTCTCAAACAGGTCTTTATTTCATTTCTACAACTCACCTTTGAGAAGCATGGATTCCTCGCAAGACAGCCAGTTGAGGAGCCTTCTAGAAAAAAGAATTCCACCAACTCTCTTAGTCATATTGATATAACCTTCTTCTTTAAGCAATACATTTTCATTTAAAGGGACATTTACTATTTTCTTTCCTTCTTGGCAGGGGTTGGAGAGATTTGTTCTTGCTTATGGTGTGTCCATTTTAAGTGATAAAATGGCTAACATCATAATAACTATATTACTATAATATTTACCATTGATCATTCAAATCACTCATGGTAGACACGTGTCATATGGATATGTATGCAGAGGATGCTCCTCTACACTTGTTGCCAAAGAGAGAATCCTTATCCCATTTACCACATGCTATGCCTCCAAAATCCAGCATGATTTTCAAAGAAAATAACATTCCTAGAAATGCGTGTACGATGTAATGTAGGATCATAGAAGACAAATCCCTTTTGACACACATTGTATACTAAGAATGCACATCAAACAGATTGAGCAGATAATTCATGTTGCTCATAAGGAGGTAAATGAACAAAACATACACAACCAAAGGTGTGGAGGTTATCGTAACTAGGTTGCTTAGCTAATAAATGGAAATATGGAGACTCCATGAGTAGGACTTGAGAAGGTAAATGATTAATCAAGTAAGTAGCAGTTTTTAGAGCCTCAATCCATAACAAGGATGGAACAAAGGATTACAGCAAGAGAGTACGGACCACATCTAGGAGATGACGATTTTTCTGTTTGGCTAGTCCATTCTATTGGGGAGTAGCAGGTCATGAACATTGATGAATAATGCCTTTAGAAGCTAAAAATTCCTGAAACTCAGTAGAGGTTATCATAGCTAGGTTGCTTAGCAAATAAACGGAAATAGGGAGACTCCATGAGTAGGACTTGAGAAGGTAAACGATTAATCGAGTAAGTAGCAGTTTTCATAGTCTCAACCCATAACAAGGATGGAACAAAGGATTCCAACAAGAGAGTACAGACCACATCTAGGAGATTACGATTTTTCTGTTCGGCTACTCCATTCTGTTGGGGAGTAGTAGGACATGAACGTTGATGAATAATGCCTTTAGAAGCCAAAAATGCCTGAAACTCAGTAGACACATATTCACCACCAAAATCTATGTGTAATGTCTTAATAGAAGCAGAAAATTGATTGTCAACGTATGCTAAAAACTTAGTGAAAGTATGAAAAACCTCCGATTTAGAGCGAAGAAAGTAGGTCTAGGTAAATCTGCTATGATCATCAATGAAAGTCACATAGTATTTAAATTTTTCATGTGAACTAACTGGGGAAGATCCCCAAACATCACTATGGATAAGCTTAAAACACTGAGAAGCTCTACTAGCATGCAAAGGGAAGGGAAGAGTTTTGCTTTTACCAAGTTTGCAAGAGGCACACTCAAGAGATAAAGAAGAACGTTATTTATTACCAAGTAAATTAGAGTTCAATACATGAGATAAGATTTGAGTATTGGGATAGCCTAAACGACGATGCTACACCATACTAAGATCTGAAATATTATTACAAGCAAAAGACTTAATAGAAGAATTTGGAGAACGTGCTGGAAGAGGCAAAAGTAGTGGAAACAAGCACCCCACTTTAGGTCCCTTCACGATCGGCTCTCCTGTTACCTGGTCCTGCACTACGCAACCATTACCAGAAAAATTAACAGCACAATTGTTATCAACTAATTGACCAACAAAAATAAGATTTGTGGAAAGCTGAAGAGCAAGAAACACATTGGTGAACTTAGAAGACATATCTCCAACAGCAGCTATTGGCAAAGAACTGCCATTGGTAGTCTGAATAGTAGATTGACCAGCGTAGGACCAAACATGGCACAAGGTAGTGGGATTATTCTTCATGTGATTCGAGGCACTTGAGTCCACATACCAGAGATTAGTAGAATTGTTACCTTGGAGCCCCATTGGTGATAATGCCAAAATTAGCATCTGTTGCACCATTTCGGGTGTGCAGTAATTTGCTGGAGGAGGTGCAGAAACAGAGAAGTCACCTGAAGAAGAGCCAGGAGCCACAAACGTCACTGTGGGGGATACACTAATAGAAGTCTGGAATGCCTGGGCCTGACGATTTTGTGGGCGGATATGACATTCTTTGATAATGTGACCCTTTTTCTTGCAAAAAGAGTAGAATTTCTTGGAACAATTAGCAGCAATATCTCCAAATTCTTTGCAGCAAAAACACTGCAAAGTGCTAGAATGCGCAAGCGGTCCTCATCCTTGAGAAGCATAAGCCACAGTTACAGACCCGGAACTTCTATGAGATTGTGCCAGAGTAACTTGAGTACTAAGCCATTGTTCTTCATGAAGTAACTCACCAAAACAAACATCCAAAGAAGGAACAGGAGAGTGATTTAGCAGAGACGAGCGAACAGATTCATACTCGGGGTAGAGTTTCATAAGAATCTGATCACGGCGACTAGTCTTGTGAAGATGTTGAATAATGGGAAGAGAAGCCACAGGAACATCCGCAGTAACCAGATCAAAATATTCATTCCAAAGAGTCAGAAACCCCGAATAATAGTCTTGCATGGAACGATTGTCATGTTGAAACATGACAATCCTATGCTCTAACTGAAAATGACAGGCACTGTTATCTTGATGATATACTGTTTTTAAATAAGTTCACATGGATTGAGTGGTGCGATAAGGCCGCGAGTTGGGAACAATATGTGGCTTAACCGAGCCAAGAAGCCAAGACATAATCCGAGCACCAATCACAGCTCATGAAGGACAAGCTGCGGACTCCTTGGATTTATCAGGATTGGGTGCACAATCCATGCCATTAATATGACCCCAAAGATCTTTTCCCTTTAGGAAAAGTTCAAACTGAAAAGCCCATGTAAAATAATTGTTGCCCGTAAACTTGGCGCACACAAGTGCGGAGGCCATTCTAAATAATGGAGAAAATCGATAAGCCCCAAAAAAATAGACTGTGTCGAAAGAAACAGATCACTATAAAATCTAGAAGCCCAAAATAAACAATGCAGGTACAAAGAAAAACCAAGAACAACCTCCCTGCACTAAAAATTAAACTTGAACCAAAAAGCTGCACTAATTGCCATAAAGGCAAGTATGCAACTATTGGATTGATATAATACTGGGTTGTTTCTTGTCTCTTGTTAGAGTAGCCCTGCTTAAGCCAAACATCCCTTAAGCTTTTCCGAGCTTTTCCAATTGTTGATCAATCTTGATCCTTGTTTCAACATCTCGATACATTTTTTCAATAGATATATGCCAATTTTGACTTCCATGTCCGCATTAAAGCCATGATCTATATGGAACCTACAAATAAAAAATGGATAAAGATAAATTCGTAGGTAATAGGCTTACCGCTCACAATACATGTTATCAAATTGATTTAGTTTTTGGAGTTTGGACAATGCAACTTACCTCGGATTAAGGAAATATCCTGCTACATGAAGGGGCCTATTTAGTTGCAAATCCCTTCTCGTATCAATGATACCCCAAATACAATCATACTTGGTCTTTTGATGATTAAAGTTTTGGGCAATTTGTTCTTTTGCTTTATCCATGGCTTCATATATATATACCCCCATTTCCGGTTTCACGTCACCATCAACCAGCCTCGGAACTTTCACAAGTGGGCTCACGCACTTCAAGCAATACTTTATTGCTTTCCAAAACTTATCATCACACATCAATATGACCTCCACTTTTTTAGCTTCCAATCTTGAAGCATATTGACACGTGGCCCAATTTGATGCAAACATGGCTTAAAGAGCAAGTTTGTTTTCATCAAAACTCTTCAATGTGAGAAAAGATGTAGAAAGCCTTGTAATCCTTGCTCTCTTCAAATCTTTTTATTTTATTTTATTAGAAAACTCTCTAAACATGTTAAGCACCCATGTGTCGGTAAATGAAGACACACACCTCCTTAGCCTTTTGAATTGTATTATGAAAGATAAGCAAATCTCCAATATCAGCAAAATTAAGTCAATGCAATGGGCTGCACCTGGAGACCAATTTCCTTTTCTCCATTAGCAACTCACTGGGACCTACATAAGCCAAGGCACTATCTATCACCACTTGAGCCACATTTTCCCCTCCAGTCTCTTCCAATAACAATTCAAACAATTGATACAATTTATAAGCATCCTTCACCACACTTGAAGTATCTATTGATTTGAGAAAAAACTGTGCCATTTGGACAATAAACAACAAAATTTGTGAGATGTCTTTGTTTTGTGTGGGTTCATCCATCTGATGTCAAAGTACATCCAGTCTTTACCCATTCTTTCTTATATTTTTCCATAATTTGTTTGATGCTATCAATTTCTTTCTTAAAAAAATGTGATTCTAGTCTCGTGATAACTTGGGGAGCCTCAATCCTTTTCACCAAGTCATTGGACTATTAACTCTTAACATAAGCACAAACTTTCCAAGTCCATTATTTGCATAAAAAATGTAACTCCATTATCTTCCTACACTCTTAACACTCAAATAAGCCCAAACTTTCCAAGTCAAATTTCAATTTTCAACCTACAAATAAACAATGAATAACATATTCAAAGAGTGAGAAACAACTATAATAGCATAATATAATTATATATAACTATATTACTTAGTTACTAGCTTAGAACTCTATATTAAAAGTATAATACTGCAATGATTAATGAATAATTGAATATAATATCACAAAGTTCAATAGTGAATGGTTCATTATAATAAACTGTTAATTAAAATGCAATATATTTAACATTTAAGTATTTAACAATTGTATGCATTCTTTAAAAAAATAAGAGAATGATTCAAGATGAGAAAATATTAATAAAAAATTGAACTTTGTGGTTTTTTAAGACTATGCTTTAAGAGAATGTGTCATAAAAAACAATAAAGATTTGAAATTTATTGTGTTTT
The DNA here is from genome assembly GCF_029873635.1 of Malania oleifera. Classification (NCBI taxonomy): domain Eukaryota; kingdom Viridiplantae; phylum Streptophyta; class Magnoliopsida; order Santalales; family Ximeniaceae; genus Malania; species Malania oleifera. Next base: position 54,630,704 of record NC_080429.1, on the reverse strand, counting down.
ATAGGAAAAAAATATATCAATTTTTTTAAAATGTATAGGCTTTCTTTAAAACTTAACAACTAAAGTAGAAAAAGTAAATTAAAAAGTATAAATAAAACTGATTAAAATATAAAAAAAATGAATAAAAAATGGAAGTAAGGCAACTGAGTAAAGTTATTAGTTACCTATCAGCACCGAGTCTTTTCGGCTTCTCCTGTCACAAGACTCACAACTGCCAAGTGGTTCTTCAATGGTACAAAGAGCAGCCAAGCCCCCCTCTGGTTCTATTGTCTTTCATCTATGGCAGAACAGAACAATAGAGAAGACTGGTAGTCCTTCGAAGCTCAATCTCAATGGCAGAAGCAGAGCACAAAGAAATGGTTGAAGAGAGAACAGAGGAGTGCTGAAGGGATGGCCAAAGGTCTCGTTTCTTTCTCCTTTGGGACAGAAGCTACATAAAGGACGCAACTAACAAAATCGTGCAAAAAAAAAAGGGTAAAATTGGGTTTTCCTTGGCCTTTAAAGCAGTCAGATATGCACGTGCTGCGAGAGACAAGAATCAATCGAATCATGTGATTCATTGATTCACTTCCTCAATTGCTCGATTCACTTTCGATTCAGCTCTAAACTTGATTCCCCTAACAATTTGAATTGATTTTCTGCCTATTCGATATGAATTGTACGATTTGAATCGAGAATCGTATGATTCTAACAACTATGATAGGACTGCTATAAGACCAGCCATGCTTTGTGGATTTGAATGGGCAACTAAGAAACAACGCATTCAAAAAGTAAAAGTGTTTGGAGTGTGCATGCTAAGGTGGATGAGTCGTATTACTTTAAAAGATAAAATTAAGGAGTGATAGCACTGGTAGAAGTTGAGGGAGGGGCGACTTAGATGGTTTGGGCATTTGAAACATAGGCCAATCGGAGCACCAATGAAGAGCGAGCTAGTTATTGAAAATGTTACTAGAAGAGGAAAGGGTAGACCTAAATAACTTATGAGGTAGTGCGGAAGGATTTAATAGCTCTTAAGTTGGTAGAAGAAAATGCACTCAATCTTGTGAATTGGCAGAAAGGATTCATATAGCTGACCGCACTTAGTGGGACTTAAGACTTGTTATTGTTGTTGTTGTAGTTCTAGATAGAGTAGCCACCTCCCAACTATTTGAACAAGTGAAGTTTCCTCCTTGCAAAGCGGGATCAGTTAGATTGAGCTCATCAACAATCTGTGAGAACCCTCTCATGGCTGCAGAAATTCTTCTACTCCTATGGTGTTGAAACTCCCTCCGATGCACTGCTCGGAGGATTGCTAGGATTGTTGATCCATTAGGTAAGCTCAAGACTTGGGGCTATGGAGTTTCTCTAGGTTTTTGAACCTTCCATACAGGAGAAAAGGTGATCCAAGGCATAGAGGATGGGGTTAAATGTAAAATCTTTAGGAGTGGGTTTTTTTTTGAAGTGAAATCCCTCCATGTTGTTATTATCATCAATAAGGGTAGTGGGTTTGTGGATTATGATTTTTCTTGGAGTCATATGGAAGCCTCTAGCTCCTTCTGAAGTGGCTTTCTTCTCTTGGAAGCAATGTGGATAAAACTTTTGACCTTGAATAACCTGCAAAGAAGTGGCATTACAGCATTTAACTGATGTTTTTTGTATAAGAACAGGAGTTGTCGGTGTCAGATATCCACTTCTGTAGCCAATGGACTTGGATTCTTAGGGACTCTGCGACTGCTATGCTGGATCAAATAGGTTGCAGCTGGTTCAGTAAAAGCTGGGTTGTGGCCCTTGTGGGCTTGGAATGACATTCAACGGTAAGGTTTCTCCTTTGTGACTGGTTGGTCATGGGTTTGAGTTCAAGGAAACTGCCTGTCCACATAAAAGTAGGGGTAAGACTGTGTATACTGTGACGACCCTCCCCTTACCCTCGCGAAGCGGGTAGTCTTATGGCTCGGGGACGCCCTTTGGTGGGAAAGAAATAGGAACACATTTGACACTGTTGAGATGGCAGTTAACACAATTAAAGACGATTGCATTAAAATTTTCTGTTTCTGTTCAACGGGGAGCATTTTGTTATTATTAGATTACCACTTTACCAAAAAACTTAAGCTGTTAGAATGGGGGCCAACTATGTATATCAAGCCTTAACAGTCCCCTGTACATGTAGCTCGATTGCACATGGAGAGATAAGCAAATAATTAATCACACTCATATTGGGAATACGATAATTTTTTAACAAACTTACATCAAACGCAGGCAACAAGACTAGATACCAGGATCTTCTGGCAACCATGAAGGCCTACTTAACCATGTTAAGCAACCACTTTAGCTAAAATCTTGAGCTCTTAGCTTGTGGGCCAACAATGTATATCAAACCCTAACAGTTATTACCTCAGCTGCCATTGATTTTGTTGATTTTTTCCCCTTCTAATATATATATATATATATTTTTTCATACTTGGGTTGCAACCCCTTGGGGCCCTTAGCAGGGAATTTTTCTTTGGCTCATAAAAAGCAGAAAAAAATCATTTCATTGCCTTCCTCATTTCAGGGTCATACAGATCTCGTGTTCCAAGATGCCATTTTGCACTTCATGTTTTCTCTAGATTTTAATTTTAGAACCCCTTTGATTTGCCGACTAGGGTAGCGTTCTGATCTTCCTCTCTCCCCTAAGTTGAGGGCTTCTGCGTTTATTTTTGTTTTCAATGCCATTTTCCCTCTTCTTTCAAAATTTATCAGCAGCTGCATAAATTTGTTCTCAGGCCCGGCTGTAGCACTTATGTTTGGGAGCATGTATTTCAAGCCTTGGATTTGCATTTTTGTTGATTTGGACGAAACTGGATACAATTTTGTATTGAATTTTATCTAATCCACACATTCAAACCTGAGGCTGGAATTCCAAGCTCCCAAACATGAGTTTAAGCATTTCCTAAATTCCTCATCCCTTCAATCTGCTATTGACCCACTTCAATTTTCCTAGCTTTTTTCTGTTTAAGCATCCAAAAATCCTCCATCAGCCCATGTCCCAGATACACAATTGCTTGGAGTACATTCCATTGGTTTGAATTCCTCTGGCTTTACTTTAATAATTGCATTTCTTTATTCGTCACCTTGCTCCTGCTCTGCTACTCACCAAGTCTTCCACTACACTTCACCAGGTTCACATTTCACCCCCTTGAAATTTCACCCAATTACCAACTACACTCTCCACTCAGATCATGAGCCACCTGACTACTCATACCTCCAATCCTTCATCGTATTTGAGGGAAAATCCCCATGGTCATGTCCACTAACATTTTTCTAACTGGAGATGACGAATCGTCCATTTGTTATTCCATTTCTCTTTCCAAGATCATTTTTTTTCTCCGGGAAGAGCCCCACTTACCTTCAAAACCCTAATTGGAGTAAATTAAGCTGTAATCTTCTTTCAAGGATCTTCAACTTTCGGGCTTGACCACAGTGACAATGTTTTCTTCACAATCTTTCTTGCCTAGAATTGCAAACTGATTTGGATCCCTACTTTTCTCAAAGGCTATGTTTCCTTGATTGGTTCCCATCAATCCCTCTCTTGGTTGGCAGTTCCCCTGCCTTGGTTTTGTAGTCTTCTTGCTCATCTGCACATCATGTGACTGCCTTCCAAAAATATTTAAAATTTGAAAAATTTCTCTTGATTGATTCCTCCTGCTTTTTCATGTGCACTACACTTTTATCTGAGCTCCAGACTACACTTTCTCCAGCGTCTGCCATCTCCACCCTGCTACATTCTTCGGCATATCTGAATCTTCATCAATGGTACCAATTCAACTTGGATGGGATTCTCTGCTGTTGTCATAATGCTATTGTTACTTTCCCTAACCCTGATTCTTGCTCATTTTAAATTTGACCAAGAACATCTGTTCTCATCGGCCCCAACAATTCCTCCCTTGAGATCATTGATCCTTCAAAACACCACCTCATTCCAAAAGTGAGCTGGCAGACCCCATTCTTAAAACATTTTCCGTGTGACATCCTGCAGCAGGATTCCATCAATCAAGAAACTACTCTGCCCTCCCCTGTGGCCATCTTCCTTGTCCAGAATCCTCTTAGCTTCCTCTCTAGAAAGAAAAACAAAAAGAATTTTTCCGCCATCTAGACAACATTAATGCCTGAAGGGACCTGCTGTGCTGTGCTCACCCACCTTTACACTTCTTTCTTAGGGAGATGTTTTTCAAGTCCCGCCAATGGATTTCCTGAAATTCAAGTTTGCAAGAATAGATATTTTGATTGAGGATATCCTGATATGCCCATATCTTAAAATATCAACTGGCTACCCTATTTCACACTAGCCGAAACAGATAGTGAAATAAAAATTATTCAACCAGTAGCCAAATCCGCCCTCTTCTTCTTCTTACGCGTCCGATCCAGCAGCTGCAGCATTATCCCTAAGCTGCATAATTATCCCTAAGCTGCATAACATTCCTCTATACTGCAGGGGGTTAAACACTGCACTTATCTGCCTAAACTCTGAAAATCTGCTCCATAGACCTCTGCACCGCCTTCAAGTCCCTATAATATAACAAAATACTCCAAATCTTTACATTTTCCATTAGAGGTTTCCACTGCCCTTGCAAAGATGCTTTCGTTGTTGCTGTTGACAAAAGCCCCAAAAATATTCTCAACTCTGCATTAAAATTTCAAATCCAAAGGTCTCTTGGGCTTACAAATACTTGGTGTAGATAAATCTCTATCACGCTCAACCTCACAGGAACTCATTTTTGCTAGTTCTGTTAAGGTTGATTTCATTGACTGTCTTGTTGCTATTCTGAAAGACAACTTTATTGCTCACCATCGTGCTTACTGTGCCTTGCCCTTCTGAAAAGAGCAAAAGCAGCAAAGCTTAATGAAGCTGAGGCCATTAGTCAGGGCACCATTTCTTTACTATTGCTTGCACTCTTCTTCTTTTCTAAATTTGCCTTTTAATCTTTAAAGATTCTTGTCCTCCATTACTTAGTATCATTTTTTTCTTCTTCCCTTTTTATTTTATTATTTTTTTGGGGGGGTGCTATCTAGGACATTGGAGGAGCATATTTGTGGTTTGCCTTTTAGTTTTCCAAAGATACTTGATCTCTTTCTCAATGTTTTCAAAAGAGCTAGTAATTGTGCGTACACTTCATTTTCCTCTGGTATTAATGAAAAACTACTGGTCCTACTGAAAAATTGGTTGTCCAAGGATTTAAGAGTGGAAATATCTGTGTAGAAAAATCCAGCCACAGACCTGTCAACATGCCCAGCACATGGTTACTATACAACACTGCACTAAAATTTCATGTATCATGTTGAACTTTTGTTAAGTCACCGAACTATGACCCTATTTATTAAGCTGTTTTGGGATGGCTGGCTTCTTCACAAAATTGATGTCCATAGTCTCTATAAGGTTTTATTTTATTGGTTTACTTTTTAAGAATTTGCATGGCTGAACATTAGGATGTTATGTACTTTGGCATTTAAACATGCTAAATATAGTTACTGACAAATCTACAATTCAGATGGGGAAAAAACTTGACCTACACAATTGGTCCCAATGATTGCAAAAACTGAATGCAAACCAGGTTCAACTGGAATCAGTCATACTGAACGTTGGATTTGCAGCAATAAATTTTTCTGAATAGGGCTGCTTGAATGGGCAAATGAAAGAACCAATAGTTGTTCTCGAGTTGGAACTTTTTTGCAATATATTGAATGTAATATGTGAGACCACTGTATGGTGTCTGTCTTTCTCAGATATGTGCATGTGTACGCATGCTCATAATATTAATGAACAATTAAATGGTGGTGATTATGATTTCTCTGTCAGGTTTTTTGCGTTTAGATGTTGCATCACAACGGGCTTGACTAGATCCCCATTGGGGTTTTAAGTACACTTCCCACTGCATTTGGGAGCATAGATTTCGAGCACTGAATATGGATTTGTCTGGATTTAGACTGCAATTCTTATTCCGTTTTATCCAAATCCACATGAATCCTAATCAAAGTTTTGAATTCCAAGCTATCAAACTCGTGATCGTAGCTCTGTTTAGACCTTGCATTTGTGATTCATCATATATATTTTTTTCTAAAGAACAGGAAAACTTGAAATTCATGTGTTTCATTGTCACTTGCTCTTTTATGTGGTAAAAGTTGATGCCCACTTATGCCATCTCATGTTATTTTGTGTTGTTCTGCAGTTACTGTGACCCTATTAAATTTTGTAAGGATGTTCCGAAAAGCACACGATGAAAACTGCAAACAGGCTGATTTAGAGAGGAAGAAAGCTGAGAAGGAGGCTGAAATGGAGAAGGCCAAGGGAATTAACCTGACAAAGAAGAGTGTGAAATAGTCAGAGATTTGAGTTCTACTTGTGTGGAATGGGAAACTGATTCTTGAGGTCTGCTGCAGTTTCAGCTGTTAAATGAAGATGCTGCTGCTTCCAAGACTGGTCAGAAGACTCCCTTTTTCCAGTTCCTGTGCCATGTATGAACCTTTTTAAGTTGATTGGAAGAAGCAGAATTTATGGCTTCCCCTGCACGAGGATTGCAGACCTAAGTCCCTGTGAACAGCTTAGCTGTGTATGCATGACATGCAGAGTGCTGTTCAATCAATCTGATGGCCGCAGTTGATCAATATTTCACATCAGATACCATTGAGATACGCCGCGGGATTTCTAACCACGTTAGCCACATTAGGCTCATTGAGTAGCAGAGGTTCTCTAGAAAGATTTATGATGGATCCTGGCCCCCTCAATTTTTGTAGACCATGTGAATTTGGGGACAATCCGTCCATACAGTCAGTTTATTGGTCTTGGGTTTCACCATCCCTTCGGCCTTATATTTTTCAACACCAAAGATAATACCGCTGGAATTACAGAATACGAGCCCTAATTGTGCCATGAAACCTTGTACAAAGCTCTAACCCCTACTTACATTCTTATTCAATTCTTTTTTTCTTTTTTGCTCCCTTGTCAATGTAACATAAAAAGTAGGATCGTCTTTTTGTACTTGTAGGGATTTTGACCAGAACCCGTCAGGAAGATGTTGTGAATAGGTCAGGATTAGAAGTAAAAAGTAGAAAGCGGGTTCCTTTTGGTGTAATTGTAATATAATTGAAGGAAGTTTATAGGCCATGGATTGGAAATTGCTTGTTTTTGCCCTTTTGATTCTTAGTTAAAAATATCCTCATTTATTAGATGACAGATAATTGTCCTCTCTCTCTCTCCCTCACATTTGCTGGGAACCTTGTTTTTCTTCTGTAGTTACATATTTTTCAGGTTTAGGCATCTTCAGGAAACCTTGCATGTTAGAGCTGCGTATCCTTGCCAAACTTGCAATGTGGGACTAGTGTAAACTGTAAAGTGTGTGTCGTATTATATTTAGTGATATATCTTACAAGATGTTTGAATTTAAAAGAGCAGTTGTGGATTCCGCATTTGTGCCTAGTGATGATCTTTAAGCATGTTGACCAGGGGAAAGGATTTTTTTTTTTACATTTATTGTTTTGCAAGAATTAACATGTGGAACAGGAGGAAGTATTATTTGTATTTGAAGGAAAAGTAATGTGGCATGATAATTTTTTAGATTGTCTAATTGTGTTCCGCCTTTTTATTTTCTTTCTTCATGATAGTTTTCTGCTTAGACATTTGAATTAGAAGCTTATGCATTTTAAGTAAATCTTTTTTTAGTTCTTCATAAAATGACATGCTTTCATTTATCAAATTAGCACATGATTCAACATAGGAATTATTACAATAATTATAATATGAATCATTGCAGGCATATCACTAGGTTTAACAGAATTTGCACACGAGGCATCATATGATTCATCTAAAAAATTTAGCACAAGAATCATCAATAGATATAGAGTTGGATTCATATACCTCGTTATTTGCTAAAACTACTTGCTCATGATTCACCATTACCTGATCATTTAAGTTTGGGGCTTCCGGATTGGTGATCTCCTTCTCTTGGGTCTCTCCATATCTCTTTTTTAACTCAATCCAGATCTCCCTAGCATTTGTGCATGCCATATAATCTCAAGCAAAATATTAGAATCTAAAGTACAATATGATAAATCCATGGCATGTGAATTTTCATGCATTAAACTATTATCATTTTCTATTGGTATACAAATTCCTTTATTAATCACCTGCCAGGCCCTCCGGTCTATAGATTTTATAAAAATACTCACTTTGATTTTTTAGTGGGTGTAATTTACATCACAAAATATAGGAGGGCAAGAAGGTGACTGACCCTCCTCGAATGAGGATACACCAATTTGAGCCATCTCGATTTTTAGCAAAAATGTTTAAGTCAATGCTACGAGACTCTGATACCAATTGTTGGAATTGGTGTATTTCCAAGAAGATTTTTTGGGGGGGGGGGGGGGGGGAGGGGTGAATTGGAATTGTAAAATCTTCATTTAGATTTAATCATATATCAATAATATACAACCTATGATCTTTCTAATCATATACCAATTGCGTAGATAATGATATGTAGAAATTAAATCATGCGCAACATTCACAGTCTAATGAAAATAACATACATGTGCAGTAAATAAATTGCGGAATTATTAAGTAAATCCATGATATGTTATCGGGGTTCGGCCAATACTGCCTATGTCTAGGAAGTCTGAGAATTACCACTATTACTCACTTAACGGGTGGAACAGCACCGTTTACAATTAGGTCAAATTAAAGAAGGGCTGACCTCAACCTTTACAAACTCTCCTTACGGGGCAGAGAAAGCCCTACCGATCCTTATGGGCTAGATCAACGCCCCCTCAGGCCTCGCTTAGAATACAACAGATTAATACAAATTTCATGTACAATGTATGTGCTTCTTCAATAAGCAGATTTGTACCAATACGCACAAGTAATAACTAATGCACTTCAATATGATAAGAACTATAAGTTCAGTACAATATGTGTGCAACAACACTCAATCTAATGTCAATGGTCAATCAATAGTAAGAGTATATTTCTAAGAAATCTTTGAAACAATATGTCAATATCCAATAGCCACAATAAGGGTTTCAAAGATTTTCAACAAGAGTAATCAAAATATCTCTAAAAGGATTTTCACAAAATTCTAGCACAAGAGATATTTGAAAAAAATAAACTTGTGAAAATCATTTTTGCACAATCACAATACAAGCTTTACGAGTCTTGCAACCCAAGTGTCAAGACTCACAAGCTACAAAGTTCTCCCCACACAAAGATTATTAATTAAACTGGGGCCCGGGGGGGGGGGGGTGGGGGTAAACTTTAGGGCTAAACTCTCAATCAAAAATCAATCACACAATCGCAACAATGAGAGTTATAGCAAGTGGGAAGTGTAGAATGCCTCATAATACTCTCACTCAATAAGATTTTTTAAAAAAAGAGAGCAAATGATGAGTATTTGGTTTTGAGTATGAAGAAGGGCTCTCAAAAATTCAAAGGAATTTTTCCTGATCAAAATCACTAATCCTGGCTTAATTTGTGCAAATGAATACTATTAGAAAAGGTGTATTCCCAAGAGGGGGGTGAATTGGAGTTTTAAACTTTTTCTCCTAGGTTAATCTATCCAACAACAATATATCCACAACCTAGGGTCTGTCTATGCAATTTCCAAATGCGTAGATAAATATAATGTGGAAATTAAGTCATACGCATCATTCACATAGTAACATACACGTGCGGTAAATATAAAGTGCGGAAATATAAACAAACACACGATATGTTATTGGAGTTCGGCCAACTATGCCTACGTCCCCGCCTCTAGCTTGCAAGCTGGAGGATTCCATTAATAGCTCACTTAAGGGTGGAGCGGCACTGTTTACAACCAGGTCAAATTAACACAGGACTGACCTCAACCTACACGCCTTAACAGGACGATGCACCTAGCTTTCCTAACTGGGTCTAAGCCAATCCGAGACTATTCCAAGGCTAGTCTCCCTCTTCAGGCCCATGCCTGAATATACAACAAATGTGTATATAATCAGATGGTACAGTGATTTTGCTTTCGTGTAAAGAAGATTTGTACCCAAATGCGCGCAATCACAAACACCACAGATGATTTAATAATATAAACTCAGTGTGGTCTAAGTAGTTCAACTCTCAAATATATTTTCTATCAGTGTTATATGTACGTGAGAGTGTAAATAAGCAATCTTTGTATTTCTAGATATTCTCAATCAAGAAACTCAAACAAAGATATCATGCAATATTCAAATATCACAAATAGCAGAATATGTCAATCACGTGAATAGTGTATATGCTTGGTTTGCAAGATATATGTAATCTTTGTATTTAGCAAATAATATATGAGTGAATGAATATTGCTACAAAGACCACTATCACACAAACAAATATCTCTTCAAATGTTTTTATCGATATATAGCACACTAGATATTTGAAGATGATTTTGAAGAGATTTTGCAAACAAAATACTATACGATCTTCTCAAGATATTGCAATGAAGGTGCAAGCTTAGAAAATCTAACAAGGTCTTCTTAGGATAGACTTATTAACAAAGTCTCCTAAGAATCCTTAGGTTTTGTTCTATAATAAAATCGTGCTAGGCAAATAGAACAAGGATAGCAAACCTATTCAAACACACTCAATCCACTTACAAATGATGTAGGCAATGATAGAAGACAAGTATGAGTGATTTGAGTAAGAGAATGAGTAGTATAGGGTTTTTATTTTTCAGAGAATTCTTCCCTAATCAAGGTGGCTAATCACCTCTAATTTTCTCAAATGAGCTTGTATATATAGACATGGGAGAAAATATGATCGTTGGGGACCTATTGGGTATTATTAGGAAAGTTTAATGATGTTTAAGGCATTTTAACCCTGTTTAAAAAATACTAACTGCGGTAAAAAATCAGGGCAACCCAAGAAGTCCGGTCGACCAGAACAAGTTCGGTCGACCAAGTCTCATATGGTTCAGTCGACCAGGGAAATATTGAACTAAGGGCTCGGTCGACCAGGAGATGGCGATTTCCCAATTTTCTGAGTTTCGATCGACCAGGCCATTTTGAACTGGCTGGTTCGGTCGACCAGACCGCTGGGAATTCTCTCGAGGACCCTCCAGTCGACCAGGTAGTTGTAGTACAAAAGTGGTTGGTCGACCAGATGGTCAAACTTTTGACCCAAGGAGGTTTCGATCGACCAAGGCCTTTTGAACTACCTGGTTCGGTCGACCAGGTGGTCAAAAAGTTGACCAAAAAGGGTTTCGCTCGACCGGGGCTTTTTGAACTATTCTGGTTCGGTCGACCAGGTGGTCAAACTTTTGACCCAGGAGGTTTTGGACGACCAGGGCCTTTTGAACTAACTTGGCTGGTCGACCGAAAGTGCACCATGTGTGCATTTTGGTCCCGTTTCGAACCATACAAGTCCTATTCATGTGTCTAACAAATAAATGTGTAAATGTATGTGTCCTATGGTCACTTGGGGTGCACTTTGAAGACACCGAAAAAGTCTGGTGTCGGTCGACCGAAGTGAAAAAACCCTAAGGTCTTTCTAAAGTCCATTCTCATTCATGGTTTGTTTGAGCTTACGTAGGAAATCATACATGTGATGTGTGTGAGCTTATTACAAACCAAATACCTACTTACTATTATAGACCAATATAACTATATTACAATGCTGAATAAAAATTGGTCTTCAAGCTTTTCTTACTTTGTGCACATCTTGATCTTAACATTCTTAGTTCCTGCACAAAAACTCAAACACTCATTAGATACAATGAGTATTTGTCATAATCAAAACTGGGCATGACCAATAAGGTCAACAAATACACACACACACACACACACACACACACACACACACACATATAAGCACACTCAAAAATATTACCATTGGGACACAAAAGTAATCATTAAAATTATTTTTAATCAAGTTTAACTCAAATAACCCTGATTTTCCCTTAATTATCTGCGGTAAATTTTGACCAACCCGGGAGTTTTGGTCGACCGAGCCATAGGTTTGGTCACCCAAACAGACACATAAAGAAAAATAATTTTTGAAGTTCGGGTGCTTGAAAAATGGTTTAGGTGGTTGAGTCTAAGGTGATTTCCAATCTGTTCGAGGTTTGGTCACCTGGACTTAAGTTTGGTCTACCGAATTTACACTTTTGGTCATCTGAACTCAAAATGAACTTGAAGTTCGAGTGCTCGAGGACGCTAGGAAAAGTTAAGACTCGAGTTTGGTCGACCGTGGATGTTTAGTTTAAAAAAGTTCAGTTGCCCAAGACAATCAACATTTTGACTTTTCACCTGTTCGGTCGACTCAGGCATTTTCAACACACAAGTTTGGTCGCCCGAAGCCCTTTCAAACTTGAGATTTGGTCTAGTTTTTAGTCCTAAGTTATCCCGGTTTGCATATATATTATTTGTAAGAATATGGAGATTTTTCCTAAGTGATTGTGCAAGGACCTAGTGTTTATCTAAGGACCTTTTACTTATTCCCAAAAATCCGGTGTTGGTCGATTGAAGGTCGACCAAAGGGTGATCCCTAAGGTCAATCTATGGCCTTGAGCTTATAGTCCCTACCATGCATGACATTCATTAATTATTACAGACCAATAGATAATAATATTACAGACCCTGAATGAATGAATATAAAATACAAGTGTTAAACACTTTAAGGTCTTCATTTTAGTTCAAGTCCATGTGGGCCATATGATATTGCCAATTGATCCTGCACACAAACTTAGGGCAAACATTAAATACCAAAGTATTTGTCATAATCAAAACGGGATATGACCCATAAGGTCAAGGTAATTCTTGTTGGAACCCATTCTTTCTCAGGTCTTACGGGGTTTGCTATCCTGATCACCCATATCATTTTCTTATCTTTGCCTCTGGCACCTCTAAATGGGCAAGTTTATTGAAGGTGCCCTTTTCTTATATAAAATAAGCACGTTTTGTATATACGTAAAAGTTTATGCTTATTTATTCTATTTTTACTAGATGAGGCAAAAAAGTTGTTATGAGATTTAAAAGATGAACTCTTTTTGAAAGATTTATTTCTTTTAACTCCTAAGGTTTTCTTTGAATCATTCTTCTCACTTTTAGCCTTGGAAATTATTCCAGAATCTTCCTCCAAACAGATAATTTTCAATATCTTCTCAATCTTTTTCTTCTCTAGAATAGCATTATAATCTTTTTATTTTTCTAATTGTCTTGCCAACTTTTTATTCTCATTTTTAAACAAAGTTTTCTTCTTGACATCGTAACAAGAAACTTATGAGCATTAATGAATTTATTTCGTGGTTTCTCACAAGATGTCATGCTTTTAATATTAGATGCACATGATTCACTATGGGATTTATCACAATATTTATCATCTGAATCATTGCATGTATCATTTACAATTTTATCACTACATTCAATAGATGATTCAACACATGATGTATCACAAAGTTCAACACATGAATCATCACTTTAACATTCAATGAAAGAGACTGAGATACATGTGCCTCCTCATCAATTACTGAAGTTAAGCAACAAGTTGCTTTCTCTTGATCATATGTAGTTGAATCAACTGGAGTACTGATCTCCTTCTCTTTGGATCCTCCGTATCTCCTATCAAGCTCTTCCCATATGTCTCTTGCGCATTTACATGTCGTGATCTCTTGAAAGATGTTAGACTCTAAAGCGCAATATCACATATCCATGGCATTTGAATTTACATGCATTAAACTAATATCATTTTCATTCATTTGCATACAAGTTCCTTTAAGAATCACTTTCCAGGCCCTCCAATCCATTGATTTTATAAAATGCTTATTCATTGTTTCCAGATAGAGAAATTTTCGCCATAAAATATTGGAGGTCTGGCAGTGATTTGTTCCTTACAAAATGGGGATACATCAATAAGAGCCATTGCGATCTTTAGCACAAGCGGTTAAACTTTTTGCAACAAGGCTTTGATACCAATTGACAGGAATGGTGTCTTTCCAAGAAAAGAGGGGGGGGGGGGGGATGAATTGGGTAATTTAAAAATCCTAGGTCAAGTACGTTCTGATCTTATGATCCACAAGTAGTATTACACAACCTAGGCCTTTTCTAAGCAATCATAAATTCCCAAATATTCTAGCATGCAAATATTTAAAATAAATACTATAATCATACACCACAAATTAAATAAAGCCTACAAGTGCAGAAATTAGAGAGTATAGGGAAGAGAAAGTATAGACACAATATTTTTATCGTGGTTCAGCCAATCTTGCCTACGTCCTCACCTTGGGCCAACTACCCAAGGATTCCACTACTTTGCTCACTTAATCGGGTCGAGCCAAACCGGTTCTCTTTGCAGGGCGGAGTCTCCCTAGCTCACTTATCGGGCTAAGCCAAATTGGTTCGCTTTATAGGGCGGAGTCTCCCTAACTCACTTACTGAGTTAAGCCAAACCGTTTCTCCTTATAGGGCGGAGTCTCCCTAGCTCATTTATTGGGTGGAGCAAATCGGTTACAAGATACAATAATTTTTGTACAAAATGGATGCTTCTGAAATAAGCAAAGATGTACAATATGAAGATCAATGCACTCTTATATGATGGAATTTATACTCAATAGAGTACTTAGGATTTCTCTCTAAAAAATATTTATATGGAATAAATGAGAGAAGACGCAAGTATTTGATCTTTGATTTTGATAATAAAATATGCAATATGTGTTTTCAAAGATTTTAAACCCCTAAGTGATTTTCCCAAAGATGATATTCAAAAATAATAGTTCAAGGGAAGTTAGGGTTTTTGCTCAAAAAGATTTTTGCAATGTGCATAAAGATTCAAAAGCTTATATGAAGTTTCTCCAACAAAAAATTATCAAGAAAAAATAAGTGGAGAAACTCTAAGCTAACTCTCACAAATGATTTTCAAAACAAAGGATGAGTGAGAGTAAATGATTTAGGATGATAGAATAGATGCCCAAATCAATGTCTTAAACAACCCTCAAATGCAATCAATGTGCAAATGAAAGAAGTAAAAGAAAATCAAAGTTCATTAAAAATGATTTTACAAAAGAATAATAAAAAGAGTATGAATTTTATTGCTTCAAAATGTAAGAGTGAAGCACAAATAATTTGAGAGAATTCTTATGCTAATCAACGAGGTTTGATTTTTGCTTTATAATGGGCTATATATAGAGTTCTCAAAATTTTGACCGTTAGGGACACGGTGGGCATTTTTAAAATTATTTAATTAAAAGTTTAATCACGTTTAGCATTGAAAGTTTGAAAGACCTGAGAGGTTTGGTCGGCTGGCAAAGGCGCCGGTCGACTGGCCTTAGTTCATTTTCACATTTATAAAAGGTCCGGTTGGCTTGGCACAGTGCCAGTTGGCTGGCCTCTGGGTGATTTCAAAAGGACTTAGAAATAGCATGTTGGGCCAAGGTCCGATCGGCTGGGCCTTGAATAGACGGTCGACTGGGGCTTTTTAGTTCAGTTTAGTGCTGGTCGGCTGGGCTTTAAAAGCTTGGTTGAAAGTGAAGACTGTTCAGTTGGAGCTTGCATGCTCATTTTTGGCTAGTTGGTTGGGTCTTTGTAAATTGCCCAAAAGCGAGGGCCGGTCGGCTGGGGCTGTTAAAGCCTGCAAAGGGCCAGTCGGCTGGGCTCTTTGTAAAAATGAATTTTAGCCCACTTTTTTATTTCAAAAATATTTTAAAAACCTTTGGAAGAGTTTAGTAATTTATATGAAAGGTTTTTTGTGAAAACATTAGTTCTCTAAGGTCCGTCTCTAGTTATGTTTGAGCATTCAACCACATCATGCATGATATGCATTATTGCAGACCAAACTTAAATGCAATTACAAATAAATAAATAAATCACGTCTTCCTTTCTTGCTCTTCTGTTGGCCTAATAAGGCTTAGAATCTTGTTTTGATGATAACAAATCAAAGGAACTTAACATATTTGGTTAAGTGAAGTTTTAGGATTCAAGTGTGTTGACAAAAGATCAAGATCAAGTGATTGAAACGACTTTTGAAAGGTTGAACTTAAAGCTAGAAGAACTTATGAAGCTAAAGACTATTGAAGCAAGAAGACAAGACAAATGTAAAGAATGGAAGCAATGCATGAAGACTTAGTGATTAGAAAGTAGTCTTTAAGAAGTCTCATGTAAGCACTTCACAAATTTCAATATAAATGTTTGAAGCTCTTAAGAATTATTATTACTTAGAGACCCGTTTTTGAAAACCATGAAAAATATTTTTTTAAAGTCTTATTTCAATATTCCATGTTTAAAAGCTAAAACTTTTGGAAACAAATTTCTTGAAAGCATACAAGTTGCAAGGATAGGCGACTAATGAAACATCATCAGGCGAATG
Source organism: Malania oleifera (assembly GCF_029873635.1). NCBI lineage: Eukaryota > Viridiplantae > Streptophyta > Magnoliopsida > Santalales > Ximeniaceae > Malania > Malania oleifera. The sequence continues at coordinate 54,614,398 of NC_080429.1, read as the reverse complement.
ACATTTTTGTGCTGTTAAAAACTGAACAAATAGAACCGAGATAGGCGACTGACCCATCGGGCACAGGCGACCGACCCTATTATGTGTTTGAAAAATACACTGAACTTAAGAGGCACAGGTGACTGGCCTTAGGTCTCAGTCGATTGATCTTCATAATTTAAATTTTTTAAACAGTGAGAGAAAGTTTAAAAAATCGATTTCTTGGACTCCAAACTTTGAGAAAACTTGGGAAACACTACGAGTAACTTGGGGAATACGAAAATTTACTTTTTATATCTATAAATATATGTTAATCCCAAGAATTAAACACAACAACAATCAGCATTCCAGCAAATTCTTTCTACTCTTCAAAGCTATCTTGCTAATACTTTCTCTGAAGTACCTGCTGTGTTCTTGCTGATAAAAGCTCACGGTTCTTTGATCTTACACTAAGATTTTCAATCTAAGATAGAACCACGGTGATATTTACTTGAGCTTCAATCTTTATATTTTTATATTGATGAAGTATATTGTTTTTTAAATTGTACAAGTATGCTTTAACATAGAGTTTTCTTGTACGACACAAAGTAAATTTCTTTGTTATTTTTTTTTTTTGACAATTTAGGGGTATTGGATCGTTGCCTAGCAAGAAGGTGTATTCTTGTTAGAGAGGGGTCTCCACCTAAGAAGGAGAGACGTTGTAACTTTGCCTGTTAAAGAAAGTTGGAAAGGAAAATCGTCACAGTAGTTGCTTGGGGCAAGGACGTAGGCTACTGGCCGAACCTTATAAAAATTTGGTTCTTAGTTCTTCTCCCTACTCTCTTTAATTTAATGCAAGAATATACTTTGCGTGTGAGATCTTTGTTGACTCTATGAGTCCAATCCTATTTTGATAATGACAAATCACTTGGTATTTGACCTGTGCAATTGAGTTTGTGAACAAGATCATGATTTAGAATGCACGAATGGTAAGCATGATATGGAAGCCACAAGGAACCTAAAGCACATATCACTTGGCTCAATCCATGGAACTAGAAGAGTATAAGGATGAAGAAGCAAGCTTCAAGTTCAAGATCTTCAATAGGAATGGGTATTTAGAATTAAATGTATTTACATATCTCATATGATATAATTTGAAGTTCAAATATACCCTAGACAAACCTTAGGACTCATGCATTTAATGAAAGATACATTTACATTAGTTCTAGGTTGAATGAATTTTAGAGGCAAATTTTAGAGGCCTCGTCGATGAACCCCATGGCCTCGTCGACGAATGCATGAAGGCCACTCAACAATGAACAGTTAGTTCTCGCTGATGAAAAAATACCGAGAGCCCAAAAAGTTCAGACAAGTCTCTTATCGACGAACTCAGGTTCTTGTCGACGAATGAGTGTTGTACACTTGTCAACGACTGTATGTACTTGTCGATGAAGTTCGCGGTGCAGAATTGCGGTTCAATGCAAATAGGATATATTGATATTTAATCTTCATGATCTAATGACCAGAACTTAATCTGATGGTGAGAACACTATTTAAACGTACCCTAAACCCTAGAGACACAAGAGGAAACACTTTAGAGAGACTAATATTAGAATACACTAAAGTCATATTAGAATGTCTGCAAAGATTCAGACTTTAGCAAAAACCTTTCTCAAATAAAATTTTCAAGTAATAAAAAAAGGATTTTTTCTTCTCAATTAAAATACTAGATATAATAGTTTGAGAGATGAAAAACCTTTGATATATATATTGAATCCACAAATAAATCACTTATTGATCAAACCTCAATCACCACGGATTGCTTGCAAGATGTGTAGATGAATGCTCTTTAAAAAAACTGAGATGATTTGCCCAAAGAATATGAATGTAGTAGAGTGTTGGCAAAGTCTTTGGAATGGAGGCACACTTAGCACAAGATAACAATATTAGATCTTTTATCAAAAGGATATCTCAAGACTATGTATTTACAAAACTAATATATTTTACACAAAGATTTCATCTTATGATATTATTGCAAAAGATTTTGATAAGCAAATCCTAAGGAATTTAAAATACATAGCCTTGAGATATCCTTTTGATAAATTATGACTCGTGTTTAGATCTTTGAAGATATTTTATCAATTATATATAATCTTTGTATATATATATATATATATATATATATATATATATATCTATATACAAAGATCATATATTTGTTGATACACAAATATCATTGAAAACATTTTACGCACTCATTGAGCTTCATGTTTTATCATATGATTATGTGTTAGGAATTCTATTCTACTCACTAGTTTGGTTAGAAGCATTTTAAGTTTTGTAGAAACTGTAATCTTTATATTGTATTCACGGTTTGGGTTGTGAACCGGGGTTGAGGAGAGCTACACCTCTTGTAAGCAGCAGATTGTAAGGGAAGCTCTATCCTAGTTAAAAGAGCAGGGATTAGTGGAATCCTTGAGTGGGTTGCTCAAGGCGAGGACATAGGTCTGGTTGGCTGAACCTCGAAAAATTGTGTTTGCATCTCTCTTACCCTTAACCCTTTTAATTTCCACGTACATTTATTTATATGAATATTGTGAAGGTTTTGAATATATAGTAGGTCTGCAAAGTAATTGGGTAAAATTGATTGATTGACAAAATTACACATTAACTTGATTAATTGTGAAGCATTAAGCTAGTTGTAAAGTAGATTGCAAGTTTGTAATTGAAAGTTTTCAAAATTAGAACTTGAAGGACATCATTTTTAAAATACCTGATTCACCTCACTCTTGGGATAACACCGGAATTCACATTTGGTATCTGAGTGAGGTTACATAGACTTAACCATTACTTTTGTAAAATATCATAATGACACACATCGGTGTAACCTCATTCGGTGAGGGACACTCGTCCACTAGACCATCAATTTTTTACGGTGTAAATTACACCTATTGGAAATGAAGGATGAGTATATATCTTTTAAATGTTGATTGGGAAAGTGGGAGAATAGTTTTTAAAGGAAGGAAAATCATTGTTTCTGATGAAAGTAGTGATAAAGTAACAAACGTCCTAAAGATGAAGGCTGGGTATCTGATGATGATTGGAAATTTGTTCCAAAAATAAATGCCTATACAAATAAACCTTTTGTATTTGCACAAAACGTAAATAAGTTAAAGGGCGATGCATGTTAAAAACTGCTAAAGAGACATGGAAAAATTAGACGAAAATATGACGGCACTACGAAGTAAAAGATAGTAGGATAGATATGCTTACTAGAATATGAGGCATTTTTAAACTGACTGCTGATGAATCTATTCATCCATGACCACTAGCTTCCACACCACATCACGAATCATAATGCTTGGTAAATCTTACCCTACTTATGAGTTGGTCAGGAAAATCCTTAGGGGACTACCACCTATTTGGGAAGCTAAAGCTACTGCTATAGCCGAAGGAAGGAATCTGAAAGAGATGTCAGTTAATGAACTGATCGGATTGCTCATCACTTATGAGCTAGCAATAAATGAGAGAAAAAATGATTAAAATAAAGAAAAGAGAGTTATAGCTCTTAAAGCATCGTCTTGCAGCTCTAGTGAAGGAAGTGAATTAGAATCGGAAGATGACATGGCCTTGTTGACTAAGAAATTTGGAAAATTCTTGAAGAAGAATAAAAAGTTTGACAAAAAATTTTGAAACTCGAAATTAGAAAAGGGAGAGTTAAGCAAGAAGAAACATAAGGATGATTTGCCAACTTGCTACAACTGTAGAGAGGTTGGACACATCAAGCCTGAATGCCCTAAACTAAAGAAAGCCTACAAAAAAAAAAAAAAAAAAAAAGACTCTAAAAGTTGGTTGGGATGCACACAACACAAGCAGTTTAGACATTGAGTCCAGTGATGATCAAGTAGCCGATATATGTCTAATGGCACATGATGACCTTGAGGTACAATTATCTTTCTCAGCATCTTCTTATTATTCCAATGATTTTGAAAATGAAAATAACATGCTTTCTTATATTGAATTGCAACATGAATATTTGTACACTCTTAAAATGCTTGAGAAGAAAATTAAGAAATTTTTTTATTTGAAATGTAAAGTAAAAGAACTTTAAAAGTTTATTGAAAAAAAGAATGAGTCTCACGCCATCTATGATAAAAAGAAAAGGATTTAAAAAATTGAGGAGAATGGAAAGTAAGTTGAAAGACAACTCTAAAAATTATCGATAATTCACTAAAGGCCAGAGTAATTTGAAGACTTCTTGGGGCAAAAAAACAAAAAAAATACCTAGATTAAAGAAGGACGGTTTTAATGAAAAGAAAAGTTGAAACAAATAAACATCTTTACATAAGTTATTTGTAAGAGAATCAAAAGCTATACTCACAGGAAGGACTCTATAAATATAAACATGCTTTTAAAATGTAAAGAATAGGTCACATAGAATTTGATTGTCCTTTTAAGAACAAGGATGTTAAAATTAAAAAGGTATGGAACGTTAAAGGAGATTCAAGCACTAACCCCCATGGACCCAAAAAAAAAAAAAAAAGGGTACCAAAAATAGTTACTTAAATGTCTATTGCAGGTATGCTTGAGATCATCCTCCTCAAAGGATAGATGGTATATGGACCATGGATGTTCCCGACATATGACTAGGGATAAAGAAAAATTCACATCCATCACATCAAAGGACGGAGGATTTGTCACTTTTTGGGACAATGCAAAAGGAAGGATCATAGGTGTAGGTAAAGTTGGTAACGATCCATCACTAATAATAAATGATGTTTTACTGGTTGATGGTTTAAAACATAACTTGCTAAGTATAAGTCAACTAAGTGGTAAAGGTTATAATGTATCCTTTGAACGTGAAAAATGCATTTTTGAATATAAAATTGATAACAAAATTCTATTTAGTACTGATCGTCATGAAAATGTGAAAGTCAAGGTGTTATCTCAAGAGGGGGGAGGGGGGGGGGGGTGAATTAGGTTTATAAAAATTATTTTAAGTGTTATTACAACTTTTTGTATACTTAAGAAAACACATAAGAATGAATTAATGTTAAATCAATCACAATCCAAACACAAGTCAAATTCCAATCACAAAACTTAACCAAATTGTGAAAAGCTTGCAACACTTTCTTATTTTAGCATTTCCCAAAATTTCAATTTGTAGCCCTGTATGAATGAATTTTTATGCGCTCCTTTTAATCAAGATTTCCACAAGTGATTAATCAACGTACTCCCTTTAAGGTTTCCCAAAAATATTAACAAGCGTACTTTCTTAAATTAAAAGGCCTTCTCAATCCCAGCCTTTCAGCAATCCTGCACTTTAAAACACAATTGTATATGCTGGAATTTAAATAGAAAAGGGTAGAGAGTGAGACTGAAATTTTTTATGAGGTTTGGCTTACCCCCTCGCCTCAGGAAAGACCACCTAAGGATTCCACTAACTCGTTCCTTTGCAGGCAGAACAGACTGATTACAACCCTCCTTTAGGGTGGAGCCCCCTCTCCAAGCGATACCCCACGCTCAGTTACAATGATCAAATCACCTGAACTATCAAGAAACAAGAAACAAGAAATAAGAAAATGATTCTTTTGTATAAAGAATGCTCTCAGATAGAGCTGGTTAGTACAATTGAAAGCGTTATATACATCAATAACAAATATCAAAAGCAATAGAGTTGAAACTTAAGAATAATTTCACAGATTACTTCTTTTTGATAAGAATCAACAATTCAGATTATAGTGCTCAGAGAAGAATGATCAGCAACTCAAAATTTCAGTAATTCTTAGATTGCAAGAGTGAGCAAAAGAGAGCTTTGAGAGAACAAGAGAGCTTTCAGCTTAGGAACAAATTTTCAATTGCTTGGTGTGAGTTTGATTTGTGAAAACATGTATTTATAGGCTCAAAAAGGTTAATTCGTTGATGCCAAGTTACTGGGTAGTTCCCAAGTTTTACAAAAATTAGGGCACAAGAAACTAAATTTAATTTTAAAAATTTTAAAAAAAATCTAGCCGTTAACAGGTTCAGGGCACCTAAGTCTCGGGGTTAGTACCTAAGGGTTCTTTAAAAATAGGAAATTTTAAATGCAAATAGTTCGGGCCACCTGAGGTGACAAGGGTCAGTTGCTTGAGCTTACACTTCCTCTTCAGAAATTCATCAAGAAAATCTTTAGGTGCCTGAACTTATTCTTCAATCATCTGAGGAAAATCTTCAAGCACCTGAGCGTACACTTCAATTGCCTGAACAGACAAATTTTATATTTTTCAATTTAATTTTCAAAAACACTTGGCTCTCTTGCTTTATTACTATAAAAACTTTTTTTAGGGTTTTAAAACAAGGTATCTAAGCCCAAGACAAACCCTAATGAGCTTCAAACCATTTCCACATGATATTTAGCATGAAGTACTAATATAATTCAACCTAAAGCCTTAAAAACTCTAAGCTTTGAAGTCTTCATATGAGTCTTTGCTCTAAGTCCTCTTAGACTCGAGCTTGAGTCAAATTTAGGCTTCCATATGATTTTAATCATTTTGCTCCATATGAGCTTTCTTTGGATCACTTTGAAGATAAGTGTGGCTTTATGGTCCTTGGTGATCTTGAACTTGCATTTCCTTTGATATTTTGAACTTTGTCATTCAAGCTTCCCTGAAATATCATCACTTAATAATGATTACGCGCCGAAACTGCGTAATTGGGCATCTTAAACCGGGCTTTACGATTTATATTTTTAATTAAATGTCTAAAATTGTCCAATATTTAATAAAGTGCCAAAATCATCATTCTTTGAACTTTATGCATTATATATGAGTTGGTAATTGTTTGTTGCAGGAAAAATATCGGCACCAAAAACCAACATTGTTGAGTATTGCGTGCATAACGTTTCCGTCGAGCTCAACGGAGATGATTAAATTTTAGAGAAAGAGAAAAGGATATCTACCCCAAACTTTTGCGTTTTTCATTTTTTTGAGAAACCAGATATAGAAGAGTTAGATTTGCGTGATAGAGAACAACAAAAAATGAAAAAAATATAATACATTGGGTATGACGTTGATCGCCATGCATGCCGGTCGGTTGTTCCCACGCCGGGTCCTAGGGCACCGCCTCCCATACCCTTTAAATTTCTTTTTTTTACTTGCACATGAGGATTATCCCGTCCATTCCTTGGTATTTTTTTTTCTTTTCTCCTCCTGTTTCCTATCACTCTTTTCTCTCGCGTTCTCTCATTATCTCATTGGGTTCTAAAATTTCTTCCCTATCTTCCCTGCTCCTCCTTTCTTCCTCAGTTCCTCCTCTTTCCCTTTTACTCTCTCCTTCTTTGCTTCTTCCCTGGTACTCCCCTCTCTGTTTTCAAACTCCCATCACGACAACACACAGAAAGCTCCGTGCCAGCCATTCCACCTCTCGGCCACCCTTGAACCAGCAAATCTCCACGTTGCCACTAGCACACAGACAATTTAGGGAGCCGCAGGACCACAAAGCATCACAGCAGAACATCAAAGGAGCACCAACCGAGAATCCGCAAACACCAGCCCACGGCCGCTGCCCGTGCAACTAGACCTTTGTCCCCCCGGCCAGCCAAAGCAGCCATCGACCCACAAATAGCTTGCACCACAGCTCATCCGGCCCATCTTTGCAAACTCCCACAGAAGTGCGCCATCCAAAAGAGAAACAGAGCACAAGTAGCCGAGGTTACAATGCACAACGCTGGAACTATAAACCCAGCCGAGCTCTCAACAACCTACGAGTAAATACCAGCCTCGGACTTCAGTGCTCAGAATTAAGCCAAAGACAGCCGCCTCTGTTGGCCATGTTCAGCACAATCAGGAGGAATTCCTGCCAATCGAGAGTTCCACTGAGGCCCTCCTCTTGTTATCTCTCTCTCTCTCTCTTGCATTCTATTCTTCTTTGCTATGTAGTTACTATTATATATGGTTAAGAAGTTTATTAAGTAGTATGATTGTTCCTCTTATCTTTTATTTATGTCTGGAAAGGATATAAATATGGATTATCCTTTTCCTTAGGATTTAATTTTTTTTGTTATTTGTTAAAAAGATTAAGTTAGATTAGTTGCTAAAGCTCGTTTATTTTTTTTTGTTCTGTGTCGTTAGTCATTTATGCGTTTCAAATTTTGTTCGTTTTTGTGATTTAAATGTGATTGCGGTGATCCCTTAATTTGGTTAAAGATTTAAAATTTATTTTACTGTTGTGAGGTGTTAATTTTGATGAGTTTCCATTCATGCGTGTATCAATTTCCTTATATCAAAGTGTCATTTAATTAAGGTGTTTAGTGTTCCTAAGGTAGATAGGATACCTTTATTGTTATTTAATTCTCTTGCGTGTAGTTTAGGACGTAATTTGTATTTTCATAAGTCTCCAAATCTTGAAAAAACCCACCGCATCTGAACTGAGTCAAATACCTTTTTAATTTCGATTGGAAGAACGTAAATGGAGAGAAAACGCATTCCCTGAGGAGACGATAGCATTTGGGCTTAATATTACACAAACATAAACTCCTATACTTGGGATAGCTTTCGAGCTGCTCATTTTCGTGTGTAGTCAAGTTTTTGAGCCGTTGCCGTGGGAATGTCGACTTAGTCTCAAATTGTGGTTTTCCCGTCATTTTTGGTCGTTTTATGCGAAAGAAAAAAAAAAATAGAAAAACAAAAACTGGAAAAAATTTGAGTTCGAAAAATGGCTGCACCTTGCCCCACGACACGTAATGGATTTTTGCACGCTATGAATTGCCAATGCATCCTATTCCACTGTTTTGCCTATGACGAGACTTAATTTCATGATGCAGTGTGGTGAGGGACGTCATCGGCTACCCGAGTTCTATGGGTCGGAATATAAGTGCCTTATCAGCACCTAGCAGGAGTGGAGGTTAACCGCAACGTTTTTCTCCATACTTTGAACTGATGAAATCTACTAGGACTGAATTTATTTTCGTGCAAAATTTGCAGGATAGGCATGATTGGTTTCATTCCTTAAAGACATCACTTATAATTAATTGGTTGATGTGGAGCGTGAATTCCTGCATGCATTTGTCCCTCAGAGAAATAATTTTTGCAGACAGATCTAATTTTGTGCACGTAGGATGATGGAGACATTTCTCGGGTTCGTGGGGAACGTTCAAGGATCTGCTAAGTACGTTCACACATCACGGGGTTTGACTCATGGAGGTTCGCTGATTATTTTTATAATGCTTTACCCCTACTGATTGCAGTGTTTTGTCCAGGACTATGTCTATGGAGAGACTTTCAGCGAGATCCAGATAGGTATTATCATCTTTTGATTTCTTAGATGACAAGTCCCATAGGACCATACACGATACACTCAGGCACCATGAGCACACCTACTAGGCACAATAGTCGGTTGATGATGCATATGAGGACCAAACTGCCCAAACAACCCTCCGCCTCAATATCAACCACAACAGATCTCTCCGAGCTGTTACGCGTCAGACCTTTTCGAGGATAGATTAGACACCAATGGCGAAAGGCTCAAACAATTCATGAAACTCAAGTCAATCATAAAATGAATTGCGGGCCACCATTAATGCGCTAGCACGCAGTTGGACATCTTAGACAATGAAGGGAATGCCTATGGAACCTCAGACTAGTCCTCAAGAGTACAACAGCCACACAACAAATACAAGATGTTTCATTGAGCACGCAGAGGACACACAATATTCGAAAGAGAGAAAGAATTTCCCCAACCTGAGATGATCATCGTCGGACAACAGTTGGCCCAGCAACTAGAAGTCATGGCTGAATCAGAAGAGGTTAAAGAAAAAATCTAGAGGAAACTGAGGCCTGGCCAGAAGAGGAGCAGTTAGTTGATGAGGAGACTGATACCTACGGGTACCAAACGTGGTACATCATACTCCGACTAGCAACCGTGTGTGATGATGAAACTGTCACTCCCACATGAAATTAGATTGTTAGGGTTAATGTGAAAGGCAGACTCTTGCGAGGGGATGATTGATATGTATTACCCGATAAGAGGTGACCAGTGATGAGCATAGAATTTTCAAAGAACCAGGTAAAACTTTTAAGTAAACTTCTGGAAGAACTGAAGGTAATTATTCCGTCAATTTATCTCAACTGTAGTTCGTAAAAGAAGAACATTTCCTGACCCACAATGATGAATAAAGACCTTCGATCCACAGCACGAGGGTCGACATGCCAAACGGATGGTTTGCGTATATTGATGAGCATTATGTCATGAGGTGTTTCGTGAGGTATGACGACTGAGCGATTGTGGCGGCTCAAATTGGAGAAGAACCGCGATGCAAGTTTATAGACTGCGGGCCCCAGACGAATATTCCCCCTGAGCCTTGCCGAAAATTGTGATGTTTTCTTTCCCTTAGTTTTCCTTTTATTTTACTATTTTAGTTTTGTTAGCTCAGACCATTTCTCGTAGTTCGATTTTTGTTATTTCGCCACTCAGGTACGCTTTACTTTTCTCGTGCACAGTCCTTTCTATTTCCCCTATGCTTTCACATTGAGGACAATGTTCCATTTTAGTTTGGGGGGGGGGGGGATGAGCATTCGCATGTGACACTATGCACGTACACGTATCGGGTTTTATATTTCAAAAAAAAAATAAAAAAAAAACAATCAAAAAATCAAAAAATCAAAAAGAGAGAAAGAAAAGAGGAGCACTGAAGGCTTACATTGCATTATGCCATACTTAACATTGCGTATACCTTTCACATACTCGCGTATAACTTAAGAATTACACACTTGAGTCAATCATGTGTAGTTTCTCTTTATATGATTTTATGACTCCATGAAGAATCGATTGGTAGTACATTCGTGTTAATTTGACTATATAATTTCCTATATTCACATGGCATCTCACGAGGCTGAATAAACATATTCACGTGATTCATTGCACTTAGGGTTTCCTGTGAGCACTGAGAGAGCACCCGTGACGACTATGACACCTTGTGAGATATCCTTGAGCTATTTATCATCCTTTTGAGCGTTAATATCAAATCAGAGTTCATAGAACTCAATTCTCTTTTACTGGATGATTCCTTTGTACACTAGTCAATGTTTTGATTTGCTAGCCTAGAGGTGACACCTAGTGAGGAGATAGAAACCTAGGTCTTGTAGCCTACTCAAGATGTGAAGGCTGAGCCACCCCTAGAGATAGACTTACTTCATGAACTCCTATTCGAGCTCAATTCCCATTGATGGTATGAAGATTACAAAAGAAGTGTTATGATTGTCCTAATTCATCAAGAAAAGACAGAAAATAAAGAATGAGCAGAAAAAAAGAATAAGCAATACACATGCGCATGAGATGAAACGCTAATGCTTGATCCACATTCATATTACAAAGAATCAAGGACATGGAACATATTTTCCACGTATGAAGATTCTTCAACCGATTAATGCCTCAGATGTATTCACAACAAGTTTGTGAGTAAGTTGATCTAGGGTGGTCTAAGTTGGATATGGCGAGTAGGTGAGAAGATGCTAGGGTGAAGGACTCGACACCTCATAGATAGGCTAGATCCTTTCCAAACTAGTTTACTCCATATACTTAGCGTTGTTCCTTTTAATATGTGGGATGTTTGATCGCGACACTCCTCCTTATATATGATGAGTGAACCCATTTTCTTTGAGTGTTCTTGAGGGTATACCAGTTAGGCCGAGTCAAAGTGACCATTCTGTAGGTGTCCACTGGCGTCCTAGGTGTACTAAGTCACACACATCACACACACCTCGAGAGTTTACCTGTTTATACTCGAACTTATATGATTGCATTAACTCTGAATGTGCCTCTGATTAACTTCATGTGAGTATACTGCTCTCAAATCACATATAAACGATGAAACTTGCATGAGTGACGTGCTTTAGAGTCGTGTGCATTGAATATGAACAAACTTGTGTGAAATTCAGTTATGTTCTTGTATGTGAAGTGGTATAATTATGTTGCATGTGCATTGATTTCATGATTACTAGAGTATGTAGTTGTAGATACCACCCTAAGATTCATTCACGTCATTTGCTGGAGACTAGCAAAACGTTAGTTGGGGGGTGTGATTACGCGCCGAAACTGCGTAATTGGGCCTCTTAAATCGGGCTTTATGATTTATATTTTTAATTAAATATCTAAAATTGTCCAATATTTTAAAAAAGTGCCAAAATCATCATTCTTGAACTTTATTGCATTATATATGAAGTTTTGGTAATTGTTTGTCGCAGGAAAAATCTCGGAAACCAAAACGGACATCTGTTCATATTTCGTGCATAACTTTTCCGTCCGAGTTTCGATCAAGATGATTCAAATTTCTAGAGAAAGAGAAAAGGATTATCTACAACTTTTGCATTTTTTGTTTTGTGAGAAACTAGCTCTAGAAGAGTCAGATTTGCGATCAATAGAGAATAACAAAAAATGAAAAAAAAAATATAATAATTGGGTTATTGACGTGACCCGGCCATGCATGGCCGGGTCGGGTTGTTCCACGCCGGGTCCTAGGGCACCGCCTCCCTACCCTTTAAATTATTTTTTTTTCTTGCACATGAGGATTCTCCCGTCCTCTTCCTCTGTCTTTTTTTTTCTTTTCTTTTCCTGTTCTTCCTCTCAACTCTCTTTCTCTCGCTGTTCTTCCTTATTCTCTCCTTGGTTTTAAATTTCTTTCCCTATCTTCCCCTGCTCCTCATTCTTCCATAGTTCCTCCTCTTTCCCTTTTACTCTCTCCTTGCTTCTTCCCTGTACTCCCCCTCTCTGTTTTCAACTCCCATCACGACCACCACAGCAGCCTCCTATGCCAGCAATTCCAACCTCTCGGCCACCCCTGCACCAGCAAATCTCCACGTTGCCACTAGCACACAGACATCCAGGGAGCATCAGCAAACCACCATAGCATCACAGCAGAACATCACCAGAGCCACCAACCGAGAATCCAGCAACACCAGCCCACAGCCAGTTGCCCGTGAACAGCCCTTGTCCCCCTCGGCTAGCGACAGCAGCCATCGCCCACAGTAGCTGCCACAGCTCCTCTGGCCATCTTCTGCAACTCCACAGCCGTGCGCCACAGCAGAACAGTGCACCAGCAGCCGAGGTTACTGCTGCAACTCCGGCCAACTATCAACCCCAGCCGAGCTCTCAACAACCCACGAGTACCATACCAGCCCCAGACCTCCTATTGCTGCGCAGAATTAAGCCAAAGACAGCTGCCTCTGTTCCATGTTCCAGCAACAACTCTAGAGGACTTCCCTGCAATCCGAGAGTTCCACTGAGGCCTCCCTTTGTTTTCTCTTCTCTCTCTCTCTCTCTCTCTCTCTGCCTTCTTATTTCTTCTTTTGCCTTATTTAGTTACTTATTATATTATTTTGTTTTAGAGTTTATTAAGTATTAATGATGTTCCTCTCTTATCTTTTATTTATTTGTTCTTGAACAGGATATAAATATGGAGTTAGTCCTTTTCCTTTAGTATTTAAATTTTTTTTAGTTATTTGTTTAAACAGATTAAGTTAGGATTAGTCTGCTTAAAGCTCATTTTTTTTTTTTCTGTCGTTATCATTTATGCGTTAAAATTTTGTTCGTTTTGTGTTTAAATTTTGATTGTGGGTTGATCCCTTAATTTGGTTAAAGATTTGAATTTTACTATTTGTGAGTGTGTTTAATTTTGACTGAGTTTCCATTCTTGCGTGTTATAATTCCTTATTCAAAGTTGTCATATTTAATTAAGCGTGTTTCAGTGTTTCCTTAAGTAGACTAGGATTTCCTTTATTGTTATTTAATTCCTTGCATGCTAGTTTTAGGACTTTAATTTGTGTTTTCATTTAAGTCTCCACAATCTTGAAAACCCCCGAATCTGAACTGAGTTCAGTACCTTTTTAATTTCGATTGGAAGAACATAAAATCTGAGATAAAACGCATTCCCTAAGGAGACGATCTAGTCCTTGGGCTTAATATTACACGACATAACTCCTATACTTAGGATAGCTTTCGAGCTGCTCATTTTTCGAGTGAGTCAAATAAAAACATGTTAAATCAACCTTTATTTGTTATCATCAAAATGAGATTCGAAAGCCATGTTAGGCCAACAATCTCCCCCTTTTTGATGATGACAAATAAGGAGCAAAGATAAGAGAACCTTTGAAAAGGCTCCCCCTTACAGTAAGCATGCCTTTTTAACAAATATGAAAAATGATGAATTCAAGTATGAGTAAGTTGAAAAATAGTAATCAAATTGTCACAATCAAAAGTTCCCATGTCATCATATATGCTTTTATTAAGTTTTCATGTTCATTTTAGTTTTTACTCCCCCTTGCTATATGCCTTAATTTTACATGCTTTATATATTTGCCATATTTATATTTTTCATGATTGCTTTCTCTTGTTTGCTCATGTTTATTCAACATGTCTCCCCCTTTGACATCATTCAAAAAGAATTGAGGGGCATAGACACAAAATGGTTTAGCACATTAAAAGCATAGTCACATTACACAAAGTCATAGAGTTACAAGCCAAACTCAAAACAAAAACAAAGCAAGATAAAACTAATACATAGAGAATGCGTAATACAACATGATAAACAAATCAGTTATCAGCATCATCATCATCATCATCATCTTCCTCTACACCTTCCTCTTCATCACCTTCCTTATTGCCGTCCTCAAATTCTTCATTATCACTTCGTGGAGCAAAACTAGAGTCCATAGGATCAACACCACAAGATGAGCTAGCTTGATTTTGCTCGATACAAGTGAGGCGTTGATCAAGTGAGGAAACATTCTTCTAAAGGGTTTGAAGTCTGGATCTCATGTCTCTAGTGAAGGTGGATAATTCATGATGAAAAAGACTGAACCAAGAAGGCGTATCAGCAGGAGGTCCTTGGTTTGAGCTAGAGGAGGAGGAGGAGGTACAAATGCTGCTCTTTGAGGTCTTCCTCCTTTCAAGAACCAACCTTGATCGTGATTTTCATAGCCCATTTGCTTGAGGGTGGTAAAGGTGAAGAGGTCATATTGGGTACATTTTATGAACAACTCATAAGGTGTGGTAATATCAAGCTGAGCAAAAACAAGGTTCAACACACCTCCATAAGGAAGAGTGATGACTCACTCGAAAAATGAGCGGCTCGAAAGCTATCCCAAGTATAGGAGTTCTATTGTGTAATATTAAGCCCAAGGGCTAGATTGTCTCCTCAGGGAATGCGTTTTAATCTCAGATTTTACTTTCTTCCAATCGAAATTAAAAAGGTACTGAACTCAGTTCAGATTCGGGTTTTCAAGATTGTGGAGACTTAAATGAAAACCCAAATTAAAGTCCTAAAACTATCACGCACGAAATTAAATAACAATAATGAAAACCCTAGTCTACTTAAGGAAACACTAGATCATACTAACTAAAAATGGAAACTTTAAACATGGAATTAAAATAACAATAATGAAAACCCTAGTCTACTTAAGGAAACACTGGGACACGCGTTAATTAAAAATGGCAACCTAGAACATGGAATTAAAAACACACAATGGAAACTAAACTAGACACATACTAAAAAAAAACCGAACCTACTAAAAATTGAACCTTTAGCACAATTAAGAGATCAAATCAAGACTCAAAATTTAAATGCAAACATGAATTCAATGGAAATTTAAAAAACATAAACAATAACGGAACACAATAAAAACACAACCTTTACTAATCATAGACCCTAACAAAATCGAATTTCGACTAAAAAAAAAAAATATCTGAATTTAATTAAGAATGCTAAATTAAAATAACTATCAATTAGATAAACAAAGAGATTAATTTAACAATAATGAAATACCCAACATTACTCAACTTAAACAAAAAGAAAGAAAACTCTAATAACATTAAAAAAAAAAAAAACTAAACTTTCTTCAATATTCCAAGATTCAAAGAAACGTAAATAAAAGAAAGAAAGAAAGGAAAAGAGAGAGAGAGAGAAACAAATCCACGGAGCCGTGGCAGCAGTTGCGGCTGTGTGTGGGTTGGTTTGCCGCTGTGGCATAGAGCAAGCAACAGCGGGAGAGTGGCTCACGGATCTGCTGGTGCTGTTGGTGGCCGCCGGAGAGAGCAACAAAGTGGAGCAGGAGCTTTTTGTGCTGCGGCAACAATGGGAAAAAGAGGTTTGAGCGAGAGAGAGAGGGATAAAGGGAAGGAGAATAGAGAATAGAGAAAAGAGAAAGAGAGCAAAGAAGAATTTAAAAGAACAAAAAAAAAAACAAACTAAAGAAGAAGAAGAAGAAGAAGAAGAAGAAGAAGAAGAAGAAGAAGAAGAAGGAGAAGAGGAGAATGGGGAAGAGGGGAATGGGGAGCCCCTGGGGCTGCGTACGCAGGAAGAGGAAGAGAAGGGTTAAATAGGATAGGGGGGAAAGCCCTAGACCCGGATAGGAGACCCGACCCGGCAACTTGACCCAATTGGAGTTGACCCGAATTGCTATATTTTTTCATTTTTTTCATTCTCTGTTCATCGTAAATTTGCCTCTTCTGGAGCTTGTATCTCACAAAACTCAAAACATAAAAGTTGTAGATAATCCTTTTCTCTTTCTCCAAAAATTTGAATCGTCTCGATTGCAGCTTGGACAGAAAAGTTATGCACAAAATACGAATAGGTATTAGTTTTGGTTCCCTGGAATTTTCCTGCGACAAAAAAATACCAAAACTTCATAAATAGTGCAATAAAGTTCAAGAATGATGATTTTGGAACTTTATTAAAATATTGGGCAATTATGGACATTTAATTAAAAATATAAACCGTAAAGCCTCGGTTAAATATCCAATTACGCAGTTTCGGCGCGTAATCACACCCCCCAACTAACGTTTTGTTAGTCTCTAGCAAATGACATGAATGAATCTCAGGGTGATATCTACAACTACATACTCCAGTAATCATGAAATCAATGCACATGCAACATAACTATACCACTTCACATACAAGAACATAACTGAATTTCATACAAGCTCATTCATATTTAATGCACATGACTCCAAAGCACGTCACTCATGCAAGTTTCATCGTTTATATGTGATTTGAGAGTAGTATACTCATATGAAGTTAATCAATGGCACATTCAGAGTTAATGCAATCATATAAGTTCGAGTATAAACAGGTAAACTCTCGAGGTGTGTGTGATGTGTGTGACTCAGTACACCTAGGACGCCAGTGGACACCTACATAACGGTCGCTTTGACTCGGCCTAACTGGTATACCCTCAAGAGCACTCAAAGAAATGGGTTCACTCATCATATGTGAGGAGGAGTGTCGCGATCAAACATCCCACATATTAAAAGGAACAACGCTAAGTATATGGAGTGGACTAGTCTGGAAAGGATCTAGCCTATCTATGAGGTGTCGGGTCCTTCACCCTAGCATCTTCTCACCTACTCGCCATATCCAACCGAGACCACCCTAGATCAACTTACTCACAAACTTGTCATGAATACATTTGAGGCATTAATCAGTTGAAGAATCTTCATACGCGAAAAATATGTGTCGTGTCCTTGATTCTTTGTGATATGTATTTGGGCCGGCATTGACATTTCATTTCATGCGCATGTGTATTGCTTATTTTTTTTTCTGCTTATTCTTTATTTTTTGTCTTTTCTTGAGCAATAAGGACAATATTAACACTTCTTTTGTAATCTTCATACCATCAATGGGAATTGAGCTCGAATAGGAGTTCATGAACTAAGTCTATCTCTAGGGGTGGCTCAGCCTTCACATCTTGAGTAGGCTACAAGACCTAGGTTTCTATCTTCCCACTAGGTGTCACCTCTAGGCTAACAAATCAAAAATAAAGACTAGTGTACAAGGAATCATCCAAAAAAAGAGAATTGAGTTCTATGAACTCTAATTTGATATTAACGCTCAAAAGGATGATAAATAGCTCAAGGATATCTCACAAGGTGTCATAGTCTCCACGGGTGCTCTCTCAGTGCTCACAGGAAACCCTAAGTGCAATGAATCACGTGAATGTGTTTATTTAGCCTCGTGAGATGCCGTATAAATACAGGAAATTATATAGCCAAATTAACACGAATGTACTACCAATCGATTCTTCATGGAGTCATAAGATCATATAAAGAGAAAACTACGCATGATTGACTCAAGTGTGTAATTTGTAAGTTATGCACAAGTATGTGAAAGGTATACACAGTGTTAAGCATGGCATAGTGCAGTGTAATCCTTCAGTGCTCCTCCTTTATTTCTCTCTCTTTTTTTTATCTTTTTGATTTTTTTTGATTTTTTTTGTTTTGTTTTGTTTTTTTAAACCCAGTACGTGTACGTGCACAGTGTCACATGCGAATGCTCATCCCCCCCCAACTAAAGTGGAACATTGTCCTCAATGTGAAAGCATAGGGGAAATAGAAAATACTGTGCACGGGAAAAGTAAGGCGTACCTGAGTGGCGAAATAATGGAAAACAAAGATCAAACTACGAGAAAATAGACCTGAAAACTTACTAAAAATAAAATAAGATAAAATAAGTAAAAGAAAAACATCACAATTGTCTTGGCAGAGGCTCTGGAGGAATTTCGTTTGGTGGCTGCAGGTTTATAAATTGCACCAGCGGTTCTCCAAATTTAAGCCGCCACAATCGATCAGTTGTCATACTTGCACGAAAATCAACCTCAAATGAATTAATGCGTGTCAAAATACCAAACAATTTGTGTGCAGGTCGACCCTCTTGTGTTGACAAGAATGGGTCTTTATTCAACATCGTTTCCAGGAAATTTGCTTCTTTACGAACTAACGTGTGATGGGAAGTTATTGGAGCAATTACCTGTAGTTCTTTAAAAGCATTAACATTAAAAGTTTTACTTGGTTCTTTGAAAATTATATGCTCACCAGACTGGTCACCCTCTTTATCGGGTGTACATATCATCATACCACTGCAAAAGTGTGCCTCCACACTAGGCTCCTTAACATCTGATTCAGGCGGGAGTGACGGTATCATGGTTTCTGAGCTCGGAGTATGAGGTACCACAGGTTGGTACTCCATATGAGTATCAGTCTCATCATCAACTAAATGCTCCGCTTGTGGCCCCGTTTCCTCTAATTTTTCTTTTACCTCTTCTGGTTCAGCCATAACTTCTAGTGCTGGGACAACTGGTTGTTCGACGATGAGCATCTCAGGTTGGGGAAATTCTTTCTTGCTTCTCGAAGTAGTGGTGGCCTCTGCTGCCTCAAAGAGATCATCGTGCATTTGTTGTTGTGGTTGCTGGTACTCTTGAGGACTAGACTGAGGTTTTGCGAGCAATTCTTCATTTTCTAAGATATCCAACTGCGTGCCTATCGCATTAATGGTGTCCCGCAATTCATTATTATGATCGACTTGAGTTTGCATGAACTGCTGGAGTATGTTCGCCATCTGTGTTATGCTATTCTCGAAAAGGTCTGACGACGTACAGCTCGGAGAGATCTGTTGTGGCTGATATTGAAGCGGAGGGTTGTTTGGGTAGTTTGGTGGCTCGTATACATCTCCACCACCGATTGTGCTAATAGGATGTGCAGTTATGGGTGCCTGAATGTATCGTGTGTTCCACTGTGGGACATTGTCAGCTAAGTAATCAAAGAATGATAATACCTGATCTGGATCCTTGCTGACGGGCTCTCCATTAGACATAGTCTGGACAAAACACTTGCAATCAGGGGTAAGCGCAGTATAAAAACAATCAGCTAACCTCTATGAGTTAAACCCGTGATGTGGACAAGTGCTTAGTAAATCCTTGAATCGCTCCCAGCAAGCCCGAAATGTCTCGTCATCTTGCTGCACAAAATTAAGAATCTGTTCCTGCAGAAATTGAGTTTTCTATGAGGGACAAAATGCATGCAGGAATTCACGCTCCATATCAACCCAATTAATGATAGAGTGAGGTCTCAAGGAATGAAATCAGATCAGTGCCCTATCCTGCAAAGTAGTAAGAAATAAATTTAGTCGAATAGATTCATCAGTTTTAGCATGAGAGAAAAACATGTTGCAGGTTAATTCAAACTCTGCTAAGTGCTGATATGGGCACTTAGATACCGTCTCGTAGAACTCGGGTAGCAATGACGTCCTCCCACGCTGCATCATGAAATTAAGCTCGTCATAAGGCAAAACAGTGGAAGAGGATGCAGTGGCATATTCAAGCTGCAAAAAATCCATTATCGTGCGCGGTGCAGGTGCAGCCATTTTTCAAAACTCAAAATTTTTTTCTGTTTTTGTTTTCTATTTTTTTTTATTTTTGATAAAACTAACAAAAATGACAAGAAAAACGTAAATTTGAGACTAAGACCGACATTCCCCGGCAACGGCTCCAAAAACTTGACTCACTCGAAAAATGAGCAGCTCGAAAGCTATCCCAAGTATAGGAGTTCTATCGTGTAATATTAAGCCCAATGGCTAGATCGTCTCCTCAGGGAATGTGTTTTAATCTCAGATTTTACTTTTTTCCAATCGAAATTAGAAAGGTACCGAACTCAGTTCAGATTCGGGTTTTCAAGATTGTGGAGACTTAAATGAAAACACAAATTAAAGTCCTAAAACTATCACGCACGAAATTAAATAACAATAATGAAAACCCTAGTCTACTTAAGGAAACACTAGATCATACTAACTAAAAATGGAAACTTTAAACATGGAATTAAAATAACAATAATGAAAACCCTAGTCTACTTAAGGAAACACTGGGACACACGTTAATTAAAAATGGCAACCTAGAACATGGAATTAAAAACACACAATGGAAACTAAACTAGACACATACTAAAAAAAAACCGAACTTACTAAAAATCGAACCTTTAGCACAATTAAGAGATCAAATCAAGACTCACAATTTAAATGCAAACATGAATTCAACGGAAATTTAAAAAACATAAACAGTAATGGAATACAATAAAAACACAACCTTTACTAATCATAGACCCTAACTAAATCGAATTTCGACAAAAAAAAAAAAAAATCTAAATTTAATTAAGAATGCTAAATTAAAATAACTATCAATTAGATAAACAAAGAGATTAATTTAACAATAATGAAATACCCAACATTACTCAACTTAAACAAAAAGAAAGAAAACTCCAATAACATTAAAAAAAAAAAAAAAAACTAAACTTTCTTCAATATTCCAAGATTCAAAGAAAAGTAAATAAAAGAAAGAAAGAAAGGAAAAAAGAGAGAGAGAGAGAAACAAATCCACGGAGCCGTGGCAGCAGTTGCGGCTGTGTGTGGGTTGGTTTGCCGCTGTGGCATAGAGCAAGCAACAGCGGGAGAGTGGCTCACGGATCTGCTGGTGCTGTTGGCGGCCGCCGGAGAGAGCAACAAAGTGCAGCAAGAGCTTTTTGTGCTGCAGCAACAATGGGCAAAAGAGGTTTGAGCGAGAGAGAGAGGGATAAAAGGAAGGAGAATAGAGAATAGAGAAACGAGAAAGAGAGCAAAGTAGAATTTAAAAGAACAAAAAAAAAAACAAACTAAAGAAGAAGAAGAAGAAGAAGGAGAAGAGGAGAATGGGGAAGAGGAGAATGGGGAGCCCTGGGGGCTGCCTACGCAGGAAGAGGAAGAGAAGGGTTGAATAGGATAGGGGGGAAAGCCCTAGACCCGGATAGGGGACCTGACCCGGAAACTTGACCCAATTGGAGTTGACCCGAATTGCTATATTTTTTCATTTTTTTCATTCTCTATTCATCGTAAATATGACTCTTATGGAGCCTGTATCTCACAAAACTCAAAACACAAAAGTTGTAGATAATCCTTTTCTCTTTCTCTAAAAATTTGAATTGTCTCGATCGGAGCTCAGATGGAAAAGTTATACATGAAATACGAACAGGTATCGGTTTTGGTTCCCGGGAATTTTCCTGCGACAAAAAAATACCAAAACTTCATAAATAGTGCAATAAAGTTCAAGAATGATGATTTTGGCACTTTATTAAAATATTGGATAATTTTGGACATTTAATTAAAAATATAAACCGTAAAGCCCGGGCTAAACATCCAATTACGCAGTTTCGGTGCATAATCAAGTGACACAGGTGGCTTCCAACTTGGCCCATATCCATTTCAAAATGAGGCTTGAGAGATCAAGCTTATTTCCCTTTAATAAACACCATAAAACAAAGTAGTCGACATACAAAAGATGATTATACGAGCCAACCTTAGGTAGGATGTTATTGGAGATGATGTTGTGAAGTATTTGGGTCTGGAGGTTTAATTGCTTATACATAGGGGGATGACCAAAATATATGGGTTCGTTTACCATAATTAGAGGCAAAAACTCTTCGGGTGTGAAGCCTTGCTCTAGAATCCAGGATTGAGCGAAGGCAGGACATTCGAATTCACTTGAGGTGATATGCAAAATGGGAGCTAGGATTTGAGGAGTCAAAACAATTTTCTTGCCTCTAACCTCAGTGATTAGAACATTCTCTCCATGAATCATACTGGCATAAAAAATCTTGACTAAGTTGGGATACATGCCTTTGGCTTGAAAAACAACAAAATTTTTCCAACTTATATTCCGAAACATAGGCAATATTTTAGGAAATTTGGAATCGAAGAAGGTGGTGTCAATCACCTTACCAAAGATTGGGTCCATAGAATGGAGAGTGGAATGATAACGAAGCTTAGATTGGGGAGTGACTAACCATTTCTCGATGTTGTTATCATCCCTTTTGGAAGAAAATCCTCGGTTCATCGTGGTCTTAGTGTGAGGCATTGTTGTGTTTTTGGAGAATGGAACCCTAGAATCAAAGGGAAAGAGTGTAGGAGAAGGAGTTTGGGGCTTTGATTCGAGGGATTTTGAGTGAGGAAGCAAGGGAGATCAAAGGTTGGAGCTTTGGGTGAGTGATGGAGCAGAAGTCAGTAGCTCAAGTTAGGGTTTTCATGCTTTAAATATATAGATCCCGTGACTTCAAGCACCTAAAGATTAAGTTCAGTAGCCTAAAGATTTATAGAATTGAAATCTCAACAAGTAGTAGCACCTTAGTTGCCCGAGGTCTGTTGGCTCAGGTGCTTGAACCTTAAATATACAGTGCTTAGTCACCTGAGCTTCCAAGCTTAGCCACCTGAAGTCCCTAATTTCTTAATTTTCTCATTTTGCTCAATATGAAACTTACCTAAATCACTTCCCTGCTATGTAACAACCCAAGTTCTCTTCTAATGGATATAAATATTTCTTCGGGAAGAGGTTTTGTGAAGATATCCGCCCATTGGTCATTTGTGTTTACAAATTCGAGTAGGATGTCTTCTTTTTGAACATGATCTCCTAGAAGGTGGTGTCTTATGTCAATGTGCTTAGTTATTGAGTGTGATATAAGATTTTTAGAGATGTTTATAGCGCACTTGTGTTATCACACTTAATTGGTATGGTGGAATATTCTAAATTGTAGTCCTTTAATTATTGTTTCATGTACAAGGTTTGTGCACAACAACTCCCAGTTGCTATATACTTAGCTTTGGCTGTGGATAAGGTTATAGAGTTTTGTTTCTTGGAAAACCAAGACACAAGGGATCATCCTAGAAAATGACAAGTCCCACTTGTATTTTTTCTATCTATCTTACACCCTACATAATTGGCATCCGAATAGCTAATCATTTTGAATCCGGTGTCCTTAGGATACCAAATTCCTAAATTTATTATTCCTATCAAGTACCTTAGAATTCTTTTTACAGCTACTTGATGTGATTCTTTAAGTGCTGATTGAAAATGTGCACACAAGCAAACACTAAACATTATATCGAGCATATTGGCTATTAAGTATAGGAAACTTCCTATCTTACCTCTATAATATTTCATATCTGTCGGTTTCCCTTTTTCATCTTTATCGAGGCTTATTGAAATACTCATGGGGGTACCTATGATTGAATGATTTTTTGGTTTGGGAACTAATGTCCATACTTTACTTCTTTCAAATTGATTTAATTCTTCTTGCATAACAATTATCCATGAGTCATCATTTAGAGTTTCTTCAACATTCTTTGGTTCATCTTGAGATAGGAATGCATAGTGATTGCATAAATTTTTCAAAGAGGATCTTGTAGTTATACCTCGTGATGGTGCTCCAATTATTTGATATTTTGGATGATTTCTTACATATTTCCATTCTTTTGGTAATTCAGTATTTTCAACAGCATCATTATTTGATTTTTCTTCATTTTCTTATTCTTTTGCTTCTACCATGTCTAAGTCTTCTTGTTTTTGAGTAGTTTGAACTTCTTCAACTTTTATTGGTTTTTTGAATGGACTTTCTTCATCAAATGTTACATGAATTGATTCCAAGATTGTAAGAGTTCTTTTATTGTATATTATATAGGCTTTGCATTTCATTAGGAATATCCCTTCATCAGCTTTTGCATCAAATTTACCTAAATCATATTTATCATTTAATACATAGCATTCACATCCAAAGACATGGAAGTAAGATAGTTTGACCTTCTACCTTTCCAAAGTTCATAGGAAGTTTTATTCAAATATGATCTTATAGAAACTCTATTTATTATATAGCATGCAGTGTTTACCATTTCAACCCAAGAGTATTTTGGTAGATTATGTTCATTTAACATTGTTCTTGCTATTTCTTGAAGAGTTCTATTCTTTCTTTCAACAACTCTATTTTGTTGTGGAGTTCTAAGTGCTAAAAAATTATGATTAATTCCATATTCACTGCAAAATTTATCAACATCTTTGTTATTAAATTCTCTCCCTTAATCACTTCTTATATTTGAAACAGTATATCCTTTTTCACTTTGAAGTTTCTTGCATAGATTAATTAACATATTACAAGAGTCATCCTTGGAGGCTAAAAACAATACCCAAGTAAACCTAGAGTAGTCATCAACTATAACAAAGGCATATTGCTTACCTCCTATGCTTTGAGTTTATTAACCTTATAGGTCATATCCCGTTTTGATAATGACAAATATCTGTGTATCTAATCTATGCCCTGAGTTTGTGTGCAGGATCAGTCTTGCATGATTGGACAAAGTCTAATATCATATAGTGGCGCATGGTGACTCAAGGAAAATGAAGACAAAATTGTTTGCATCTGTATTTTGTATTTTTAATCATTAAGGTCTGTAATAATAATCAAAGGTCTGTAATAATTAATGCATGACATGCATGGTAGGATCTATAAGCTTAAAGACCTTAGATCGACTCTAGGTCCCTACACAAATTGCTTGGAAAAATTCACTCTATTCTACAGATCATATTTATGCAAATAGGGAAAACCACACTTAAAAACGGGACCCACTCCTTAGGCTTGAAAGGACTTCAGGCGACCAATCCTTATGAGTTGAAAACGTCTCGGTCGACCAAATAGTTAAAGAGTCAAAGGTTGACTTGGCTCAGGCGACTGACCCAAAATGAACGCACTGTTCACGGTTGACTGAACCATGAATACTAACCTTTTCACCTTCTTCGGGTGCCCAAACCTTACATTCATATATACCCCGGGTGACCGAAGTTAGTAGTTCGACAGACTGAACTATGAACCAGGTGACCAAACCTTGGGCATTTGGAAAATCGCCTTAGTTCAGCCACCCAAAGTTGAAAATTCAACTTTTCCAATTGTGAGGTCCAGGCGACCGAAACTCTCGGGTTGCCATATTTTTAACTGAACTCGGGTTAATTAAGGTTAAAACGTTTTAAAAAAATTTTAATTATTCCCTCTATGTCCCAACGATCATTTTCTTGATAAAGTCTATATATATACCCTTATTTGCAAAGATTAAGCATTGATTGACACTTTGATTAAGAAAATTTTTCTTTAAAATATTTTGAGCTACACATCATTATACAAGCCATATACCTTACCTTTTACTCATTCTATTGCAAAATCATTATGAGTGAGAGTATCTTGAGATTACCTACATTTGTGCTACAAGCTTATACTCTTTTGTTTGTGATTGTTTGTTGATTTTTTAAAGAGAGTTAAGTACAAAAGTTTTTCCCCATAGATTTAATTCAAAAAACCCATTTTTTGGGGAAACTTTTATTAGCTTGTGAGCCTTTGAATTTTCATTGCAAGACTCTTGAGCTTGTTTTGAGTTTTCTTTGAAGAAAATATTTTTTGTGACAAGCTTGTATTCTAAATATCTCTTGTGCTTGATTTTCTAGAAATCTTTTTGAGATATTTGATCATACTTTTGAAATCTTTGAAACCCAATTAGTGGTTGATATATTTATATATGTTGTTTCAAAGACATTATCATAGCACACTCTCATATTTTGATTGCCATACTGACATTATCTTGAGAGTTTTAATATTTTCTTCACTGAGTTTATAGATCTTATTATTGTGAAGTGCATTGGTTATAGTGGTACAAATCTGCTTATTGAAGAAGCACGTATTTTTGTACACAAAATTTGTATTAATTATTTGCTGTATTCCAGGCGTGGCCTAAAGGGGTGATAATCTAACCTGGAAGGATTGTATGTAAAGGTTGAGGTCAGCCCTGATAATTTGACCTGGTTGTAACTGGTGCCACTCCACACGTTAGGTGAGCCATAGTGCAATCCTCAGGCTTACGAGTCGAGGTGGGGATGTAGGCACATTTTCCAAACCTCGATAACATATTTGGTGTTATCTTTACTTTACTCACTACTATTCTGTGCATGCTTAGTTAATTTACTTGTGCAAATTTAATTTAGTTGTATTTATTAGTTTATTTTATATATGCTCTAGTTGACCCTAGGTTTGTGAAATACTGCTGCTGACTATTTGACCTAGAAGAGAAAAACTTTGAAAATCCAATTCACCCCCGCATGGGATTGTAGTAAAGTCAACAATTGGTATCAGAGCCTAGTTGCTTAGAATTAACTGTTTTTTTTTTTATACAAAAAAGATCAAAATGGCTCATCATACTGTAACCCCTTTTCCTGAGGGACCCTCGTCTACATGTCCTCTTATTTTCAGCGGTGTGAATTACACCTTCTGAAAACAAAGGATGCACATTTACCTTCAAACTGTTGATTGAAAGGTGTGGAGAGTTGTCTCTAAAGGAAACTTTGTTTTCATGAAAATTGAAGATGAGGTTAGAGTACGTAAGATTGAGGAAGAATACACTTATGATGATATGAAAGCTGTAAGTATAAATGCAACTGCAATGAATATTTTATACTGTGGACATGATGTAAATGAATTTAACAAGGTTATGGGATGTTTTACTGCCAAGGAAATTTAGGATAAGTTAGAGGTTACTTATGAAGGTACTAGGGATGTTAAAGATAGTAGAATTGATATGTTAACTAGTGAATATGAAGCATTTAGGATGTTGCAATTGGTGTATTCCCAAGAGGGGAGGAGGGTGAATTGGAATTTTAAAACTTATTCATAAGTTAAAGCAGATATTAGCAGTATTTCACAACCTAGGGTCTTTCTAGGCAATCTCAAATACGCAAATAATATGTGGAAATTTAAATCATGCGCATCATTCACATTATAACATACACGTGCATGAATATAAATTGTGGAAATATAAATAGACACACGATATGTTATCGGGGTTCGGCCAACTATGCCTACGTTCTCGCCTCTAGCTTGTAAGTCCGAGGATTTCACTAATGCTCACTTAACGAGTGTAGCGGCACCGGTTACAACCAGGTCAATTAGTGGAGCTCACCTCAACATACACCTTACCAGGATGGTGCATCTAGCTTTCATAATCGGGTCTAAACCAATATGAGACTATTCAACAGGGCTAGTCTCCCTTTTCAGGCCCACAAATGCTTCTTACACTAAGCAGATATGTACCACTATGCTCAATCATTTTATGCACTCACATATGATAGGATTTATGCTCAAGTGAGATTTTGAAAATTTAATTCAAGATAATATATTCAATGAGTAAATATTCAAGGTTACCTAAAAAAACCTAATCAAGTATCACAAAAATATTCTATCAAATATAATCACAACAGATACTTAGGGTTTAAACTTACAAAATATTTATCAAATAAAATATGCAAGCTCTTAAGTCTTACAATTTGAATGCAAAGACTAGGAAGCTAAAAACAAATTATTCCTAATCAAATATTTATATACAAAATATTGTGGGAATAAATAATCAAGAAAAACGCTCAAAAGGATTTTTCAAATACATATGAATGTGTGAGAGTAATGCCCAGAAAAAGATTTGAAATGATGCACAATACCATAAACAAATATTCCTACATCTTGTAATTGATTTGCAAGTTAGGAGAACATAGAAAAACAAAATCTCTTTTTCAAAATGATATTTGGTAATAAATATGTAAGAGAGTGTATAAAAATATGTTTGAAATATTGAGTATATTGCAAAAGAAGTATAAAATGTTTGAGAGGATTTTTGCTATTGACTTTTGCTAATCTCATACTAATCAAGGCAAATGAGGGGGTATTTATAGATATCCCTCAAATTTTGACCATTGGGGACCTATTGGGTATTTTGAAAAATGTTTAATGATGTATAAAGCAAATTAATCCTGATTTACTACGGTAAAAATTTCGCCAACTCGAGAGGTCCGATCGACTTGATTCAAGGTACGGTCGACCAAGTGTCTGGGTTCGGTTGATCGGGAGAAATTTGAACTAGAAGGATGGTTGATCGTACTTGAGGATTACAAAGGCAATTTTCCAAATCTGTGCAGTTCGGTCAACCGAGTGAATTTGAACTACGAGATTTGGTCAACCGAGTAGTTGGCATTTCCCACGTGGGGGTTCGGTCGACCAGGGTGTTGCCTATATAATCTTGGTCGATTGAGAGGTCAACTTGTTGACCCAGGGAGGTTTGATTGACCATTGCTTGCCTATATATATCTGGTCGGTAGATCGAGTGGTCAATATGTTGGCCCGGTTGGGGTTTGGTCGACTGAGGATCTCAGTGTAAATGAGTTCGGTTGACCGAACATGCCAATTTTGAAAATTTTGGTCTTTTTCTCTTTGAAGTGTTATCCCTATTCATATGATAATTAACTTAGTTTTAATAGGGCACACTTTTATGAAGTATGGGGAGTCCTAAGGTCAGTCTAGGTCTTTTTGAGGCCACCGAAAAAATCTAGGGTCGGTCGACCGAAGGATGATCCCTAAGGTCCTGTGGCTCCCTATGGTTAGTTTATGGTCATGTTGAGTATTAATACCTATTATGCATGTGATGCAGTTATTACAGACCATAAATTATTACAGAGCAAATAATGAAGCAAAAATACATATACGATTAAAACAAAATATCTTCTTCTTTTGCTTTTCTGTCCTCCATGGAAAACGCTAGTTGATGTGAGCTTTAAGGTTTTCTGGCTTCCACCATCCTTTCCCTTATGTGTGCGCTGACATATCAAGCTTGCTTAAACATTGGATACACACATAAAAACTTGCAGTTTGTTATTATGAAAACCAAGATCGGACTCACAAAGTCAACAATCTCCCCCTTTTTTATGATGACAAATGCACGAGAAAAAAATGGGGTTTAGCCTAAACAGATCCCCCCTAAGAATATGCATAAATTAAATTTAAACAATATAGCACATGCATATTCAATAAAGAAGACATTTGAAATTAATTATGCATTTTGTTTCAATCATTAAGGCACATTTAAGCTTAGACCATTCAAATTATGAGTATAAAGGATATGCAACATTTTACTCAAACAATTCTCCCCCTTTGGACATTAGCAAAAGGGTATGCAAAAAATATAATTGTTTCGAAAAAATTATAGCAATTAAGCACACAAATAGTATAACTGGTCATTAAAAGATTTAAATGACATGAAAACAGAATTAGACCAGAGATATACACAAACCATTGCAATTGAAACATATCATAAGACTTGTGAAAGATTTGAGTTTAAAGGACATGACATATGATAGCAAATAGAAGGTTTGAGCATAAAAACACTCAAACTAGTTTGCATGCATTTTTATGTGTAGTTACCAAACCAGTTGTGCGACTTTAAAACCATATATGTATATAATAATAATAATATAGATCCTCCTTATAATGTTTGCAAAATGGTACTGGGGGCGTGCTTGCAAAAAAATTTTAATTTAAAGCAAGCAAGCATAGATTTTATGGTTTGTATTCAATAAACAATGATCCTAAAGATTTATCAATCACATGCAAGATCATATGGCAAAATTAAAAACTACGTGATAGGTATTATGTTTTTTACTTAAGATATTCAATAAACATAACAGTCAAGCACATGCCACAATAATTTCAAAACACATCTAAGCCTAAAATGTTGGGGAGCATAGCAAGATAAGAATTTAGTTTAAGATGCTCCCCTTTCAAATTGAATCCAAGCTTAGATGAAATAAACTGCTTATACTTAATACGGATTAATTTCATTAAGTATGGCAAGTAGTATAATCAATCATTTTTTAAGTCTTTTAAAAACGAATATACTAGATAAAAATTTATTCATTCGACCATTCGACCAGTATAATCATGACTCACTCGAAAAATGAGCAGCTCGAAAGCTATCCCAAGTATAGGAGTTACGTCGTATAATATTAAGCCCAAGGGCTAGATCGTCTCCTCAGGGAATGCGTTTTAATCTCAGATTTTACGTTCTTCCAATCGAAATTAAAAATGTACTGAACTCAGTTCAGATTCGGGATTTCAAGATTGTTCAATTTCACTTTTGACAAATTAAATAACACGCAATTTAAACCCTGAAATTAACATGCACTAAATAAAAGAAAACAAGAATAGAAATCCTAGTTTACTTGAAGAAACATTGGGACACGCACTAATTAAAACTGGAAACTACAAATAAAGAATTGAAACACGCTAGAATGGAAACTCTAATCTACCTAAGGAAACATTGACACACGCACTAATTAAAGATGGTAACCTAGAACATGAGATTAAAACACACACTATGGAAACTCAATCAACACATACGTGCGTAATAAAAATCGAATCTTTAACACGAATCAAGAATGCGAATTAAAATTAAAATATCAATCAACCTAAACAATAACATGACACAAGAAATAAAAACACAAACTTTGTATTTTATTTTAGTTTTCTATATATATTTTTTATTTTTATCTTAGACTTCATTAATTAAACACATAAAATCAATAAACTTTAATACTAAAAAGAACTATAATTGAAAGAGCATCTAACTAAATGATAAAGGAAAAAAATAAAAATAAAAAAAACAAGTCTTTAATAAAATCCAATGAGTAAAGAAAAAATAACAATTAACATAGAGTAAATAAATAAATAAAAACAAGAAGAAGAAGAAGAAGAAGAAGATGAGAAAGAGAGAGAGTAAGAGAAAACTGAGCATGGCCGAGAGGAGTCCTGTGTTGCTGGAGTTGGCTGTGAAACAGAGGAATTCCGGCTGAGGAAGACTGCTATGGTGGTGGCTCTCGGTGGTGCTAGTGTTGGCCGAGAAGGGCTCTTCAATTCTGCAGCTTTCTGCTGTGTTACTGTGACTGTTGCTGCTGGTGTTACTCGGGTTGCAGCAGCTGGTCGGGGGTGGAGATGGACCTACAGGCAGCAGGGACTGCTGCTGGCTGCTGGCGGTTTGCTGTGGAGGAGGAGAACTGCTGTGTTGCTGTTTTTGGACAGCAGAGAACTGCTGTGTTGCTGCGGCGGAGCTGGTGCACACTGTTTGGCCGGATGTTGCAAAGACATGAAGATTAACCGAGAGGGAGAGAGTGAGAATAAGCAGATGAGAGATTGGAGAGAGAAGAGGAGCAGGGATGAGTGGAACTGGGAACGAGAGAGGCTACAAGAAATTAAAGAAAACAAGGGAGGAAAGAAAGGGAAGCAGAGAAAGGCAAAGCGGCAATTGAAAGAGAAAAAAAACAAAAACCAAAGAAGAAGAAGAAGAAGAACAACAAGAAGAGAGGAGAGCAGAGCAAAGGAGAGCCCTCGAGGCTGCCTGCCGAACAGGGGGAAGAAAAGAAAGAAATTTAAAGGAGGAAATAAGCTGCCCTAGGACCCGGATCCAACCAACTTGACCCGAATTGTTGTATATTTTTTTTGTTCTCTGTTCATCGCAAATTCTGCTCTTCTGGATCCTTATCTCACAAAACTCAAAACACTAAAGTTGTATATGATCCTTTCCTCTTTCTCCAGAAATTTGAATCGTCTCGATCGGAGCTCGGACGGAAAAGTTATGCACAAAATACGAACAGGTGTCGGTTTTAATTCCCGGGAATTTTCCTGCGACAAAAAATTACCAAAACTTCATAAATAGTGCAATAAAGTTCAAGAATGATGATTTTGGCACTTTATTAAAATATTGGACAATTTTGGACATTTAATTAAAAATATAAACTGTAAAGCCCGGGTTAAGCGTCCAATTACGCAGTTTTGACGCATAATCACACCCCCCAACTAACGTTTTGCTAGTCTCTAGCAAATGACATGAATGAATTTCAGGGCGGTGTCTACAACTACATACTCCAGTAATCATGAAATAAACGCACATGCGACAATATTATACCACTTCACATACAAACATAACTGAACTTCACACAAGCTCGTTCATATTCAATGCACACGACTCCAAAGCACGTCACTCATGCAAGTTTCATCGTTTCTATGTGATTTGAGAGTAGTGTACTCACATAGAGTTAATCAGTGGCACATTCAGAGTTAATGCAATCATATAAGTTCGAGTATAAACGTGTAAACTCTCGAGGTGTGTGTGATGTGTGTGACTCAGTACACCTAGGACGCGAGTGGACACCTACAGAACGGTCGCTTTGACTCGGCCTAACTGGTATACCCTCAAAAAACTCAAAGAAAATGGGTTCACTCATCATATGTGAGGAGGAGTGTCGCGATCAAACATCCCACATATTAAAAGGAACAAAGCTAAGTATATGGAGTGGACTAGTCTGGAAAGGATCTAACCTATCTATGAGGTGTCGGGTCCTTCACCCTAGCATCTTCTCACCTACTCGCCATATCCAACTGAAACCACCCTAGATCAACTCATTCACAAACTTGTCATGAATATATCTGAGGCATTAACCGGTTGAAGCATCTTCATACGTGGAAAAACATGTGTCGTCCTTGACTTTTTGTGATATGTATTTGGGCCGGCATTAACTTTTCATTTCATGCGCATGTGTATTGCTTATTCTTTATTTTCTGTCTTTTCTTGATCAACTAGGACAATCATAACACTTCTTTTGTAATCTTCATACCATCAATGGGAATTGAGCTCGAATAGGAGTTTATGAATTAAGTCTATCTCTAGGGGTGGCTCAGCCTTCACATCTTGAGTAGGCTACAAGACCTAGGTTTCTATCTCCGCACTAGGTGTCACCTCTAGGCTAGCAAATCAAAACATAGACTAGTGTACAAAGGAATCATCCAGAAAAAGAGAATTGAGTTCTATGAACTCTGATTTGATTTTAACGCTCAAAAGGACGATAAATAGCTCAAGGATATCTCACAAAGGTGTCATAGTCGCCACGGGTGTTCTCTCAGTGCTCACAGGAAACCCTGAGTGCAATGAATCACGTGAGTGTGTGTTCAACCTCATGAGATGCCGTGTAGATACAGGAAATTATATAGTCAAATTAACATGAGTGTACTACCAATCAGTTCTTCATGGAGTCATAAGATCATATAGAGAGAAACTACGCATGATTAACTTAAGGGTGTCATTCATAAGTTATATGCAAGTATACGAAGGGTATAAGTCAGTGTTAAGCATGGCATAATGCAATGTAATCCTTCAGTACCCCTCCTTTCTTTCTCTCTTTTTTTTTTGGTTCTTTGATTTTTTGATTTTTTTTTGTTTTTTTGATTTTTTTTTTGTTTTTAAAACCCAGTACGTGTATGTGCACAGTGTCACATGCGAATGCTCATCTCCCCCCCCCCCAACTAAAGTGGAACATTGTCCTCAATGTGAAAGCATAGGGGAAATAGAAAATATTGTGCACGGGAAAAGTAAGGCGTACCTGAGTGGCGAAATAATGAAAAACAAATATCGAACTACGAGAAAATAGACCTGAAAACTAACTAAAAATAAAATAAGATAAAATAAAGGAAAATAAGGGAAAGAAAAACATCACAATTGTCTTGGCGGAGGCTCTGGAGGAATTTCGTCTGGTGGCCGCAGGTCTATAAATTGCATCGGCGGTTCTCCATATCAAAACATAAAGCTTTGGAAGTGGGATATGATGTTCAGGGTTCTTGGAAGAGCCTCAATATTCAATAAGTAAGGCATGATGTATATGAATTATTTATGCTTTTTCTCTAGGGATGGAGCTGAGCTCCTCTAACTATTCGATGATTATACTAGGATGAAATTTTGATATTTCTATTTAACTTTTCACTCATCCTTTCAAAAATATTTTTAAATTTTTATCATCATAATCATCTTTGTACATAGATTTGTTTTAGGAAAATTCTACTAAAATTTCAGTAACATGTCGATTGTAAATTGAACATTTTTCAAATTTTTATGCACCAAGACCTAATAGATTCAAGCAATCAATTCAAAACAATTCAGTTTGAGCATGTGAGAACCTATTTCTACTACTAGCTTGCAATACAAAACATACTGCATCAGCCATACAATTGGCGTTCCATACAAGCATGCAAGTAAATAAGTTTCTGCAATAGCCTTGTAGATGACGTTCCATGCAATCCAGTATTATCAATTAGTATATTCAATAACAGTTCACAATACTAGATAATCAAAAATCACTATCCATCAAGAAATAATATGAACAATAAACAACGGTGGATAGTTATGAGTTTAGTATTGTGGTGTTTTTCAAAAAGGCATATGAAAATATAATAATGAGAGCATTCAAAAGAGTCATGAAATTTTGAAAGGAAATGCTCCCCCTGACTTATGCACTTATTCATTTTCTGCCTTTTTCATCTCCAAATATTTTAGCTAGGGTTCCTAAGATTTTTAATGGATTTTGGACTTAACATGAATGCTTTAGGCTTATCGGACCAAAAAGTCACAATGAATATTTCTTTGAGTACTCTACGCCTATATATGCCTCTTTTCTCATGAATCTGAATATGTGTAAGAGGCACAAGTTGGAATGGCTTTCGATTTAAAAATACACATGCATAGGTCTACTTTAATTTTATGCATTCATCTAGATTAAGACCTAGGCAATCAATTTAGCCATTCAACACAGTCAAGGGATATAGAGCTCTAAAGGATATGATTTAAAAGTTGAGAGCTTTGTGTGAGAAGTAAAGAATGAATACTCTCAAAAATTTAAAAAATTATTTAAGTTTAGACGAGCATTCAGAAGTGATCACATGTGGATAGTATTACAATAGTTTTATGATAGTGCATATGTCCAAACCATTTTGACAAAGAGCAACAAGGAGAATATGAATTTTTTGAACAAAGCTCTTTGGTGATTGGAAGTATCCTTTAGATATAATTTTAATTATGAAGCAAGGATATAGTTGGTGAGTAAAAGGGATGTCTAATGATGAGCACTTAATATATATTAGTCATTTGTGATCAATAGTGCTTCCAGCCTAGAGAGGTGACTCAATTTTGATTAAAGAGTTTAGGGTAAAATGATATATGGCAAGACGAATTCCCTAAAGCTCAGCTTTGTCCAATGTACAACAGTTGCTTAACTTAAGGTATTTACATTTAAGTATGAGTTAAGCATTTTGAATTGTTTACCAAGAAAAAATGCTTTGTCCATTTTGAAGGTGGATTTTATTCAATTTTTGTATTGGCTTGGTTATCTTATGATTCTTAGTATGGCAATAGTGTATAGTGAATACATATACTAAGATTTGGAATTTTAAGCATGCACCACTTCCCAAGCCTATAGGCATCACTACCCCTTAAACCTAGGAACTAAGGATGATTAAAAAATATTTATGTAATGTTAATTTAGATCCATTTCACTTTTAGTCCTATGAGGTTTTCTTTCATAACTACCCATGCCTTCTCTTTATCTAAGCATCCGGTACTTCTAGATGGACAAGTAAATTGAATGTGGCATAACATTTCATAGGATAAGCAAATTTTGTGTATGCGTGAAAGATTATGCTTATTTATTTGGTTTCTACAAGATGAGGCAGACGATTGACTATGGGTTTTACGTATAAATTTTGAACCCCTTTTGAAATGATTTTTCTTTTTGATTCCTAGCGGTTTATTCTGGTTATCTTCCTCACTTGTGAATTTGAAAACCATTTCAGAGTAATCTTCAATTTTCTTTTTTAAGCAAATGATTTCAACCTTTTTCCTCTCTAGAGTGGCATGATATACTTTTAATTCTTTTAAGTGTTTTGCCACCTTTTTATTTTCATTTCTCAGGAAGATTTTATCCTACCTAGAAGCTTCTGCATTTTAAATAAAGTTTTTTCTAGTCTTTCATTAAAGAACATGCTTTCATCATATAATTCAACATATGTTTCATCACAAAATTTAACACAATCATTACATGAATCATTGCATATGCCATTAGTAGGATTATCACAAAATTTAATAGATGGTTCATCGCATAATATATTTCGGTATTCTACTTGAGAATTATCAAGTGCATCAATAACAGAATTATCATCACATTCAATAGATGATTCAGCACATGAAACAACACAACACTCAACATACGAATCATCAATCGAGCTAGAGTAAGAGTCATATACCTCCTGTTTTGTTGATGCATTAGCCCTGTGATTTACCACTTCCAGATCATTTGAACTTGACACTTCTGAAGTGGTGGTCTCCTTTTTCCTAGGACTCTCCATATTTCCTTTCCAGCTCATCCCAAATTTCTTTCGCACTCTTACATGCCATAATCTCAATAAAGATGTTAGAATCTAAAGCGCAATATAGCATGTCTATGGCATATGAATTCACATGCATCAACTTATTATCATTTTCTATAGGCATACGAATTCCTTTATCGATCACCTGCCACGCCCTCCAGTCCATAGATTTTATAAAAATGCTCATTCTAACTTTCCATTGGGTGTAGTTAACACCACAAAACAATGAAGGACTAGTAGGTGATCGTTCCTCTCCGAATGGGGATACACCAATGAGAGCCATTGTGATCTTTTGCAAAAACGTTTAAGTCTAGTGCAATGAAGCTCTAATACCAATAGTTGCAATTGGTGTATTCCTAAGAGGGGGGGGGGGTGAATTGGAATTTTAAAACTTATTCCTAGGTTAAACCAGATATTAGTAGTATTTCACAACCTAGGGTCTTTCTAGACAATCCCAAATACGCAGATAAATATAATATGTGGAAATTTAAATCATGCACATCATTCACACTACAGCATACACATGCAGGAATATAAATTGGGAAAATATAAATAGACACACGATATGTTATTGGGGTTTGGCCAACTATGCCAACATCCCTGCCTCTAGCTCGCAAGCCCGAGGATTCCACTAATACTCACTTAACAGTGGAGCGGCACCGGTTACAACCAGGTCAATTAGAAGGGGCTGACATCAACCTACACCTTACCAAGATGGTGCACCTAAATTTCCTAACTGGGTCTAAGCCAATCCGGGACTAGTCAATAGGGCTAGTCTCCCTTTTCAAGCCCATGCCTGGAATACAACATATATGAAAATCTACATACACGGAAATGCTTCTTACACTAAGCAGATATGTACCACTATGCTCAATCAATTTATGCACTCACATATGATAGGATTTATGCTCAAGTGAGATCTTGAAAATTTAATTCAAGATAATATATTAAACGAGTGAATATTCAAGGTTACCTAAAAAACCCTAATCAAGTATCACACAAATATTTTATCAAATATAATCACAACAGATACTTAGGGTTTAAGCTTGCAAAAGATTTATCAAATAAAATATGCAAGCTTTCAAGTCTTGCAATTTGAATGCAAAGACTAGGAAGTTAAAAAAAAGTTATTCCCAATCAAATATTTATATATGAAATATTGTGGGAATAAATAATCAAGCAAAACTCTCAAAAATATTTTTCAAATATATATGAATGTGTGAGAGTAATGCCTAGAAAATGATTTGAAATGATGCGCAATACCACAAACAAATCTTCCTAAACCTTGCAATTAATTTGCAAGTTAGGAGAACTTAGAAAAACAAACTCTCTTTTTCAAAATGACATTTGCTAATAAATATGTAAGAGAGTGTATAAAAATATGTTTGAAATATTGAGTATATAGCAAAAGAAGTATAAAATATTTGAAAGGATTTTTGCTAATGACTTTTGCTAATCTTATACTAATCAAGGCAAATGAGAGGGTATTTATAGATATCCCTCAAATTTTGACCATTGGGGACCTATTAGGTATTTTAAAAAATGTTTAATGATGTTTAAAGCAAATTAACCCTAATTTATTGTGGTAAAAATTTCGCTAACCTGAGAGGTCCGGTCGACCAGATTCAAGTTTCAGTTGACCGAGTGTTTGGGTTCGGTCGACTAGGAGAAATTTGAACTAGAAGGATGGTCGACCGTACTTGAGGATTTCAAAGGCAATTTTCCAAATCCATGCGGTTCGGTCGATTGGGTCAATTTGAACTGCAAGGTTCGGTCGACCAGGCAGTTGGCATTTCCCACGTGGGGGTTCGGTCAACCAGGGCATTGCCTATATAATCTTAGTCGATTGATTGAGAGGTCAACTTGTTGACCCAAGGAGGTTTGGTCGACCAAGG
Organism: Malania oleifera; assembly: GCF_029873635.1. Classification (NCBI taxonomy): domain Eukaryota; kingdom Viridiplantae; phylum Streptophyta; class Magnoliopsida; order Santalales; family Ximeniaceae; genus Malania; species Malania oleifera. The sequence goes on along the minus strand of NC_080429.1, from coordinate 54,575,855 downwards.
CTTGCCTATATATATCTAGTCGGTCAACAAAACATGCCAATTTCAGAATATTCGATTTTTTTCTCTATAAAATGTTGTCCTTATTCATATGATAATTAACTTAGTTTTAATAGGGCACAATTTTATGAAGTATAGAGAGTCTTAAGGTTAGTCTAGGTCTTTCTGAGAACACTAAAAAAATCTAGCATCGGTCAACCAAAGGGTGATCCCTAAGGTCCTGTGGCTCCCTATGGTCAGTCTATGGTCATGTTGATCATAAATACTTATTATGCATGTCATGCAATTAATAATGAATTAAAAATATATATACAATTAAAACAAAATATCTTCTTCTTTTGCTCTTCCGTCTTCTATAGAAAACGCCAGTTGATGTGAGCTTTAAGGTTTTCTGGCTTCCACTATCCTTTCCCTTATGTGCGCACTAACATATCAAGCCTGCTCAAACATTGAATTCACACATAAGAAACTTGTAGTTTTTCATTATCAAAACCAGGGATCAGACTCAAAAAGTCAACATTGGATGAACACTAGTGAATCAATTTAGAGCATGTACACTCGTTTCACTCATATCATTAACTCACTACATGCATTAGGCAAGACTTATCCCCCATATGAGATGATTTGGAAAATTCTTAGGGGATTGCTTTCTATTTTGGAAGCAAAGGCTACTACTATAGCTAAAGGTAGAGACTTAAAAGCAATGTCCCTAGATGAACTAATAGGGTCTCTCATCATATACAAGTTGGCCATTAATAAGAGAGTAAATGAGAAAAATAGAATAAAGAAGGTGACTTCTTTGAAAACATCAACTAACATGTCTAGTGATTGTAATGAACCAGAATCAGAAGATGACATGACTATGCTTACCATAAAATTCAGTAGGTTCTTTACAAAGAATAGTAGGCCATATAGAAGGTTCAAAGATTCAGTATCTGAAAAGGGAGAACCAAGCAAAAGAAAATAAAAATCAAATGCTCTCACATGGTACAACTGTAGCAAAGTAGGACATATCAAATCAGACTGCCCGTTGTTGAAAAAGGAATCAAAGAAAAAGAAGAAAGCAATGAAAGCCGATACATCATGGGACAAACAAAATAGCTGTGATTTAGACACTGACGGTACTGAATCTGAGGTTGCTAACTTGTGCATGATAGCACACGATGATGATGTATTATCGTCCCGCTCCTTATTCTTTTATTATTCTGATGATGATGATGATTGTGATTCTAATAGCATGCCAACATATAAAGAATTGCAATATGAATACATTCGTGTGTCAAAATTGCGAAATAAGACGACCAAGGAAAATGATATTTTGAAAAAGAAATGTGAAAATTGGTCAAAAAATTTTGAAATGGGAAAATCTATTCACTCTACGTGGCAAAAAGAAAAGAATTTGAAAATGGCTGAACTTGAAAGAAAATTGGAGGATAACTCCAAAATTATTTACAAATTTATAGAGGGCCACGACAATTTTGAAAAACTTATTGGGACCCAAATAAATTCACTTAGTAAAGAAGGTCTTGGATTTAATGGAATTGGGAATGTAAGGCGAAATGCTCTTTATATGGGATATTTTACTCATAAGTCAAAATTCGACATTCCACGTAAAGAATCTATTAGGAAAATAACATGTTATAAATGCAAATAGATAAGTTATATTCAATTTGACTGTCCTTTTAGAAATAAACATATAAAAATTAAGAAAGTGTGGAGAGTCAAAGGTGAATTAGGCATTAACCAGTTTGGACCCAACATACTTTTGGGACCAGCATCAGTTACTTGAATATTCTTGCAGGTATGCTTAAGGTCGTCCTCGTCCAAGGGCAGGTGGCATATAGACAGCGACTATTCACGAAACATGATTGGTGATAAGGCTAAGTTCGCATCCATTACTCCTAAGGAAGGAGGGTTCATGACATTCGGGGACAACACAAAGGGCAGAATCATCAGAGTAGGTAAGGTTGGTGAGGGACCTTCCCTCATTATTGATAATGTCTTACTTGTTTATGGCTTAAAACATAATCTGCTGAGTATTAGTCAATTGTGTGATAAACGTTATGAAGTATCCTTTGAAAACGAAAAATGCATTGTTGAGAATAAATCTGATAGCAAAGTGCTATTTACTGCTAATCATCATGAATATGTGTACACCACTAGTTTTGACAATTTAGCCTCTCAAAATGTAACATGCTTTTCTGCTATAAATGAAGCAAGTTGGTTGTGGCATAGACATTTGGGGCATGCTAGCATGGATCTCTTGTCAAAACTTATGAAAAAGGACTTAGTTAAAAGCTTACCAAAAACACATTTTGTGAAGAATAAAATTTGTGATGCATGTCAAATAGGTAAGCAAAAAGAATCAAGTTTTAAGAAAAATAAAATCATATCCTATAACATCCTGATTTTTGAATCATTTTTTTTTTCTTTTTCCTAAAATATTATTACTCTCATAAAACTTTGATACCATAATTGATAGTCAAAGTCAACCCGGACCCATAGGTGCTGGGGGATTTACTTGTTTATACATACATATCACCTAAGCAGTGGAACTATAACATACTTAACACATATACAAACCAGAGTTTCACTATCTCTACATATAAACATATAAACCCCAAAAATCCATCATGTGCTTACTCATCTACTTACCCTACCACTAGGTAAAGCCAACGAACTCCTCAGTCACGGATCTCGCTCCACTCGTCTGTCAGGGTTTCTTGAAATATTTGTAATTTTAGGGTGAGACACCTCTCAGTAAGGGAAATAGACTAATATCAGTGTGTGGCAACGTTATTTTGTCATATAATAAACATATATTGCAAATAATTTCATTATAGTATTACTTAAGCTATAACAGATAATACATGGAAAATATGTACTTATAATCATACTCATAATGAATTTACATAATATTGAAATCATTTGCTAAATCTATATAATACTAAAATTATACCCTAGATGTCCGTGTATCATGAATCCACCCCTCATGATCTGGGTTGTGCAGCCCGAAGGCTGGACCTAACCTGGTTAGCCTACTAGGTTAAGTCAAACATAACATACTATACACGATTGCCCACTCAACCTGGCCTACCCATCCTACTACACCATCACGCACTTCTAGCGGGTCAGTAACATAGTGGGTATCCTACTACATCGTCACACTTCTGGGCTAATCGGCCGCCAACCCATACTTCCTTACTAGTGTGGTTGCACTGTTGGCTATACCCAATCACTTAGTAACCTCGATAATTAAAGAAATGAAATAATAAATAAAGAAGAGGGAAAGGATTTTTCAAAGTGGGCCTCAGTTGGGTCTCGTCAATGAGCGCAGAATGCTTGTCGATGAGTCATCTTCTTGGGCACATCGATGTGGTCATGTGCCTCGTCGACGAGAATTTACTGAGAGGGCTGATTTCAGAGCCTGAAATTCGTCGATGAGGATAAGAGTTCATTGAAGAACTCCCTTCTTGGACTCATTAACTAGGTGTCATGGTTCGTCGACGAGGCCACATGGCAGGAGGTCTATAAATAGATGAAAATCACATTTCAGCAAGAGAAATCATTTTCTCTTAGCTTTGTCTCTCTCTCCTGCACGGCTCTCTCTACTTCTCTATAGATATTTGGTCCTGTTTCTCCCCGTTTCGACGATCAGAAGCCACCACGTTGATCGTGGGGAGATTCTCTACAAGTCTACTGGAGTAGATTGTTGGTTAGGCCAACATGAGCACCATCCCAATTTCTAAGTAAGTAGATTATGTGGGTATTTTTAGTATTATTAGGCTCATTTGGTTTTAGATTTTGTGTTGTATGGGAATATACTGGAGTTTTGTGAAGTAAATATAAGGTGCTATATTTTCAAGGTTAGGGCGTTTTTAGGACCCTGCAGGCATGGGTTGAGAATCCCAGCGGATATCTTTCCAGGAGCCCAGGTATGTTATAGTCTAGGAAATTATGAGTATACAGGTTTAGGAAATATGAGTGAGATGATTTTTTAGGAAATTCAGTGATTTACTAAGGAATATATATATATATATATATATATGTGTGTGTGTGTGTGTGTGTGTGTTATTTCAGGATTTTGAGGATAATACGCCGGGGGCATGTGAATAGAGTTGGTGGTGAGCCTCTTAGCTTGTTAGGTAAAGGGAATAAATTATATCAGATATTTTCAGAAGTTTAACCGAGTTGAATAGAGCATGTGATTATGGAAATATTGAATATGATTTTGCTGAATTATCAAGCTTAAGGTAATAGAAAGTATGAATTAATTATTATATGTATGCCATGGGAAAAATCAATTGTTGAATTTAAGTAAGATTCTAGAGTTGAGTATATGATTATTTCCAGTAGAAGTATATAGGTATTCTAGGTAGATCATTATACCTGAATTATCACTCAAGTTGTGTGGCATAAGTAAATAAATATAATATAGCATTTATTTTTAGAAATTACATAAGTAATAGTACAGTGTTTGGGAATATTGCTATTGAACAGAAAAATAGATTTAATATGTATTATTAGAAAATATGATATTAGGCAGATTTCATGTTTAGAATGTTACTTATACTTGTGTGGCATGAGTATGATTTTCTATGAAAATTATGTTATATCGAATTACTACGATTTCCCAGAATAAGCATGTTATAATAAGTTTTTAGGAAAACTGTAAAACAGTACAGGAACTATAGTTTAAAAATATTCTATTAATAGAGTACAAATTTTATGTTCAGTAAGTTATGATATGACCGGCTTTATGTCGTGATCAGTATGAAAGACGATTGTAGACAAAGTTGTGTAGATAAGTATACCAGAGTCCCTCCTTGTATACGAGCCAACATGAGGTTGTATCCTTCTCGTATACAAGTCAGCATGAGGATGTGTATAACAGAGTCCATCCATGTATACATGCCAGCATGAGGTTATCCTTCTCGTATACAGGTCAACATGAGGATGTGTATGGCAGAATATTATAGAGCTATGATATGACGGTTCCATATAGTATTATGATATGACAGTTTTATGAGTATAGAGTATAGTCTCTCCCTGTATACGTGCCAACATTAGTTTATCCTCCTCGTATATGGGTCAGCATGAGGATGAATATAGCAAAGTCCCTCCCTATATATGGGCTAGCATAAGGTTATCCTCCTTGTATACTAGTCGGTATGAGGATGTGTATAGATGATTAGTATAGAGTTATGATTATTTATACAGAAATGTGAATCTATACTAGGTGATGAATACATAAAGAAATATGATTTTATACCAAGCTACAATTATATAGTCATGTATATAGATTTATGAGAATAATGTATTTGGTGAGTTAAAATACGTTTGAAATGGAAATATGTATTTTCAGATATATTTATATAAATGTAAGTGTAGTACTAATGATATTACAGTAAAAGTGCGTTAATAAATTGTTATATATTGCTTACATGACAACTCACCTGCCACACACTGATAATAATTTATCCTCACTTCCTGAGAGGTGTCTCACCCCATGAAAACTTTAACATTTTACAGATTCACGTGGAGGATAGGAGTAATCATAGTAGCGCAGCAGTAGTGTGGGTGGGATAGAAGGTCTTATCTAGAATTGTATTATTTTATTATGTTTTAATGTTTTTGAGTAGTAGGGGTGTAATTTGTGATGTTATAGATGATATTATTATATTGAGATGATTTAGTACTCGGATAATTTATTATTAAGGTCTTCCATTGTAAGAAATGTTCAGGTCATTACAGGCGGTATTAGAGAAATTGAGCGAAAATTTTCAGGTCGTTACAAATCTGGTACCCCCAACCTACTACACCGTCAAACCACTGGGGTCGGCACTCAGTGGGTTTACCTACTACACTGATATGACAAGCTAGCTACGGTACCGTGCTCTTAACGTAAGTAACCATCCGGGTTCTGATATTATATAATACATTTTACATAATATATTTCTGTTGGTAAATAACATTTTCATATTTCTATAATAAAACCTAGCTTTTACATAACTCTAAATAAATTCGTTATTCCGTAAAAATATAAAATATTCTGACATATTACAAATTTGTAGTAAAATCATTTATACTCACGCCACACAAGTGAGTATTACTATATCGTATTATCTGTCCTAAAAATAACATATTTTACTAAAGAAATAATATTAAATATGAAATCATGTTTTACTTTGTTCACCAGTATTGTCCCAAACTAATTAATTCATAAATAAATTTCCAAAATTAAATACTGTATATTCAATAAACAAATTCCTAAAAATAACTGACTTAATTTATTCCCTTACCTGGTTTCTTGAACTACACCTGTAGGGATCCCGAAATTATACCCACGGCGCACACCCGAACCCTGAATTCAATAACCCTAGTTCAAACAATTTAATCTCAAATAAAATACTATTTTAAAGTTTCCTAGGTCCATAAACTCCAAATAAACAATTAAACTCCCAAAAATAACCAATTTGCTTAATTCCTTAAATCCCACTCTCGCTTTGGAGTGGTGCCTAGGAGCCCCAAATTGAAAATTTGCTCCAGGAAAAATGTCGACGATCGAGACAAGGACCCCATGGGGGTGTCCAATCACCGATTTAGCGGAAGATTTAAGGAAAAATTGAAGAGAAGGGGAGATGCTACCTTACCTCAGAAGTGGTGCTTAGGTCGCTCCTACGACAAATCTGCTCCGGTAGAAATGTCAGTGGTGAAGAATGGAGCCCAGCGGTATTTTTCAATTCTCGATAAGCTTAATATTTGCCTAGAAATTGAGAAGAGTGGAATAGTGGTTGAGGAGAGAGAAAGTAAAGAGAGAGAGATAGAGAAAGGGCGGTTTCCAGAAAAGAATAATTGCAATCTGTGGATGGATTGCATTTCTGTTGGTAAAATAACATTTTCATATTTCTATAATAAAACCTGGCTTTTATGTAACTCTAAATAAATTTGTTATTTCATAATTTCTAAATCATATCATTATAATAAAACTGATTTCGGCATCTACGCCGGTTGCCATATCTCGGCATCTGTGTCGGCTAACATATCTTGGCATCTGCGCCGACTAACATATCTCGACATCTGCGCCGACTAACATATCTCGACATCTATGCCGGTTATCACATCATAATATGCTGGAAAATATCTTAATTTATTTACTGATCATTAACTTTAAAACCATTTTCACATTATGCTTATTCCGTAAAAATATAAAATATTTTGACATATTACAAATTTGTAGTAAAATCATTTATACTCACGCCACACAAGTGAGTATTACTATATCGTATTATCTGTCCTAAAAATAACATATTTTACTAAAAAAAATATTAAATATGAAATCATGTTTTACTCAGTTCAACACTAGTATTTTGCCAAATTAATTAATTCATAAATAAATTTCCAAAATTAAATGTTGTATATTCAATAAACAAATTCCTAAAAATAACTGACTTAAACTATTCCCTTACCTGGTTTCTTGAACTACACCTGTAGGGATCCCGAAATTATACCCGCGGCGCTCACCCGAACCCTAAATTCAATAACCCTAGTTCAAACAATTTAATCTCAAATAAAATACTATTTTAAAGTTTCCTAGGCCCATAAACTCCAGATAAACAATTAAACTCCCAAAAATAACCAATTTGCTTAAATCCTTAAATCCCACTCTCGCTTTGGAGTGGTGTTTAGGACCCCCAAATTGAAAATTTGCTCCAGCCAAAATGTCGACAATCGAGACTAGGACCCTGTGATGGTGTCTGATCATCGATTTAGCTGAATATTTAAGGAAAAATTGAAGAAAGGGGGAGATGTTACCTTACCCCAGGAGTGGTGCTTAGGTCACTCCTACGACAAATCTACTTCGGTAGAAATGTCGGTGGTGGAGAATGGAGCGCAGCGGTATTTTTCAATTCTTGATCAGCCTAATATTTGCCGAGAAATTAAGAAGAATGGGATAGTGGTTGAGGAGAGAGAAATTAAAGAGAGAGAGAGAGAAGGGGCGGTTTCTAGAAAAGAATAATTGCAATCTATGGATGGATTGCATTTCTATTGGCGAAATAACATTTTCCTATTTCTGTAATAAAACCTAGCTTTTATGTAACTCTAAATAAATTTGTTATTTCATAATTTCTGAATCATATGATCATAATAAAACTGATCTCGGCATCTACGCCAGCTACCATATCTCGGCATCTGCGTTGGCTAACATATCTTAGCATCTGCGCCGGCTAACATATCTCGGCATCTATGCCGGTTATTGTATCATAATATGCTAGAAAATATCTTAATTTCTATACTCATCATTAAATTTATAACTATTGTCACATTATGCTTATTCCATAAAAGTATAATATATTCTAACATATTAGAAATTTGTAGTAAAATCATTTATACTCACGCCACACAAGTGAGTATTACTATATCGTATTATCTGTCCTAAAAATAACATATTTTACTAAAGAAATAATATTAAATATGAAATCATGTTTTACTCAATTCAACACCAGTATTTTCCCAAACTAATTAATTCATAAATAAATTTCTAAAATTAAATACTGTATATTCAATAAACAAATTCCTAAAAATAACTAACTTAATTTATTCCCTTACTTGGTTTCTTGAACTACACCTGTAGGGATCCTGAAATTATATCCGCGGTGCTCACTCGAACCCTAAATTCAATAACCCTAGTTCAAAAATTTTAATCTCAAATAAAATACTATTTTAAAGTTTCATAGGTCCTTAAACTCCAAATAAACAATTAAACTCCCAAAAATAACCAATTTTCTTAATTCCTTAAATCCCATTCTCGCTTTGGAGTGGTGCCTAGGACCCCCAAATTGAAAATTTGCTCTAGCCAAAATGTTGACGATCGAGACTAAGACCCCGTGGTGGTATCCAATTGTCGATTTAGCTGAAGATTTAAGGAAAAATTGAAGAAAGGGGGAGATGTTACCTTACCCTAGGGTGGTGCTTAGGTCGCTCCAACGACAAATCTGCTCCAGTAGAAATGTTAGTGGCGGAGAATGGAGCCAAGCGGTATTTTTCAATTCTCGATCAGCCTAGTATTTGCCGAGAAATTGAGAAGACTGGGATAGTTGTTGTGGAGAGAGAAAGTAAAGAGAGAGAGAGAAGGGGCTGTTTCCAGAAAAGAATAATTGCAATCTGTGGATGGATTGCATTTCTGTTGGTAAAATAACATTTTTATATTTTTGTAATAAAACCTGGCTTTTATGTAACTCTAAATAAATTTGTTATTTCATAATTTCTGAATCATATCATCATAATAAAACTGATCTAAGAATTTATGCCGGCTACTATATCTCGGCATCTACATCGGCTAACATATCTCGGCATCTGCGCCGGCTAACATATCTCGGCATCTACGCCGATTATCACATCATATAATGCTGGAAAATTTCTTAATTTCTTTACCAATCATTAACTTTAAAACCATTGTCACATTATGCTTATTCCATAAAAATATAAAATATTCTGACATATTACAAATTTGCAGTAAAATCATTTATACTCATGCCACACAAGTGAGTATTACTATATCGTATTATTTATCCTAAAAATAAAGTATTTTACTGAAGAAATAATATTAAATATGAAGTCATGTTTTACTCAGTTCAACACCAATATTTTCTAAAACTAATGAATTCATAAATAAATTTCCAAAATTAAATATTGTATATTCAATAAACAAATTCCTAAAAATAACTGACTTAATCTATTCGCTTACCTGGTTTCTTGAACTACACTTGTTGGGATCCTGAAATTATACCCGTGGCGCTCACCTGAACCCTGAATTCAATAACCCTAGTTCAAACAATTTAATCTCAAATAAAATACTATTTTAAAGTTTCCTAGGTCCATAAACTCCAAATAAACAATTAAACTCCAAAAAATTACCAATTTTCTTAATTCATTAAATCTCACTCTCGCTTTGGAGTGGTGCCTAGGACCCCGAAATTGAAAATTTATTCCGGTCAAAATGTCGACGATTGAGACTAGGACCCTGTGGTGGTGTTCGATCGTCGATTTAACTGAAGATTTAAGGAAAATTTGAAGAAATGGGGAGATGTTACCTTACCCCAGGAGTGGTGCTTAGGTCGCTCCTATGATAAATCTGCTTCGATAGAAATGTTGGTGGCAGAGAATGGAGCCCAGTGGTATTTTTCAATTTTCGATCAGCCTAATATTTGCGGAGAAATTGAGAAGAGTAGGAGGGTGGTTGAGGAGAGAGAAAGTAGAGAGAGAGAGAAAAGGGGCGGTTTCTAGAAAAGAATAATTGCAATCTGTGGATGGATTGCATTTCAATCCATCCAATATAACCTATTATATTATTTTAATACTATATTACTTATATATATATATATATATCACTTATCATTTTATATTTATGTATATATATATATATCATATTACTTAATTTAATTAATTCAATTTAATAATGTTTAATTAATTCATTAATTAATTATTAATATTAACTATTTTTAATTAATTAATTAATTTATTATTTTTATTTATTTATTTGTTTATTTTTCTAGGTTACTACATTCTCCCTTCCTTATAAAAATTTAGTCCTTGAAATTTGCTGAATATAACCCCAAGTAAAATTCATCGTTAGCCTAACAAGTTTTGAATTAATCTTTTAAACCACCCTATTAGAACTGGTAACTAACAAAAATCAATGGGTTATACATCTTGTCCTAATACACTTTGCTTCAGCACCAACACTCAAAAACTTCAATTGGTAACACCAGAAACTTATAGCAATCTTACTGTGTTCTCACTTTTGCCTTTGGAATGCGTAATTCCCAAATCTTAATTAGTGATAAATTAATTGCAAATCAACCCTAAATTTTTTTTTTAGGTTTTACCAATTAATCAAATAATCCACCAATCCCTGGAAGTTGATACCAATTCTTAATATAATGTGGTTCAACTTCCAATGATTAATGCATAGCCTCAAGGTGCCTTTATGTTTCTTAGTGAATAACATAGGTGCAACCTATGATAATATATTAGGTTGAACAAATTCCTTGTCAAGAAAATATTCTAGTTGCACCCTAAGTTGCTTTAGTTTAGTTAATGTCATTCTATATGAAATAGTTGACGTAGACTCCTTTCTTAACACCGAATCAATAATAAATTCAATCTCCACTTGGAGGTAACCCCGATAAATCATCTGGCAAGAATATCTAAAAAATTCATCACCTATGGGTAAAGAAGTTTTAAATTTGTTAACTCATATATTTCTTTCACTGTTGTTACAACCCCAAACATGTGCCTAAATTCTATCCTTTCACAAGCACTCAAGATGTCAAATATGAGAGCTTGTTAGTTAGAAAGAAAACCCTCACGCCATTTGGATTTCTGAGTACTATTTTCTTTTAAAAACAAACAACTAGGTAAATGATCAATAGATAACTACCAATGGTTAGCCTCATTTTTAAACAGAGAACTTGCAATAATGACTCATACTCATCAAGGACCATACCTGCTGGGACATCCTAGACTAGGATGTGTAATCATTAGCCCGTCAGATCAAATGTATAAAAGCACTTCAAACTCTCATCATAACTTGTAATTCATTTGAGTAAAAATTATATATGCTTCTAAACATTCTTTGAAATTCTAATTACCTAATTCTTTTTTAATGTCAAACTAATACACAGGCTTACACTTTTAATTCAGGGTAAAGTATCATTTTCCTACCAAATTGGTTTCTAAATTTTTCTTGCTTCCAATAGTTTTAAGATTCAACTTCTAGCCTATGTTGGCAAACATTGAATATCAAAGTATAGTTGGAAAATTTTCTTAATGAAAAGCAAGAATTGCAATTATGGCAAGTCTAAGTCCTGGTATACTGACTTCAAGTCAACCATTACCTTACTCCAGTGATTAGACAAATATGTAATAAACACGTACCTTGGTTTTTGGTACATAATACAATACTAATGAAGTTGTTTAGTCAGCTATGATCAGTGATCGGACATTGTATGGCGGCATAAATCTTATGTGAAATGGACTAGGAAGGACAGGGTGATATTCATTTGTACTAGAGAGTTGCTAATGGTAGAAGGATTAGATTCTGAAGATGACTTCAAAAGCCACAATCAATTGCAAACAACAACAGAAGATTTCACATTAGACTGTATACGAATCAAATCCCAACCGAGCCAATGCCTAAACAGTTAAATTGGTGTTCCATTGCCAAGTAGGATCCATATAGGATAGAGCAAAAAGATAAAGCTCCAGGTCCTAGCATGTATGATTTTCCTTTTGGATAGCAGATTGTTAAAGGTTCGAGTATCATTATGATTTTTTTCTAGGTAAGTTGCTAAAGATGATTCTGTTAGGTGTTATTTGATTCACAGGATTGTTTAGAAGACTTGGAAATGTGATGCCCATGACATCTTGTTCCCTTGGTTGGTTTTAGGTTATGATGATGACCCCACTTCCCAGGGAATAAAGAATTTCCATAGAACATAGGAGTCCAATTGTTGCCCACTTAGTATCTTACATTCTTATGGGCGTCTTAATTTTAGGATTAAACTGTCCCCACTATTTTGGCCGACTTATGGAAATATGAAAATATGTAACCGATGCACACTCTCATCGACCCACCTTTCTCTTCGCCAAACAATATCGGCGCTCCCCAAGTGACACGCTGGCCGAATAAACTCCTTATCCAATAGTTCTTGCAATTGTTCCTTCAACTCTTTTAGTGCTGCCGGTGCCATTCTATACAGCACTTTAGAAATTAGTGCTGTCCCTGGAACTAGATCAATAACAAATTCTACCTCACGATCAGGTGGTAGTCTAGAAAAATCCTCTGGGAATACACTAGGAAACTCCCTCACTACCGAAATATCCTCAATTTCCATTTTCAATACTTCTTTCTCACAAACCAAATATCCATGGCAACCCTCTAACAGCAACCTCCTCGCATGAATGGTGGATAACAACTGTGCTGGGGTGTACACATGCGATCCCACAAACATGAATTCCTACTCTCCCGGGGGTCTGAAGATTACCTTTTTCTGATGACAGTCAATGTTGGCATAGTTAGCTGCCAGCAAATCCATAGGTAATATTATATCGAATCCCTGCATATCTAATACTACAAGATCGACTAGTAATATTTTCTCCTAAATGCCCACTGGATAATTTTTAAGTATCCTTCCACATCTCACTGATGATCCAGTTGGAATGGCTACTAACAAATCAATATCTAACAACTGTGTCTCAACTCCAGTCGTCTTAACATATCCCAACGACACAAACGAATGGGTAGCACCTGAGTCAAATAAAATAACATCTTTATGTGATAAAGCAATAATCATACCTATCACGATGTCGCCTACAACCTCAGCATCTCCTAGTGTCAATGTATAGTCCCGCGCTTGCGCAGTATTCCTCTGTTGGCTGCCACGGGGTGCCTGGATGTTCCCCCGAATTAGTCTATTGTAGGTGTATTTAAGTGATGCTAGACAGGTTCGTGCGGTGTAACTGGGTCTACTGCATGGTAACAGACAATCTTTCCAACTCGACATTCTCTTGAATGTCTTTGGTAACACCTCGAACAAGGAGGGCGCGATGGATTACCCTGTTCAGGCTAATCTCTTGTTCCCTATCTTTGACCTCCATTGCCCCCATGCCTTCTCCAAGGGCCGTAATTGGTACGTACTTGATATCTAGGAGGCATAGACCTCTTCCTCTAGTTCAAGTTTATAAACTCCTCCGCCTGGGCATTTCTAATGGGAGAGTGAACGTATCGATCATAAAGAATTTCTTTAAAACAGTTCCATGTTAGGGTTGCTGAATCTGGCCTCTGTTCTTTGAGTAATTTCACCAACATCCACCAATGCTTGGCCTCCCCGGTCATTTTAAAAACAGCATACAAACCCTTCTGCTTGTCTACACAGTGTAAACTTGCCAATATATCCTCCATATCTTGGATCCATTCCTTCATAATGATTGCATCGGCTCCTCCCGTAAAAGTAAGAGGATTCATACAAGTAAATTGCTCGATAGAGTAGCCTGGGTTAGCTAGTGGGTAGTTTTGTCCACTAAAGTTCCATACAATACCTCCCATAACTTGTTGGCCTGCACTACGTAGCATCTGTTCAGAGTCACTGCCACCCACACTGAAAGCCCCTACATTGCCACTACTTTTAGCATTCATGTTACTATTCCGAGGGTCCATTCTGAAAAGAAAATAAACATAGTCTAAGGAATCTATCTTAATAACATAACTAACATATTTATCTAACTAAAATCTTATATCATCAATTATCCCAACGTCCTTATTCTAAATTTAAGATTTAGTTCAGTAATTAAGAAACACAAATCGATAATAGTTTACTATGAATTTTCTAAAATTGTCACCTCAGGAAAAACACAGAAACCACTACGGAAATCCTGCTTCCTGATCACTAAACAAAACCCTAAATACTCATCTTAATTTCCCCAGCATTGACTCACTAAATTCTTGATCTATGCCTATACTCTGGTATTATTTCTGTTGCACACTAAAGTCTATAGAACCTTACAACCTAGGCTCTAATAACAAAATGTAGCGCCTTGATTTTTGAACCATTTTTTTTTTCTTTCTCCTAAAATATTATTACTTTGATAAAACTTTGATACCATAATCTATAGTCAAAGTCAACCTGGACCCATAGGTACCAGGGGATTTACCTACTTATACATACATATCACCTAAGCAACGGAACTATAACATACTTAACATATATACAAACTAGAGTTTCACTATCTCTATATATAAACATATAAACCCCAAAAATCCATCATGTCTTTGACTTATCTACTTACCTTGCCATTGGGTAAAACCAACGAACTCCTTAGTCACAGAGCTCGCTCCACTCATCTGTCGGGGTTTCCTAAAATATTTGCAATTCTAGGGTGAGACACATTTCAGTAAGGGAAATAGACTAATATCAGTGTATGACAATGTGATTTTGTCATATAATGAACATATACTACAAATAAATTCATTGTAGTATTACTTAAGCTGTAACTGATAATACATGGAAAATCTGTACTTATAATCATACTCATAATGAATTTACATAATATTGAAATCATCTGCTAAATCTGTATAATATTGAATTTATACGCTGGATGTCCATGTATCATGACTCCACCCCTTATGATCTGGGTTGTGTAGCCCGTAGGCTAAACCTAACTTAGCTAGCCTACCAGGTTAAGTCAAACATAACATACTATGCACAATTGCCCACCCAAACTGGTCTGCCCATCCTACTACACCGTCACGCACTTCTAGCGGATCAATAACATCATGGGTATCCTACTACACCGTCACACTTCTGGGCTAATCAGCCAACGACCTATACTTCCTTACTAGTGTGGTTGCATTGTTGGCTATACCCAATCTGGTCCGCCCAACCTCCTACACCGTCAAAACCACTGGGGTCGGCACTTAGTGGGTATACCTACTACACCGATTTGAATAGCTAGCTACGGTATCGTGCTCTTAACTTAAGTAACCATCCGAGTTCTGATACTATATAATAAATAATATGTTTCTGTTGGTAAATAACATTTTCATATTTCTGTAATAAAACTTGGCTTTTATGTAACTTAGATTAAATTCGTTATTTCATAATTTCTGAATCATATCATCATAATAAAACTAATCTCGGCATCTACGCTGCCTGTCATATCTCAGCATCTACACCGGCTAACATATCTCGGCATCTGCGCTGGCTAACATATCTCGATATTTGCGCCAGTTATCATATCATAATATACTGGAAAATATCTTAATTTCTATATTGATTATTAACTTTAAAACTATTGTCACATTATGCTTATTCCATAAAAATATAAAAAATTCTGACATATTACAAATCTGCAGTAAAATCATTTACACTCACGCCACACAAGTGAGTATTACTATATTGTACTATTTGTTCTGAAAATAGCATATTTTACTGAAGAAATAATATTAAATATGAAATCATGTTTTACTTAGTTCAACACCAGTATTTTCCCAAACTAATTAATCCATGAATAAATTCTCGAAATTAAATACTGTATATTCAATAAATAAATTTCTAAAAATAACTGACTTAATCTATTCCCTTACCTGGTTTCCTAAACTATGCCTGTAGGGATCCCGAAATTATACTTGCGGCCCTCACCCAAACCTTGAATTCAATAATCCTAGTTCAAACAATTTAATCTCAAATAAAATACTATTTTAAAATTTCCTAGGTCCATAAACTCCAAATAAACAATTAAACTCCCAAAAATAACCAATTTGCTTAATTCCCTAAATCCCACTCTTGCTTTGGAGTGGTGCCTAGGACCCCCAAATTGAAAATTTGCTCCGGCCAAAATATCGATGATCGAGACTAGGATCTCCTGGCGGTGTTTGATTGTCGATTTAGCTGAAGATTGAAGGAAAAATTGAAGAAAGGAGGAGAGGATACCTTACCCCAAGAGTGGTGTCTAGGTCGCGCCTACGACAAATCTGCTCTGTTAGAAATGTCGGTGGCAGAGAATGAGATTGAATTGCAATTTGTGAATGAATTGCATTTCAATCCATCCAATATAACCTTTTATATTATTTTAATATTATATATATATATATCATATTACTTAATTTAATTAATTCAAGTTAATAATGTTTAATTAATTAATTAATTATTAATCTTAATTAATTTTTAATTAATTAGTTTGTTATTATTATTTATTTTTTATTTCTTTTTTCGGGTTACTACATATCCACCAATAGACCACTTGGAATGCTACACTTAGACTTTTTTTTTCCTAATCAAGTTCAGAGTCCAGGAGGAAAATTGTATGCTTTTGTAATTGTAGATGATTTTTCTAGGTTTTCATGTGTACTATTTCTTGCACATAAAGAAGAATCATGTGAACAATTTACTAGACTTTGTAGAAGAATTTAAAATGAAAAGGGATATAAAATTACACATATGAGGAGTGATAGGGGAATTGAATTAAAAAATGATGGCATTGAAAACTACTATGACCTAGAGGGTATATCACAATTTCTCTACACCTAGGATCCCACAACAAAACGGTGTTGTAGAAAGAAAGAATAGGTCCCTGCGAGAAATGGGTAGAACAATGCTTAATGAACATAAATTACCCAAATATTTTTGGGCAGAAGCAATGAACACTGCTCGTTATGTAATGAACAGAGTATTAATCAGGCCCTCTCTAAATAAGACTCCCTATGAGTTATGGAATGACCATAGACCAAACATATCTTATTTTCATGTCTTTGGCTATAAATGCTTTGTACTTAGGGATAATGAGCACCTAGAAAAGTTTGACTCTAAATCAGATGAAGGAATTTTTGTAGGTTATTCTCTTAATAGTAGAGCATACAGGGTATTTAATAAGAGAACATTAACTGTCATTGAATCCATTCATGTTGTCTTTGATGAATCTAATCCTTTTTCAAAAAGAGATGATGAAGATGATATTAAAATTAGAAAAGGATTAGATAAGCTCTCCATTGAAAATAATGTAGATAAAGATTCTGAGATTAATGATAAATCCATTAAAGATAATAATATTGAAAATGAGTTTAAGGATCTTCCTAGAGGCTGGAAATTTATTAGGAACCATCCCTTAGATCAAATCATAGGGGAACCATCACGTGGTGTTGTCACACAGTCTTCCTTAAGAAACTTAGTTAGTCATTTTGCATTCTTATCTCAGGAAGAGTCCAAAAATATTAAGGGAGCCATAGAGGATGAATTATGGGTAATGTCTATGCAAGAAGAACTAAATCAATTTGAAAGAAGTAAGGTTTGGACCCTAGTTCCTAGGCCCGACGATCACACTATTATTGGAAATGGGTTTATAGAAGCAAAAAAGGATGAAAATGGTGTAGTGACTAGAAAAAAAGCTAGGTTAGTGGCCCAGGGGTATAATCAGGAGGAAGGAATAGACTTTAAGGAAACCTTTGCTCCCGTGGCTAGGATGGAAGCCATTCACATGCTAGTTGCATATGCCGCTTTTAAGGATTTTAAATTGTATCAAATGGATGTCAAAAGCGCCCTTTTGAATGGTTATATAAATGAGGAAGTCTATGTAGAACAACCACCAGGATTTGAAAATCATAAATATCCTAGTCATGTGTATAGGTTGTCTAAAGCCCTATATGGATTGAAAGAAGCTCCTAGAGCTTGGTATGAGAGGCTTTGTGGCTTTCTTCCAGAAAATGGTTTTACTAGAGGCAAAATTGATACTACACTTTTCATTAAATCTAAAAATGATCCTATGCACCTTGTCCAAATATAAGTTGATGATATTATCTTTGGAGCAACAAAGGATGAACTGTGCAATGAGTGTGCCAAATGCATGCAAAATGAATTTGAAATGAGCATAACGGGTAAACTAAGTTTCTTCCTAGGACTCCAAATTAAACAAGCCAAACATGGGCATTTCATATGCCAATCAAAATATGTTAGGGACTTGCTCAAGAAATTTAATATGGAAGACGGTAAAATTCTAGGAACTCCTATGAGCTCTTCCACTAAACTTGACAAAGATGAGCAAGGCATCCCTGTTGATGTCAAACTTTATTGTGGCATGATTGGTAGTCTCCTGTACCTTACAACTAGCCGGCCTAACATTATCTTTAGTATTTGTATATGTGCTAAATTTCAGGTTGCTCATAAGGAGTCTCATTTGTTAGCGGTTAAGAGAATACTTAGGTACCTAGTTGGGACTATTGAGTTAGGTTGGTGGTATCCTAAACACACCTCATTTGAGATTGCTAGTTACACGGATGCTGACTTTGCCTGTAGTAAAGTAGATCAAAAAAGTACTAGCGGCACTTGTCATTACTTAGGACAATCTCAAGCTTCTTGGTTCTCTAAGAAACAGAACTCTATTGCCTTATCTATAGACGAAACTGAATATATTGCGGCTGGAAGTTGTTGTGCTCAAACGCTTTATACGAAGAAACAACTCATGGACTTTAGGTTGCACTATGACATGGTTCCAATCAAATGTGATAGCACTAGTGCAATCAATATTTCAAAGAATCCCATCTCACATTCACGAACCAAACACATTGAAATTAGACATCATTTTATTCGTGATCATGTGCAAAAAGGGGATGTGGCACTTGAGTTCGTGTGCACCAATGAATAGTGGGCTAACATTCTCACAAAACCTCTTCATGAGGATAAATTTATACATATTAGATGTGAGTTAGGTCTAATGCATAGTAGGGATGCCACCTAGAAATATGATAGAGTGCACAAACTAAGGGGGAGCTATTTAACTTAGAAAACTACGGCTCTGAAAATTTAAATCTATCATTGCTATATTTCATACTTTGTGAGATTATTTATATTATTCATTGTGCATTGCATGACTATTCTATCTCTTGGATGTTGATAGTTGTACTTATATTGATAGTTTTGATCCATACTGGCCTGTTTGAGTTGAGTGTTGTGGATTATTATAAACTTGAAATCAATCTGGTCCTTGATATACATAATTTTTTTTAGGAAATGCTCAACTTTCAAATGGCATGCTGCCGAAATTTCTAGAAATTCTTTTTCCCAAAACGATATCTTGTATTTGTATGATTATTATCCATTGCTTGCCTATATGCTCTTATTTTTTCTACCTTAGCCCTTTTATTGATGCCAAAAGGGGGAGAAGTAGGCAAAGCTGGGGTAAAAAATTTGATTGCATTTCTTGCCTTCCTTATATGCTTGAAATTTAAAATTCATTTATGCATATTCTCTGGGGGAGCCTTTCTTGGCTATACCCACTTTTGCATAAAGTATTTTTCATCATCAAAAAAGGGGAGAATGTTGACCTTATAGGTTATATCCTATTTTGATAATGACAAATATATGTGTATCTAATATGTGCCCTGAGTTTGTGTGAGGGATTAGTCTTGCATGATTGGACAAAGTCTTATATCATATAGTAGCGCATGGTGACTTAAGGAAAATGAAGACAAATTTGCTTACATATGTATTCTATATTTTTAATTATTTAGGTCTGTAATAATAATCAAATGTCTGTAATAATTAATGCATGACATGCATGGTAGGATCTATAAGCTCAAAGACCTTAGATCGACCCTAGGTCCCTAGACAAATCACTTGGAAAAATTCCCTTTGTTCTATAGATCATATTCATGCAAACAGGGAAAACCACACTTAAAAATAGGACCCATTCCTTAAGCTTGAAAGGACTTCGGGTGAACAAACCTTGTGTGTTGAAAACACCTTGGTTGATCAAATAGTTAAAGATTCAAAAGGTTGACTTGGCTCGGGCGACTGGCCCAAAATGAATGCACTATTCACGGTTGACCAAACTATGAATACTAACTTTTTCACCTTCCTCGGGTGCCCGAACCTTATGTTCAAATATACCCTGGGCGACCGACGTGAGTAGTTTGGCACACCGAACTATGAACTAGGCTATTGAACCTCGAACGTTTGGAAAATCGCCTTGGTTCAGCCACCCGAACCTGTTATCGGGCACTCGAAGATGAAAATTCAACTTTTCCAGTTATGAGTGTTCGGACAACTGACCCTGAGGTCTGGGCGACTAAAACTCTCGGGTTGCCATATTTTTAATTGCAATAACTTGGGTTAATTAAGGTTAAAATATTTTTAAAATAATTTTAATTATTCCCTCTATGTCCCAACGGTCATTTTTTTTTTTATAGAGTTTATATATATACACCCTCATTTGCAAAGATTAAGCATTGATTAACACTTTGATTAAGAAAATTTTTCTCTGAATTATTTTGAGCTACGCATCCGTATACAAGCAATATACCTCACCGTTTACTCATTCTGTTGCAAAATTATATTGAGTGAGAGTATCTTGAGATTACCTACATTTGTGCGGCAAGCTTATACTCTCTTGTTTGGGATTGTTTTCTGATTTTTTAAAGAGAGTTAAGCACAAAAGTTTTCCCCCATAGATTTAATTCATAAAATCCATTTTGTGGGGAAACTTTTATTACCTCTTGAGTCTTTGCATTTTCATTGTAAGACTTTGAGCCTATCTTGAGTTTTCTTTTAAGAAAATATTTTTTGTGACAAGCTTGTATTCTAAATATCTCTTGTGTTTGATTTTCTAGAAATATTTTTGAGATATTTGATTATACTTTGGAAATCTTTGAAACCTTAGTTGTGGTTGATATATTTATATATATTGTTTCAAAGATATTATCATAGCACACTCTCACATTTTGATTGCCACACTGACATTATCTTGAGAGGTGTAATATTGTCTTCACTGAGCTTATAGATCTTATTATTGTGAAGTGCATTGGTTACACTAGTACAAATCTGCTTATTGAAGAAGCACGTATTTTTGGACACAAAATTTGTATTGATTATTTGCTCTATTCTAGGCGTGGCATGAAGGGGTGATAATCTAACCTGGAAAGATTGTATATAAAGGTTGAGGTCAGCCCCGATAATTTGACCTGGTTGTAACCAGTGCCGCTCCAAGTGAGCCATAATGCAATTCTTGGGCTTGCAAACCAAGGTGAGGACGTAGGCACATTTGCTGAACCTCGATAACATGTCTGGTGTTATCTCTACTTTACTCGCTTTATTATTTTGTGCATGCTTAGTTAATTTACTTGTGCAAATTTAATTTAGTTGTATTTATCAGTTTATTTTATATATGCTCTAGATTGACCCTAAATTTGTGAAATATTGTTGCTGGCTATTTGACCTAGGAGAGAAAAACTTTGAAAATCCAATTCACCCCCCCTCTTGGGATTACAATAACGTCAACAGAGTTCTAGTAGGACCAAACAAATCTTAATGGATGAGTACTAAAGGTCTAGTAGTAGATATATGTTTCTTCTTTTTAAAACTTGTTTTTGATTTGTTTTCCAAGTTGGAAAGCATCACAAATTTTATCTTTTATGAACTTTATATTTGGTAAACCTTTAAGTAAGTTCTTTCTAGATAGATTTGATAATAGGTCCATGCTTGCATGTCCCAGTCTTCTATGCAAAGCCAACTAGCTTCATTCATGGCAGCCAAGCATGTTACATATTGAGAGATTAGGTTTTCAAGGTTTATACAATATATATTATTTACTCTATAGGCTGTGAATAGAATTTCATGTTTTCTAGGATTTTGAACTATACACTTATCTTGCTTAAAGATTATGTCAAGACCTTTGTCACTAAGTTGACTAATGCTTAAAGGGTTGTGTCTTAACCCATCAACTAACAAAACATCATCAATAATAAGTGAGGGTTCTTTACCTTTTACCTATTCTGACGATTTTACCTTTGGCGTTGTCACCAAAGGTCACATAGCCTCCATCTTTTTGAACTAGGGATAGAAACTTTGTTCTATCTTCTGTATATGCCTTGAACACCCGCTGTCCAAATACCATTTTTCCTTTGATGGAGTAGTCCTAAAGCATACCTACAAGGAAAGATTCATGGTGTTACTTTTTGAACTCCAAACCTTCTTAATTCTTTGTAAGTCATGCCTAGTTTTATTGTTTACTTTCCACTCATTCTTGATTTTGACATATTTCTTTCTAAGTGGACAATTAAACTTTATGTGTCCCTTATTTCTACACAAGTAGCAAGTAGTGTTTTCATGTATATTTGTAGAAGATGTTCTTGCACAGTATTTTGCTTCTCTTACAAAATATCCTATAAATAAATTTTTCTTCTTTTTGTTTTCAATTCCATTGTAGCCAATTCCTTCTTTATTACTTATCATCCTTTGTTGACTAACCATCTTTTCAAAATTTTCTTTACCTTAAGCAAAATTGTAAATGATTTTTTCTTTATCTTCAATTTTTCTTTTAAGATCACTTATTTCTACCTCTTTCTTGCTTTCATCATTCACTTGTAGTTTTACTAATTCTTGAGACATATCATTAATTTTCTTTATTAGATCATCAATATGAGAATCTTTTTATTTTTCAGCCAATTTAGAACTTTCTAGTTGATTCTTAAGATTTTCATTTTACTCTTTTAAGGCTATGTTTCTTTGAGACACTTTGATGAACCTATTGTGTAAGTTGAATAATTTAGCTTGGATTTCCTTATATGAAGGCATAGTATCACATGAATCATTACTAGACTCTCCACTAGATTCTTCCGATGAACTATAATAAGAATTTACCTTAGCATTGTGTGCCATAAAACACATGTTCGTAACTTCTTGTTCACTTGATTCATCGTCTGATTTGTTTGAGCCTGTGTCGTCTCACGTAGCTTTCATTGCCTTCTTTTTCTTTTTCTTGTCCTTCTTCAGCTGTGGACAATCAGGTTTAATGTGTCTAACCTTCTTACAATTATAACATGTAGGTGGATCATTCTTAGTTTCCTCTGTTTTTGTTTCTCCTTTGTTAGTTTTGGATCCTTTAAACTTTCGAGGGAATTTCCTATTCTTCTTGAAAAATTTTCCAAGTCTTTTGGTGATAAAGGCTAATTCTTCATCATCCAATTCATTGTCTTCATCCTCATCACTAGAACTTTCTTTACTTTCCTTAAGGACTATTGATTTCTTGTTTTTATTATCGTTCTATGAATTTCTATCATTCATTGCCATCTCATATGTGAGTAGAGAACCTATTAATTCATCTAGGGAGGTGTTTTTCAAGTTTCTTCCTTCTGTAATGGCAGTGACCTTTGGTTCCCAAATTGAAGGAAGTACTCTAAGTATTTTTCTAATCATTTCATATGTTGTATACTTTTTCCCTAATGCATTTAAAGAATTTATTATGTGAGTGAACCTAGTGTACATGCTAGTGATAGTTTCTTCCAGATTCATCTTAAAGGTCTCATACTAGCTTATGAGCATGTCGATTCTACTATCTCTAACATTTATAGTTCCTTCATAGGTTACTTCTAAATTGTCCAAAATTTCTTTGGCCGACTTACATATCATCACCCTATTAAACTCATTAATGTCTAAAGCACATTATAGTGCATTCATGGGACTAGAGTTTACTTACATAATTTTATAATCATTTTTGGTTAAGCCTTTTTCTTCATTAGGAACTTCTTTACCATCTACAAGTTTAGTAGGAATGTAGTCACCATATGTGACAACCTTCCATGCTTTCCAATCCATGGTCCTCATTCTTTATTTCCAAAATGTATAATTTAAATCACAAAAGATAGACGGTTTAGTAGATGATTGGTCTTCAGCAAATGGGGAAATGCCTAGTTGATCCATTTAGACCTTTATATAGCTTCTAATTAGGATTTACTACAACTAGGTTCTGATACCAATTGAAAGTCAAGGTGTTATCCCAAGAGGGGGGGGGGGTGAATTGGGTTTATAAATATTCTTTTAAGTGTTATTACAATTTTTTGTATACTTAAGCAAACCCACAAGAACGACTTAATGTTAAATCAATCACAATCAAAACACATGTCAAATTCCAATCACAAAACTTAACCAAATTGTGAAAGCTTGCAACACTTTCTTATTTCAGCATTTGCCAAAATTTCTATTTGTAGCCCTATATGAATTAATTTTTATGCGCTCCTTTGAATCAAGATTTCCGCAAGAAGTTAATCAACGTACTCCCTTTAAGGTTTTTGAAAAATATTAACCAACATACTTTCTTAGAATAAAAGGTCTTCTCAATCTCAAATTTTCAGCAATCTTGCACTTTGAAACACAATTGTATATGCTGTAATTTAAATAGAAAAGGGTAGAGAGTGAGATCGAGATTTTTTGTGAGGTTTGGCTTATCCCCAGACTTCGTCCTCACCTTAGGCAAGACCACCTAATGATTCCACTAACTCATTCCTTTGTGGGCAGAACAGACTGATTACAACCCTCCTTTAGGGTGGAGCCCCCTCTCTAAGCGACACCCCACGCTCAGTTACAACGATCCAATCACATGAACTATCAAGAAACAAGAAACAAGAAAAGGTTTCTTTTTTACAAAGAATGCTCTCAAATAGAGCTGGTTAGTACAATTGAAAGCACTATATAGTTTAATAACAAATATCCAAAGAAATAAAGTTGAAGCTTAAGAATAATTTCACCGGATTACTTCTCTTAGATAAGAATTAGCAATTCAGATTGTAGTGCTCAGAGAAGAATGATCAGCAGCTCAGAATTTTAGTAATTCTCATATTGTAAGAGTGAGCAAGAGAGAGCTTTAAGAGAACAAGAGAGCTTTCAGCTTATGAACTGATTTTCAATTGCTTGGTATGAGTTTGATTTGTGAAAACATGTATTTATAGGCTCAAAAAGGATAATTCGTGTTGCTCAAGTTTACTTGGAGTATTTCCCAAGTTTTTACAAAATTTGGGGCACAAGAAACTTAAATTTGAATTTTAAAACTTTTAAAAAATATAATTATTAACAGTGTTCAGGTGCCTAAAATCTCGAGGTCAGTCACCTGAGGTTCTTTAAAATAGTTAAATTTTAGCTGAAAACAGGGTCAGGCGCCTGAGGTGACAAGGGTCAGTCACCTGAGCCTACACTGCCTCTTTAGAAATTCATTAGAAAAATCTTTAGGCTCCTGAACTTATTCTTTAGGTGCTTGAGCTTACACTTTAGAAGCCTCATGCGAACCTCAACCGACACGCGTTGAGACCCAGCAAACAATGTTGGAATGTTTGCCCAAGAAAGCTAAAATTCGGATTTTGATAGGAAACTCCGACCCAACGCTTACAAATGAAACATGAACCGAAAGTATAAAGTAGCAAACCCCGACCCAATGATTATAGATTAATCATGAACCGAAGGTATAAAATTTGAACGCCACAAGGAAGAGTCCTTGATAAGTTCGCAAGTTCTCTAAAGAACCAAAGAAGAAACAAATCCTCACTTTGCTTGATTTCTATTCAATGAATAATTTAGCTTTTACAATGGCTATATATATAGCTAGCATGGGGGACAAGGATAATAAACACTTAACAATTCCCACACAGACATGGGAGACAAAGACATTAAATACATAGCAATTCCCACACAAACATGGGAGACAAGGACATTAAATATACCAACTTACTAGACACATTAATGACTCTCACAACTTACTAAAATCCCATGCAAGCTAAGTTGTCTTACAAATTGCAAATTAAATGTAGAGACAAAAGGTCAAAAGTCAAATCCCCTAATTGACTAGCACACCATTAATAAGGAGATTACAGCCATTAAGCAAGATTAGCTTCATCCAAAACATGGATTAAATTTATTAAGCCTTCATCCTTGTTTGGGCCAAGCTTGGAGTGCCCCGTTTTTGAATTAGCCCAAATATCTTGAATTAGCCCATGAACTGCTTCTTTGATCTTTTTGGATTTCACTCTAGTGATGGGCCCAATAGGAACATGAAATGGATCTTTTGATGGTGTTTGTTGATTCTCATCATAGCCTAAATAGACAAATTTTTTTTTTTTTCAGTTTAGTTTTCAAAAATACTTGGCTCTTTTGCTTTGTTACTATATAAATACATTTTCCAGGGTTTTAAAACAAGGTCTCTAAGTCGAAGACAAATCCTAATGAGCTTCAAACCATTTCCACATGATATTTAGCATGAAGTACTTACATAATTCAACCTAAAGCCTTAAAAGCTCTAAGCTTTGAAGTCTTCATATGAGTCTTTGCTTTGAGTCCTCTTAGACTTGAGCTTGAGTCAACTTTAGGCTTCCATATGCTTTGAATCATTTTGGTCCATATGAGTTTTCTTTGGATCCCTTTGAAGATAAGTGTGGCTTTATGGTCCTTGGTGAACTTGAACTTGCATTTCCTTTTATATTTTGAACTTTGTCATTCAAGCTTCCCTAAAATATCATCACTTAACAAAAACATGTTAAATCAACCTTTATTTTTTATCATCAAAATGAGATTCGAAAGCCATGTTAGGACAAAAAAATGTATATACCACTAGTTTTGATAACTTAACTTCTCAACGTGTGACATATTTCTCAGCTATAAATGAAATTAGTTGGAATTGGCATAGGAGACTATGACACGCAAACATGGACTTAATATCTAAACTAGTTAAGAGAGACTTAGTTAAGGGATTACCTAAGACAAAATTCATGAAAGACAAAATTTGTGATGCATGTCAACTAGGAAAACAAGCATGATCTAGTTTCAAAAAGAAGAAAGTAATCTCTACTATTAGGTCACTTCAAATGCTACATTTAGATTTATTTGGTCCAAACCCAATTCAGAGTTTAGGAGAAAAATTATACGCATTTGTTATCGTTGATGATTACTCTAGATTTACATAGGTACTATTTTTAGGTCACAAAGATGAAGCTTGTGAAAAATTCATTAAACTATGCAAGAAAATTCAAAATGAAAAGGGATATACAATAACAAAAATCCGGAGTGATACGGGTAGAGAATTTAAAAATCAAGGTATGGAAGAATAGTGTGATTCATTAGGAATATCTCATTATTTTTTAGCTCCTCAAAGACCACAACATAATGGTATTGTTGAAAGAAAGAATAGGTCTACATAAGAAATGACTAGAAATATGTTTAACGAACATAAGTTACCTAAGTACTGCTGGGTTGAGGCAGTGAACACAACTTGTTATGCTTTAAATAGAGTTTTGATTAGACCATCTCTAAATAAGATTCCTTATGAGTTATGGAATGGTCATAAACCAAACATCTCATATTTCCATGTATTTGGCTGCAAATGCTTTGTACTTAGAGACAATGAACATTTAGGAAAGTTTGATGTCAAATTTGATAAAGGTATTTTTCTAGGATATGCCTTAAATAGTCAAGCCTATAGGGTATATAATAAACGAACTTTAACCATTGTAGAGTCCATTCACATAGTATTCGATGAGTCCAATCCATTTACTCAAAAGATTGATGAAGATGAAATTGAGATAAATAAGGAATTAGAAAAATTGTCTATTGAAAATAATTCAAATAAGAGAAATGAAGTTAAGGAAACATCTTCTGAAGATAATCAAGTAGAAATAGAGATAAATGAGCTACCTAGAGAATGGAAGTACATAAAGAATCATCATACAGATCAAATTATAGGAGAACCATCACGTGGAGTAGCTACTCGATCCTCACTTAGAAATATGATTAGTCATTTTACATTCTTATCTCAAGAAGAACATAAGAATGGGAGTGAAGCAATTCAGGATGAATCATGGGTAATATCTATGCAAGAAGAATTAAATTAATTTTAGAGAAATAAAGTGTGGAAATTAGTTCCTAGACCTGAGGATCATACAATTATTGGAACAAAATGGGTATACAAGAACAAGAAAGATAAAAATGTAGTAGTTGTTAGAAATAAAGTAGGACTAGTAGCTTAGGGATATAACCAAGAGGAAGACATAGACTTTGAGGAAACCTTCGCACCTGTAGCTAGAATGGAAGCCATTCGAATGCTATTAGCTTATTCTGCTTTTAAGGATTTCAAGCTGTATCAAATGGACGTCAAATTAAATGGCTACATAAGTGAAGAAGTTTATGTAGAACAACCCCCATGTTTTGAAAACCATTTAGACTAACTAAAGCCTTGTATGGTTTAAAGTAAGCTCCTAGAGCTTGGTATGAAAGGTTAAGTGGTTTTCTACTGGATAATGGATTTATCAGATGGAAGATAGACACATCACTCTTCATAAAATCTAAGAATGATAACATACTCCTAGTACAAGTATACGTAGATAATATCATCTTTGCAGCAACAAATGAAGAGTTTTGCAATGAGTTTGCAAGTTGTATGCAAAATGAATTTGAGATGAGCACGATGGGAGAACTAAATTTCTTTCTAGGACTTCAGATCAAACAAGAAAAACATGGAATTTTTATAAATCAATTGAAGTACATTAGAGACTTTCTCAAAAGGTTTAGTATGGAAGATGGTAAAATTCTAGGAACACCTATGAGCTATTCCTTAAAATTAGACAAAGTCGAGCAAGGTATACTAGTAGATGTTAAGCTTTATCATGGGATGATTGGTAGCTTACTATATCTGACTGCGAGTAGGCCTGACATAATGTTTAGTGTATGTTTGTGCAAGAGATTTTAGGCTGCACCAAAAGAGTCCCATTTATTAGCTGTCAAAAGAATACTTAGACACTTGATTGGAACCATTGAACTTTGTTATTTTAGGTGTAATCCCAAGAGGGGGGTGACTTGGGTATTTTTTTTAAAAACCTTTAATTTTATATATCACTTAATCCATGTTTCTATATTTAATAAATTAATTGCATGGTTTTGAGACTGATTTAGATTATTATATCAATGAAATCATTTTACCCAATTAATTGTCAAGTGCGTGTGGGGTTATTCAACATACACACATGCAAGATAGATAATGAAACGTGTTGCGGAAAATTAAAGGAGTAAAGGAAAAGAGAAGGCAAACACAGTTTTTAAGAGGTTTAGCCAACCTGGCCTATGTCCTTGCCATGAGCAACCCACTCAAGGATTCCACTAAATCTCTGCTCCTTTAACCGGGACGGAGCTTCCCTTACATCCATTGCTTACAAAAGGCAGAACTTCCTTCTCACCCGGTTCACAACCCGAACCGTGATTACAATATGGAATTCAAATTTGCAAAACAACTCAATATTGCTTCTACCAAAGCTAGTCAGTACAATTGAAAATCCTAACATATATCCATATGATGAAGCTTGAAGCTCAATATGTATGTAACAATATAATCGTTATATGAATGATATGCTTCACACAATTTCCCTTTTATCAAATCTCCCAAAATAATGATATAAGTAAATGCTTTGGTGAAATTATGGTTCTAGTTCAACTTTCTAGATGCACGAATACCAAATGTGATCTTTTTAAAAGATTTTTCTTAACTATTATAAAGATCTAAATCAATAAGTTTTCTTCCAAATATCCAAACACAATATGATATTTGTAATATGCAAATATATATATATATATATATATATATATATATATATATGATATAAGTTCCAAAGATCAAATATCTAATATAATATTTTTCAGAAAAGATCCCTCAATAATATATATAGTTATGAACTCTATGGATATTTAATCTAGTGGTTTTGTAATATCAAAAATATCAAGTCTTTAAACGAATACACACTTGAATAAAAAATGTTTAACCAATGGCAAAAACTTTTCTCAAGTAGTGATCTTGTCAAAACAATTTAATATAAGCACACTCAAGATCAATCTCTCAACTAATATTCAATAATGGATTTTGAGATGAAAAAATCTTTAAGAATAATTATTAACAAACAAATAGATTTACCAAACCTCAATACCAAGTTGAAAGCACAATGATTGTTAGAATGCCTTTTGAAGATCAAGATAGCCTTAGCTCAAATTTAACGTATAAACTTTGAAATCCTAAGAAAAAATTTCAGTAGTGTGTTCAAAGTTCTCCCAAGTTATGCTAAACGTGCAATATGCTCAATCGTATGCCAAAGGTTGTTTTTCCTTATTTCTATGTATCTCCAATAATTCTTCAGATGACTGAACTTAATCTTCGGTCTTCTGAAGAAGTTCTTCAAAAGTCTGAGCTTAACTTCGGTCTTCTGAAGTTGATATTCAGACGATTAAGCGTACACTTCAGTCTTCTGAAGTTGCACTTTAGTTTTCTGATAAGGGAGTTCACTCTTCTGAATTAAACATTTTCTAGATTTTTCTTTTAATTTTCAAAAATCTGTTTTTGCTCTCTTTCTTTGCTCTTTTATAAAATATTTTCCAGGGTTTAAAAAAATTTCTAAGTCCATAAATATCCCTTAAAGATGTTCATGAGATGCATGAATCCTAAGGTCAGTCTAAGGTATATTTTGAGCTTCGAATTAAATCATATGAAATATGTAAATGCATTCATTTCTAAATACCCATTCTCATGATGATCTTGGACTTGCCACTTGCATATTCATTCTTCAATTCTTTTAGATGCATGGATTTTGCCAAGATGTATATACTTTAGTCTTCATGGCTTCCATGACTTTCTAGCCTTCCGTGCATGCTAAATATTGTTATTGTTCACAATCTCAATGCACAGATCAAATACCAAGTGATTTGTCATTATCAAAATAGGATTGGACTCATAGAGTCAACAATCTCCCCCTTTTT
Organism: Malania oleifera; assembly: GCF_029873635.1. Taxonomy (NCBI): domain Eukaryota; kingdom Viridiplantae; phylum Streptophyta; class Magnoliopsida; order Santalales; family Ximeniaceae; genus Malania; species Malania oleifera. Next base: position 54,544,758 of record NC_080429.1, on the reverse strand, counting down.
GGTAATGACAAATACACGAGAAAAAATATAGAATGAGTTATGCCTAACAAGGCTCCCCCTCAAATAATGCACAATCTCAATGACTTTATGTTCAGCAAATGAAATATGCTCATGCTCATACACAATTAGTTTTTCCATTTTTGCCAATTCTTCTTTCCCTTTTAACATCAACAAAAAGGTGTATAATAATACATGAGTGAACATAACCTGATATTCTTCTCCCTTTTTAAATTTTAAGATTTTAAACTCATTCAACCATCAGATTTTAAAAATTGTACTGTGAAATGTGTCTCCCCGTGTGAATTCAATTTACTTCTTCCCCTTACTAATTCAAAAAGCTATGTTGTTGAATGTAAATTGCAATATGAACATACACAGTGTATCAAATTTCATAGACATGGATAAGCAAATACGATCACTAAAGTTCAATGATTATGTGAGGATTAACATGTGTAAGTTAATATGCTCCTATCATGATATGAGTTTAATGTCAAATGTGAACAAATGTGATACCAAATGAGAACAAATGAGCTGAATATAAAGTTTTTAACCAATTATGAATATTAAGTGATGTTGCTCCCCTTGAATTATGTCATCTAATATAATTCTAGGAAACCTCTCCGCTATGCATCAGACCTAACTCACACCTAATTTGGATAAACCTATCCTCCGCAAGTGGTTTCGTGAATATGTTTGCCCATTGTTCATTTGTGCATACAAACTCAAGTGTCACACCTTCTTTTTGCACATGATCACGAAGAAAATAATGTCTTATTTCTATATGTTTAGTTTGTGAATGTAATATAGGATTATTTGAGATGCTTATAGCACTTGTATTGTTGCATCTTATAGGTATTGTGTCATAGCTTAATCCAAAATCTCTCAATTGTTGCGTCATGTATAGTGTTTGAGCACAACAACTTCGTGCCGCTAAGTATTCTGCCTCAGCTGTGAAAAAAGCTACTGAGATATGCTTCTTGGAAAACCAAGAGACTAACGAATGTCCTAAGAAATGACATGTACCACTCGTGCTCTTCCTATCCACTTTGCTACCAAAAAAATCAGCATTTGAATAGCTGATAATCTCAAAAGATTTATACTTAGGATACCATAACCCAACTTCCACGGTTCCTATCAGGTATCTAAGTATTTGTTTGACAGCTAACAAATGTGACTCTTTTGGTGTAGCCTGAAATCTTGTTCACAAACATATGCTAAACATTATGTCAAGTCTGCTGGAAGTCAGATATAGTAGGCTAATGATCATTTCACGATAGAGCTTGATATCTACTGGTATACCTTGTTCATCTTATTCTAATTTAAAAGAAGAGCTCATATGTGTTCCTAGTATTTTTCCATTTTCCATATTAAACTTTTTGAGCAGATCTCTAATGTACTTCGATTGATTTATAAAAATTCCATGTTTCGCTTGTTTGATCTGAAGTTCTAGGAAGAAATTTAGTTCACCCATTATGCTCATCTCAAATTCATTTTGCATGGTGCTTGCAAACTCATTGCACAAGTCTTTATTTGTAGCTCCAAATATGATATCATCTACGTATACTTGAACAAGGAGCAAGTCATCTTTCTTAGACTTTATGAAAAGTGTTGTGTCTATCCTCCCTCTGATAAATCCATTGTCCAGTAGAAAGTCACTTAGTCTCTCATACCAAGCTCTAGGAGCTTGCTTTAAACCATACAAGGCTTATGTTAGTCTACAAATGTGATATGAATTCTTATGATTTTCAAAGCCTGGGGGTTGTTCTACATATACCTCTTCACTTATGTAGCCATTTAAAAACGCGCTTTTGACATCCATTTGATATAGCTTGAAATCCTTAAATGCAACATAGGCTAAAAGCATTCGAATGGCTTCCATTCTAGCTACAAGTGCAAAGGTTTCTTCAAAATCTATTCCTTCTTCCTGGTTATATCGTTGAGCTACTAGTCTTACCTTATTTCTAACAACTATCCCATGTTCATATTTCTTGTTCTTATATATCCATTTTGTTCTAATAATTGTCTTATCCTCAGGTCTAGGAACTAATGTCCATACTTTATTTCTCTCAAACTGGTTTAACTCTTCTTGCATGGACAACACCCACGATTTATCCTCAATTGCTTCAGTCACATTCTTAGGTTCTTCTTGAGATGGAAAGGAAAAATGACTAATCATATTCCTAAGTGAGGATCGTGTGGCTACTCCATGTAATGGTTCACCTATTATTTGATCAATGGGATGAATCTTTATGTACTTCCATTCTCCAGGTAGTTCATTAACCTCATTTTCAATTTGATGAGTTTCAGAAGATGGTTCCTTAATTTCATTTCTCTTTTTTGAATCATTTTTAATGGACAGTTTTTCAAATTCCTTATTTATCTGAATTTCATCTTCATTAGTCCTTTTTGAGAAGGGATTTGGCTCATCGAACACTACATGAATGGATTCTATAATGGTTAATGTTTGTTTGTTGTATACTCTGCAGGCTTTACTATCTAAGACATACCCTAGGAAGATACCTTCATCTGATTTCACATCAAACTTTTCTAAATGTTTATTGACTCTAAGCACAAAATATTTACAGCCAAAGACATGAAAATTTGATATGTTTGGTCTATGACCATTCCATAATTTGTAAGGTGTCTTATTTAGAGATGGTCTAATCAAAACTCTATTTAGAACATAGCAGGCGGTATTTACTGCCTCAGCCCAGAAGTACTTAGGTAGTTTATGTTCGTTAAGCATAGTTCTGGCCATTTCTTGTATATACCTATTCTTCTTTTCAACTACACCATTTTGCCGTGGTGTTCTAGGAATTGAAAAATTATGAGCTATTCCTAATGAATTACAGTAGTCTTTCATGCTTTGATTTTAAAATTCTCTACCCCTATCACTTCGAATTTTAGTGACAGTATAACCCTTTTCATTTTGAATTTTCTTACACAGATTTATGAATTATTCACATGCTTCATCTTTGTGACCTAAAAAGAGTACCCATGTATATCTTGAATAATCATCAACTATGACGAATGCGTATGATTTTCCTCATAAACTATGAATTGGGTTTAGACCAAATAAATCTAAGTGTAGCATTTGAAGTGGCCTAGTAGTAGAGATTACTTTCTTCTTCTTAAAGCTTGTTCTTGATTGTTTTCCTAGTTTGCATGCATCACATACTTTATCATTCACGAATTTAGTTTTAGGCAATCCCTTAACTAATTCTTCCTTAGCAAGTTTAGATATTAAATCCATGTTTGCTTGTCCTAGTCTCCTGTGCCAAATCCAACTAATCTCATTTATAGCAGAGAAACAAGTAACATGTTGAGAAGCAAGGTTATCAAGGCTAGTGATGTATACATTTTCATGATGATCAGCAGTAAAAAATATTTTGTTTTCAAATTTGTTATGTACAGTGCATTTGTCATGTTCAAATGAGACTTTATAACCTTTATCACATAGTTGGCTTATAATCAATAAGTTATGTTTCAATTCCTCAACCAACAACACATTATCTATGACAAATACCAGCTCCAATGATTTTGCCTTTAGAGTTCATCTCCAAATGTAACGAATCCTTCATCTTTGGATATGATAGATGCGAATTTAGCTTTATCTCTTGTCATATGTCGCGAGCATCCACTATCCATATACCACTTGTCCTTTGAGGAGGACAATCTCAAGTACATCTACAGGATATAATCAAATAAATTCTTTTGGTACCCAGATTTTCTTGCGTCCATGGGGGTTAGTACTAGATTCTCCTTTGACTTTCTAGACTTTCTTAAGTTTGACATATTTATTTTTGAAAGGACAATCAAATTTTATATGGCCCAACCTCTTACATTTAAAACTTGTAATATTTCTATGATAGTCTTTAGTTGGAACATACGATTTTGAATCTCTTACAAAATATCCCATGTAGAGATGTTTCTTTTTTAAATTCTCCTTGCCATTAAAACCAAGACCTTCCTTCTTTTGGGAATTTTTTTGAGCTCCTAAGAGTTTTTCAAAATTATTTTGACCTTTAGTAAATTTACAAATAATCTTAGATTTTTCTTTCAAATTCTTTTCTAACTCCTCAATTTTCAAATCCTTGTCTTTCATGAGAGATGCATGAGATTCGTTTTGATGTTCAACTAACTTTGAAAATTCTTTCAATTTTAATTTCAAACCAGAATTTTTCTTATTCATTTTCTCAAGCATTTTAAGGGTGTACAAATATTCCTGATGCAATTCATCAGACGGAAGCATGCTATTTTCATTTTCTTAATCACTTGAATAGTAAGATGAAGCAGAACAAAAGGATTGTACCTCGTGGTCATCGTGTGCCATCAGACATAGATTCACCATCTCATCGTCACTGGATTCCAATTCTGAACTTTAACGATCTGCTTAATTTTCATTTTTTTACTTTTATAATAAAACCACTATAATAAATCCAGTAGATCATAATTATCCTAAACCCGTGGGTACCAGGGATATAACGGAAACACAAAACGGAAGCCTATGCAGCAGGAAACATAAAATCATAATAACCCATAATACCCTATACAATATCATCCATCACAATACTGGAGTTTCTATGTCCATTGTATATACATATATATATATATATACACCACCCAAAAGAGTCCTAGGGTCATTACCACAAATCCAATTGACCCTATCACAAAATACATACTCTTCAGAAAGGGCAAATCGTCTGTAACTATCACAATGGAGCTTTACCTGCTCTTCTATTAGGGGCTCCTGAAAAGTTCATATAATTCGGGGTAAGACACCTCTCAGTAAGGGAAATAAACTAATACTAGTGTGTGGCAACACGAGTATTTAGGTGTTATACATATAATCATATACATAAATATATCTAGTAAAACTGTATGTATCATATCTAAGAAAAACATGCATACTCATTTCAAAGCAGAACATAATGAATTTCTAGAAGCATAATTTATCTCATATCATAACAATAATATGAAGACAACCCTGGTAGGTTAGCTGGCAATTGTCATGTATTACCCCCACATGACTAGGTTGTGTGGCTCGAAGGCGGAACTTGACAATGGTTGGCCGACCACTGCCAAGTCAAAAGTACAGTTTATAAGTCTGATGGGTCTTCCAAACCTAGTCCGTACACCAGGGGCTCTCACACTTCTAAAAACCACATCGACCATCCAACCTCATGCCACTCCATACAGTAGCGTTAACAAAAATATCATAATGAATTATGAATACATAGCAGCGGTACCATGCAAGTGCTAGCCTAAACCAAGCTAACCAGGTTCTGATAACATATAACATATAATAAAACTGTGATACATGGATATTTCATATCATTAATTATCAAATCAATGTCATCACATCGTTTCACATATATACGTATATCATGAAAATCATCGGCCCGTACGCCAATATTTCACATTTTACCATAGCTTAGCCTGTACGCCGTCCAATCATACACATAGCTCGGCTCGTATGCCGGAAAATCATATTCATAGCATGGCCCGTACGCTGGGAAATCACATACATAGCACGGCCCATACGCCAACAAATCATATCCATATCATTATCATATTCCCAAAAAACAGTATTTCATTATAAATTCTACTCATGCCACACAAAATAGGTTTTTTGTATATTTAACATACCATCACTTCCAACAGTATTTTCCAAATATAAAACATATATAAATATAATTATTTTCCTAAAATCAGATGCTGTAATAACATACATACATATTCATAAAATAACTAGCTTAGTTTATCCCTTTACCTGAGTCCTGAAAAGCCCCTAAAACAAACAGCCTTGCACTCGCAGGGTTCCCCGTTCAACACCCTGAAAACGACATTCCCTAAAACTAAAGTTTAATATTTCTACACATACTACACTTCCTATAACTGTCAAGAAACCAAATACTGAGTAGAAAACCTTACCTTGGATTTGGGATGATTTCCAACTCAGCCCCACCGATAATCCGCTCCGGTAGACTTGCGGAGAACTTTCCTAGTAGCGTCATGGTGGCTTCAGATCGTTGAACTAATAGAAAATCGGCCCGAGATCTTAGAGAGAAGGGTAGGGAACTGAAGGAGGAGAGAGAAGAGATTTCTGCGGCCAAAATCCACCAAAAATAGCATTTAGAACTATTTATACTATGGCATTCGTTGACAAGCCACATCACCTCATCGATGAAATTCGAAACCTCCCAAAACCTCTCTCCGTATTTTTTCATCGACGAAACGTACCCTCATCGACGAGCCCAATTGTAACTTCGTTGATGAGGCTTGCTGCCTCTTTCCTTTCCCATTTCTATTTCCTCCCTCTCTATTATCATTTAATTATTATAATTATTCGAGTAATTACATTCTCCCTTCCTTATAAAATTTCATCCTCAAAATTTACTATTCTCGTAACTCATCATCCTTTAAAAGAGAAAGGGTCTACTTATTTTATTACTTACCCTCACTTATGGAAGAGGAATATCGTGGTTACATTCCAATTCCTGGGAGATTACATATATGAAAAAAAATTCTCCCAAAACTAAAAGACTACTTACTAACTAAACTTTACATGTACCTGCAAAAGAAATATTACCTATTTACTTACATTTTACTTGTCAAATATCTTAGAATAAATGGGGATACTTTTGCTTCATCTGCTCCTCGGATTCCCAAGAAGCTTCCTCCACTGTATGATTCCTCCACAAAACCTTTATGAAAGGAATCTTCTTGCTACATAACTCTTGTACTTTCCTATCTAGAATTTGTACGGGCACCTCCTTGTACACAAGTGAATCATTGAGCTCTAATTCACCATAACTGATAGTATGAGAAGGATTTGGGATGTATTTCCTCAACACAGAAATGTGAAATACATCGTGGATTCTGGACAACATAGGTGGCAAAGCTAGCCTATAGGCAATCGGCCCCACTTTATCTAGAATCTCAAATGGACCGATAAACCTCCGACTAAGTTTACCCTTCTTCCCAAATCGCATAACCCCTTTTAACGGAGCTATCTTCAAAGATACATGATCATTAACATCAAATTCCAAATTCCTATGGCGATTATCAGCATAACTCTTCTATCGGCTCTGAGCTGCACTGATTCTGTCTCTGATAAGCCGAACTTTATCACGGGCTTGTTGAACAAGCTCTGGTCCTACAACTTGCTGCTCACCCACTTCATCCCAAAATAAATGAGAACAACATATCCTACCATATAGAGCCTCAAACGGTGCCATGCCTATGCTGGTCTGATAACTATTATTATATGCAAACTCTACTAGCGGCATGAATTGAGTCTAACTACCCCCAAAATCCAATATGCATGCTTGGAGCATATCCTCTAATATCTGTATCATCCTCTCAGTTTGCCCATCTGACTGAGGGTGGAATGCTGTGCTAAATGATAACTGAGTCCCTAGAGCTTCCTGTAAGCTCTTCCAGAAACGTGACGTAAAACGGGGGTCTCAATCTGACACAATTGATACTGGCACCCCATGAGAATGAACTATTTCCTGAATGTAAATCTCCGCTAACCAGTCGAGAGAATAGCTGATCTTGATAGGCAAGAAGTGGGTAGTCTTAGTTAAATGGTCAACAATCACCTAGATGATATTCTGGCCATACATCGCTGTCGGCAGTCTTGACACAAAATCCATAGAGATATGATCCCACTTCCACTCTGGAATAAACAATGGCTACAACTGCCCTATTGGCCTATGGTGCTCAACTTTCACCTGTTGGCACATCAAACACTAGGCTACATACTTGGCAATTTCTTTCTTCATACCACTCCACTAGTACGACTCTCGTAGATCCCTATACATTTTCGTGCTGCCAGGATGAACCGTATACAAAGATCTGTGAGCCTCCTCCAAAATAGTCTTCCTAATGTCAGCATTAGTAGGAACACATAATCTGGAATGGAACCATAAAGCCCCGTCATCTGAAATGTAGAATTTCTCTCCCTGACCAGTTTGCACTCTATCCATCACCTCTGCCAACACTGGGTCTTCTTTCTGAGTAACTTTAATCCTCTCCTGCAGAGTAGGTTGCACTACTAAACTAGCGATGCATACCTGAGGATCACTTTCAACTAATTCGATGCCAAGTCTCTCTAGATCCATCATAGTCGGTTACTAGATCTCCATAACTGCCAACACTGATTCCCTGGATTTCCTGCTCAATGCATCAGCTACCATATTAGCCTTCCCTAGGTGGTAACTGATAGTGCAATCAAGATCCTTAATTAGCTCCAACCACCTTCTCTGCCTTATATTCAATAGTCAATTAGCTCCAATCACCTTCTCTGCCTTATATTCAATTCCTTTTGAGTGAAAAAGTACTTTAAACTTTTATGGTCAGAGAAGATCTCACACCGCTTGCCATACAGGTAATGCCTCCAAATCTTTAACGCGTGTACTACTGCAGCCAATTCAAGATCATGAGTAGGGTAGTTCTTTCGTATTCTTTCAATTGCCTGGAAGCATATGCCACCACCCTACCACGCTGCATCAATACACAGCTAAGTCCCTTCAAGGACGCATCACTATAGATAGTATAACCCTCACCACCTGACAGGATGATCAGCGCCGGTGTTGTGATTAACCTTTGCTTCAAATCTTGAAAACTTTGCTTGCAGCTGTCGTCCCATTCAAATCTGGAATTCTTTCTAGTCAGTTGTGTTAGAGGCCCTAATAAATTTGAGAATCCTTCAATGAAATGATAGTAATAACCAGCTAACCCTAAGAAACTCCTAATCTTCTAGATGTTCCTCGGTCTAGTCCAATTCACTACCGCCTCGACCTTCACGAAAATACCATCTTCAGATATAACATGCCCCAAGAATATGACCTTTTCAAGCTAGAAGTCACATTTACTGAATTTGGCGTATAACTTCTTCTCCCTAAGCATCTGCACAACCTACCTCAAGTGCATCTCATGCTCCTCATAACTCCTCGAATAAACCAGTACATCATCAATAGAGACAACAATGAACTGGTCTAGGTATGGATGAAAAATCCTATTCATCAAATCCATAAATATGGCAGGAGCATTTGTCAGACCAAATGACATAACAAGGAACTCATAATGCCTGTACCTAGTCCTGAAGGCCATCTTCGAGACATCTTCTACTTTCACTTTCACATGATGATAGCTAGATTTGATGTCAATCTTCGAATACACTCATGTACCCTAGAGCTGGTCAAACAAATCATCTATACGGCGTAGAGGATATTTGTTCTTGATTGTCACTTTATTAGTCCCCCTATAATCTATACACATCCTCATAGACCTGTCTTTCTTCTTTAGAAAGAGAATTGGAGCTCCCCACGGAGATACACTAGGTAGTATAAAGCCCTTATCAAGCAAATCCTGCAGCTGATTCTTCAATTCTGCTAACTCCGCTAGCGCACCATTCGGTAAGGTACTTTAGAAATTGGCACTGTACCTAGAAGTATATCAATAGGGAAATTTACCTCACGATCAAGTGGCAAGCCTGGTAATTCATCTGGAAAAACATCTGTAAACTCCTTTACTATAGGCATGCTAGCAAGTTTCAATTCATTTTCTGACACTTCCTTTACAATAGCCACAAACCCCTAGCAACCACTCTTCAGTAGTCTCCTCGGCTGAATAGCTGAAATTAGCTGAGGTGGGGATTGCACTCATGACCCTACGAACTTGAATTCTTCTGGTCCCGGAGGTCTGAATATCACTTCTCATGAATAACACTCTATGCTGGAAAAATTAGCTGCTAGCCAATCCATGTCGAGGATCACATAAAACCCATGCATGTCCAGCACTATCAGATCGACAAATAGAATTTCCCCTTGAATATCAATTGAACAACCCCTGCGGCACCCTACTACATCTCACTGCCGACCTGGTTGGTGTAAATACCAATAGTTCAGTATTCAACAACTGTGTTTCTACCCCACATAGTCTAATGCACCCCAAAGACACAAACGAGTGTGTGGCTCTTGAATCAAACTATGCAATAACTTTAAAAGAAAGGATACTAACCATACCTGTCACCACGTCGCCTGTCGTCTTAGCATCACCCGGCATCAGAGCGAACACTCTGGTTGGAGCCATATTCCTCTGCTGGCCCCCACGTGACACCTAATAACCACCCTGGTATGGTTTGGGAGCTAGAGCTACATCTAGTTGTGTACGGAAGTCTCACACCACATGCCCCGGTCTACCATAGCGATAGCAGACCGCACCACCAGCTCGACACTCTCCCCAGTGTCTCCTACCACAAGCCTGACAAACTAGAGGACCCTGTACCTCCTAAACCTCATGACCTCCAATCTCCTGCCTCCGCCCTCTGCCATGGTTTCCTCTCCTCCACTAGCCCTGTTTAGGACGCTGTTGGTAGCTGAAAGATGCAGATCTCTTCCTCTGTCCCTAATCCTTTGTATCCAGCCGCTTTCCAATCTCTTCCAAGGCTGCTCTATCGACTAACTCAACAAAATCCTGGATCCGCAACAGCACTACCTGCTTGAATATACTCCACTTCAAGCCTCTCTCAAACTGCCTCACCTTTTTCCCCTCATCATGGACAATGTACGGGGCAAAACAAGAGAGCTCAATGAAGCGCAGCGCATATTGCTGGACTGATAACTGTCCCTACTTCAGACTCAGGAACTCCTCCACTTAAGCCTCCATGATAGTAGTTGGAAAATATCTATCAAAGAAAAATTACCTAAACCGATCCCAAGTCATGGCTATTGGTGTAGTCCTATGCTGCTCCAGAAGCCTTACAACAGCTCACCATCTCTCGGCCTCTCCTATTAGTCTATAGGTGGTGAAGAGGACCCTCTGTTCTTCAGTACACTACAATACGACTAGGATGTTCTTGGTCTCCTGCATCCAGTTCTCAGCGGCTGCAAGATCAACTCCTCCTGAAAAGGCTGGAGGATTTATCTTCATAAACTTATCGATAGTGCACCCATGGACAACCGATGGACCACCTTGCTCTCTCGAGCTCCTAGCGATCTCAGCCATAACCTGCTGAGCCATGCTACATAATATTGCCTCAGAGTCAGTCCCGTCTGCACTTGATGGCCTTGCTCCATCACCGCCACTCGCATGGGCACTACCTCCTCCTAGATCCATCCTAAAAAATAACAATTGCAACTCACCAATCCTATCCTTATAATTTACCCACTAAACCTAACCTCCTATCTCAACATTCTCAACTCATTTCTAACCCCAGTCCTACATTCTAGGAACATAACCCGACAATAGTTTACTATGATTTTCCTGAAATCGTCACCCCAGGGAAAACACAAAAACCACCATGGAAGTCCTACCTCTAGACTGTAGAACAAAACCTTAAATCATTTCCTATACTCTGGTATCGTTTTCGCTGCATTCTAAAGTCTACGGAACCTAGCAACCTAGGCTCTGATACCAAACTGTAACGACTTGCTTAATTTTCATATTTTTTTTCCTTTTATAATAAAACCAATATAATAAATCTAGCAGTTCATAATCATCCTGAACCCGTGGGTACCAGGGATATAACAGAAACACAAAATGGAAGCCTATGTAGCAAGAAACATAAAATCATAATAACGCATAATATCCTATACAATATCATCCATCACGATACCAGAGTTTCTATATGCATTGTATATACATATATATATATACACCACCCAAAAGAGTCCTAGGGTCATTCCCACAAATCTAACTGATCCTATCACAAAATACATACTCTTCAGAAAGGATCGGTCGTAACTATCACAGCGGAGCTTTACCCGCTCTTCTATCAAGGGCTCCTAAAAAGTTCATATAATTTGGGGTGAGACACCTCTCAGTAAGGGAAATAAACTAAAACTAGTGTATGGCAACATAAGTATTTAGGTGTTATACATATAATCATATACATAAATATATCCAGTAAAATTCTATGTATCATATCTGGGAAAAACATGTATACTCATTTCAAAGTAGAATATAATGAATTTCTACAAGTATAATTTATCTCATATCATAACAATAATACAAAAACAACTCTAGTAGGTTAGCTGGTTGTTGTCACGTATTACCCCCACATGACTGGGTTGTGTGGCCCGAAGGCAGGACCTGACAATGATTGGCAGACCACTACCAAGTCCAAAGTATAGTCTCTAAGTCCAATGGGTTTGCCAGACCTGATCCATACACCAGGGGCTCCCACACTTCTTAAAACCACATCAACCATCCAACCTCACACCACTCCGTACAGCAGCGTTAACACAAATATCATGATGAATCATGAACACATAGCAACGGTATCGTGCAAATGCTAGCCTAAACCAAGCCAACTAGATTCTGATAACATATAATAAAAATTTGATACATGAATATTTCATACCATTAATTATCAAATCAATATCATCATATCATATTGCATATATACGTATATCATGAAAATCATCAGCTCGTACGCCGGTATTTCACATTTTACCATAACTTGGTCCATACGCCAGCAAATCATACACATAACTCGACCCATATGCCGACAAATCATATCCATAGCATGGCATGTACGCCAAAAAATCACATACATAGCATGGCCCATACGCCAGAAAATCATATCCATATCATTAGCATATTCCCAGAAAACAGTATTTCATTATAAATTCCACTCATGCCACACGAAATAGGTTTTTCATATATTTAACATACCTTTACTTCCAACAGTATTTTACAAATTTAAAACATATATAAATATAATTATTTTCCAGAAATCAGATGCTGTAATAACATACATACATATTCATAAAGTAACTAGCTTAGTTTATCCCTTTTCCTGAGTCCTGAAAAAGCCCCTAAAAAAAACAGCCCCGCACCCGCAGGGTTCCCCATTCAACACCCTAAAAACGACATTCCCTAGAAGTAAATTTTAATATTTCTATGCGTACTACACTTCCTATAACTATAAAGAAAACAATTACTGAGTAGAAAGCCTTACCTTGGATTTGAGATGGTTTCCAACTTAGCCCCATCGACGATTTGCTCCGGTTGACTTGCGGAGAACTTTCCTAGGAGCGTCATGGTGGCTGTAGATCATCGAACTAATAGAAAATCTACCTGAGATCTTAGAGAGGAGGGTAGGGAACTGAAGGAGGAGAGGGAAGAGATTTTTGCGGCCAAAATCCACCAAAAATAGCATTTAGAACTATTTATACTGTGGCCTTTGTCGACAAGCCACATCATCTCATCGATGAGGTCTTGAAGACAACTTCTCGGTGAACTCTCTCCTCATTGATGAAATTCGAAACCTCCCAAAACCTCTCTCGGTATTTTCTCGTCGACGAAACGTACCCTCGTCGACAAGCTCATTTGTAACTTCGTCGAGGCCAGCTACCTCTTTCCTTTCCCATTTATATTTCCTCCCTCTCTATTATCATTTAATTATTATAATTATTTGAGTCATTACATGAACTATTAGTTATGTGCGTGTCCCAGCCCACTTTTAGAGCCTTCTTCTTCTTTTTCTTAGACCCTTTCTTCAGCTGGGGACAATCTAGCTTGATGTGTCCAAATTCTCTACAGTTATAACACATAAGAGGATCATATTTTTGCTTCCTTATGCTTGTATCTCCCTTTTCTACTTTTGAGCCCTTGAATTTTCTAGTGTATTTCTTGTTCTTTCTCATGAACTCTCCAAATTTCTTCGTGATGAGTGCCATGTTGTCATCTGATTTTGAATCACTTCCCTCACTAGAGCAATGAGATAATGCCTTGAGTACTGTAGTTTTCTTAGCTTTAATTTGCTCATTCTTCCTCTCATTTATTGCAAGTTCATAGGTGATGAGCGATCCAATTAGTTCGTCCATTGACATCTCCTTGAGATTTCTCCCTTCTGCTATTGTAGTAGCTTTAGCTTCCCAAACTGGAGATAGTACCTTGAGTATTTTCCTGATCAATTCATAAGTAGGGTAAGATTTACCAAGTGCATTTAAATAATTCGTGATGTGTGTGAATCTAGTGTACATGGATTGAATAGATTCATCACCAGTTGTTTTAAATGCTTCATACTCACTAGTGAGCATGTCTATCCTACCATCTTTTACTTCTTTAGTACCTTCATATGTAACTTCTAATTTTTCCCAAATCTCTTTAGCAGAGTTACATGCCATTACCATATTAAACTCATCTACATCTAGTGCACAGAATAACAGATTCATAGCAGTAGCATTTATTTGCACTGATTTCTAGTCCTCTTCAGTATACTCATCTTCAGTTTTGGGTACATTAACCTTATCAACTACTTTCATAGGGACATGGTTTCCTTTGGAAACAATTTTCCACACTTTCCAATCTACATTTAAAAAATATATACTCATCCTTCTTTTCGAGTATGTGAAATTTACATCGTAGAAAATAGGTGGTCTAGTGGACGAGTGTCCCTTACCGAATGGAGTTACACTAATGTGTGCCATGTGATCTTTTTACAAATGAACAATTAAGTCTATGTAAACCCGCTCTGATACCAAATGTTAATTTAGGTGTAATCCCAAGGGGGGGGGTGAATTGGCTATCTTTTAAAAAACCTTTAATTCTATTTATCACTTAATCCCTATTTCTATATTTAACAAACTAATTCTAGGGGTTTGAGATTGATTTAGATTATTATATCAATGAATTATTTTTACACAATAAATTGTCAAGTGCATGTGGGGTTATTCAACATACACATATGCAAGATAGATAATGAAATGCGTTGCGAAAAATTAAAGGAGTAAAGGAAGAGAGAAGGCAAACATAGTTTTTACGAGGTTCAGCCAACCTGGCATACGTCCTCGCCTTGAGTAACCCACTCAAGGATTCCACTAAATCCCTGCTCCTTTAACCGAGATGGAGCTCCCCTTACATCCGCTACTTATAAGAGGCACAACTTCCTCCTCACCTTCACAACCCGAACCGTGATTACAATATGGAATTCAAATCTGCAAAACAACTCAATATTGCATCTACCAAAGCTAGTGAGTACAATTGAAAATCCTAATACATATCCATATGATGAAACTTGAAGCTCAATATGTATGTAACGATATAATCGTTATATGAATGATAAGCTTCACATAATTTCCCTTTTATCAAATCTCCCAAAATAATGATATAAGTAAATGCTTTGGTGAAATTAGGGTTCTCGTTCAACTTGCTAGATGCACGAATACCAAATGTGATCTTATTAAAAGATTTTTCTTGAATATTATAAAGATCTAAATCAATAAGTTTTCTTCCAAATATCCAAACACAATATGATCTTTGTAATATGCAAATATATATATATATATATGATATGAGTTCCAAAGATCAAATACCTAATATAATATTTTTCAAAAAAGATTACTCAATAATATATATATAGTTATGAACTCTATGGATATTTAATCAAGTGGTTTTGTAATATAAAAAATATCAAGTCTTTAAACGAATACACACTTGAATAAAAAATGTTTAACCAATGGCAAAAACTTTTCTCAAGTAGTGATCTTATCAAAACAGTTTAACAAAAGCACACTCAAGATCAATCTCTCAACTAATATTCAATAATGGATTTTGAGATGAAAAACTCTTTGAGAATAAATATTAACAAGCAAATTGATTTACCAAACCTCAATACCAAGTTGAAAGTACAACGATTGTTAGAATGCCTTTTGAAGATCAAGATAGCCTTAGCTTAGATTTAACGTATAAACTATGAAATCCCAAGCAAAAGCTTCAGAAGTGTGTTCAAAGTTTTCCCAAGTTGTGCTAAGCGTGCAATATGCTCAATCGTATGCCAAAGGTTATTTCTCTCTATAGGGCACTAGGGTTTAGATGTTGATTATATAGGTAACCTTGCCCTTATGATGATTTCTAATCATTGGATCAACTTGATGTTGAAATAATTCGTGTGTTCTCTCATTAAAAATCAAAATTTTAATCTTTCTATAGGTTCAAACGACTGAGGATTTGGGTTGAAACAACTGAAGTTCCTTAGAGTTTCGAAAAATTAACCTGGACACAGGGTCAGACGTTTGAAATTTGGGTTCAAACTTTTGAAGTTACAAGTTCAGATGAATGAAGCCAGGATTCAGTCTTCTGTTGTGCTTTTGCCTGTTTTTGTGTTTCTTCAATAATTCTTCAGACGACTGAACTTAATCTTTGGTCTTCCAAAGAAATTCTTTAGGCGACTGAGCTTAACTTCAATCTTCTGAAGTTGAATCTTTAGACAACTGAGTGTGCACTTCAGTCTTCTGATCAGGGAGTTTAATCTTCTGAACTGAACATTTTCTGGATTTTTCTTTTTATTTTCAAAAAAATTTTTTTGCTCACTTTCTTTGCTCTTTTATAAAATATTTTATTTTTTTAAAAAAATCTCTAAGTCCATAAATATCCCCTAAAGATGTTCATGAGATGCATGAGTCCTAAGGTCAGTCTAGGGTATATTTTGAGTTTCGAATTAAATCATATGAAATATGTAAATACATTCATTTCTAAATACCCATTCCCATGACGATCTTGGACTTTCTGCTTGCATCTTCATTCTTCAACTCTTTTAGTTGCATGGATTTTGCCAAGATGTATATACTTTAGTCTTCATGGCTTCCATAACTTTCTAGCCTTCCGTGCATGCTGAATATTGTTCCTGTTCACAATCTCAACGCACAAATCAAATACAAAGTGATTTTTCATTATCAAAATATGATTGGACTCATAGAGTCAACAAACTTGGATTATGGTACCTTAAGTATACCTCCTTTAGGATTGTTGGCTATTCAGATGTTGACTTTGCCAGGTGTAAAGTGGATAGAAAATGTACAAGTGACACATGTCATTTCTTAGGACATTATTTAGTATCATGGTTTTCAAAGAAGTAGAATTCAATTCCTTCCACGGCCGAAGCTTAATACATAGCGGCTAGAAGTTATTGTGCTCAAATGCTATATATGAAGCAACAAGTTATGGATTTTGGATTACACTATGACACAGTTCCTATAACATGCAACAATACAAGTGCAATAAATATCTCAAAGAATCCTATATTGCATTCACGAATTAAACACATAGAAATTAGGCATTATTTTCTTGGTGACGATGTGCAAAAAGGAGATGTGACACTAGAATTTGTATGCACAGATGAACAATGGGCGGACATATTCACGAAACCACTTACAGAAGATAGGTTTATCCAATTTAGACATGAATTAGCCTTGATGCATAGTTGGGAAATTGCGTAGAGTTACATTAGACTACATAATTAAGGGGGAGCAACTTACATTAAAATCAACATTTGATTAAAATTCTCATATTTGGCTAAATGTTTTCTTCTTCTCACATTTGGTATTAAAATTAACAAATGGTTATTGCAAGTTAAATTTTTTTTATGGATACATGACATATGTTGATGCTCACATAAAATTTTGGATTTTAATGGACTAATTTTCTTATCCATGTCTATATAAATTGAAATACTGTGTATGTTCACATTGAAATTTGATTCAACAACCCAAATATACCTTAGAAAGGGGGAGAAGTAAGTTGAGTGAAACAGGAAGAGATATAATCTCATAGCACAAGTTTGACACAAAGAAATTTTTTTAAGATGCGATATATTTATGGTTGAACAATTATATATATATATATATATATATATATATATATATATATCTTTTTGTTGATGTCAAAAAGGGGAGAAGTATATAAGTATATACTAGAAAAAATAGTTTTGAATGAAAAGGGGAGAAGTTGTGCTAGCAAATTGCATGAAAAGGATTGCATAAAAAGGGGAGAAGTTGTACTAGCAAAAATATTGCATATTCTACAATGTGAATAAACCTCATTGTGTATGAATTATATTGCTAAATTCTAATTTATGCATTATCTTAGGGGGAGCCTTGTTAGGCATAACCCATTTTTTTCTAGTGTATTTGTCATCATCAAAAAGGGGGAGATTGTTGACTTTATGACTCCAATCTTGTTTTGATAATGACAAATCACTTGGTATTTGACCTATGCAATTGAGTTTGTGAATAGTATCATGATTTAGATTGCACGAATGGTAAGCATGATATGGAAGCCACGAGGAACCTAAAGTACATATCATTTGACACAATCCATGGAACTAGAAGAGTATAAGGATGAAAAAGCAAGCTTCAAGTTCAAGATCTTCAATGGGATTGAGTATTTAGAGTTGAATGTATTTACATATGTCATATGATATAATTCGAAGCTCAAATATACCTTAGATAGACCTTATGACTCATGCATTTCATGAAAGATACATTTACATTAGTTCTAGGTTGAGTGCATTTTAGAGGCAAATTTTAGAGGCCTCGTCGACGAACCCCATGGCCTTAACGACAAACGCATGAAGGGCACTCTACGACGAATAGTTAGTTCTCATCGACAAAAAAATATTGAGAGCCCAGTTTGGACAGTTCTCTTGTTGATGAACTTAGGTTGTTGTCGACCAATGGGTATTGTACGCTCATCAACAACTATGTCTACTTGTCGACGAAGGTCGCAGTGTAGAACTGCATTTCCGCACAAATACGAAAAATTAATGTTTAATCTTTATGATCCAATGGCCAAAACTTAATCTAATAGCGAGAACACTATTTAAACAGACCTTAAACCCTAGAGACACAGGAAGAAACACTTTAGAGAGACTAATCTTGTTATCTTGTGCTAAGTGTGCCTCCATTCCAAAGACTGTCAAAACTCTACTACATTCATATTCGTTGGGCAAATCATCTCAATTTTTTTTTTTGAAGAGTATTCATCTACACATCTTGCAAGCAATCCGTGGTGAGTGAGGTTTAATCAATAAGTGATTTATTTGTGGATTCAATATATATATCAAAGGTTTTTCATCTCTCAAACTCTTATATCTAGTATTTTTATTGAGAAGAAAAATCCTTGTTTTATTACTTGAAACATTTATTTGAGAAAGTTTGTGCTAAAGTTTTAATCTTTGTAGATATTCAAGTTTATATTTTACACAAAGATTTCATCTTATGATATTATTGCAGAAACTTTTGATAACAAAATCCTACGGATTTTAAAATACATAGCCTTGAGAAATCTTTTTGATAAATACTGACTTGTGTTCAGATCTTTGAAGATATTTTATCATATATATATATATATATATCTTTAAATACAGGATCATATATTTAGTTATACAAAAATATCATTGAAAACATCTTACACACTCATTGAGCTTCATGTTTTATCATATGATTATGTGCTAGGAATTCTATTGTACTCACTAGCTTGGTTAGAAGCATTTTGAGTTTTCCAAAAATTGTAATCTTTATATTGTATTCACGGTTCGGCTTGTGAATTGGGGTTGAGGAGGACGCTACGCCTCTTGTAAGCAGCGAACTATAAGGGAAGCGTCGTCCTAGTTAAAGGAGCAGGGATTAGTGGAATCCTTAAGTAGGTTGCTCAAGGCGAGGATGTAGGTCGGGTTGGCTGAACCTTGTAAAATCGTGTTTATATCTCTCTTACCCTAAACTCTTTTAATTTTCGCTTACATTTATTTTCATATTGTGAATGTTTTGAATATATAGTAGGTCTATAAAGTAATTAGGTAAAATTGATTGATTGACAAAATTACACATTAACTTGGTTAATTGTGAAGCATTGAGCTAGTTGTAAAGTAGATTGCAAGTTTGTAATTGAAAGTTTTCAAAATTAGAACTTGAAGGACACAATTTTTAAAATACCCAATTCACCCCCCTCTTGGGATAACTCCAAAATTCACAATCTTTAACTCTTGTTAAAGTTTGGGAATTGCTGAAATTTTGATTTTAATTCATATTTGAAATCAATATATTATAACATTGGTTGTTGGTTGATTTGAAATATTCAACTAAAATTCTGATTTTGAATATCAAAAGCTGAAATGTATTTTAAGTTGCAAGTTTTACAAAATCAAATCTCTAAAACTATATTTCATTAGATCTGAGTTTTATTTCACAAGATTCTGAGATTTATTTCTAGCAATTTTAAATTGATACTCAGAATTTATCAGTTGGGATTTAACATCAACGAATTGAATTTGGATTGAATATTAACTAAACTTGGTTGATTAATCTATATTACATTATTTAAGTGATTGTTGAAAGTTGATTAATTACAAAGAAACTTGTAATACAAAGAAAGCAAAGAAATTTTTAAATCCCAATTCACCCCCTCTTGGGAGTATACCTAAATTCTCAATTGGTATCAATGCCTTAGGTTTTAGTAAATCTTAAACTAGAAGTTACATAAAGGTCCCTATGGCACACCAAGGTGTATCTTCTTTTGCCGAAGGATATTCCACTTCTAGACCACCTATCTTCTGTGGTGTTAACTACACCTTTTGGAAACAACGAATGAGAATATACTTGCAAACTATGGATTGGAAAGCTTGGAAAGTAGTCACACATGGTGGCCTCATCCCCACTAAAACCGTGGATAATAAAGAAATACCTAAGGAAGAAAAAGAGATAACTAATAATGATCTAAAGATGCTGCAAGTAAATTCTAGTGCTGTGAACGCACTATATTGTGCTCTAGATGTGAATGAGTTCAATAGGATTATGGGATACAATCAGCTAAATAAATATGGGATAAACTTGAAGTAACCTATGAAGGAATGGTTGATGTAAGAGATAGTAGAATTGACAAGCTCACTAGCGAGTATGAGGCATTTAGGATGAACCCTGATGAAACCATCACTGGTATGTATACTAGGTTCACCCACATAATAAACTCCCTCAATGCCTTAGGGAAAAACTACTCTACATATGAAATGATTTGAAAAATCCTTAGAGGACTTCCAACAATTTGGGAACCTAAAGCCATTGCAATTACGGAAGGAAGAAACTTGAAAAATACCTCCCTTGATGAATTGATAGGATCACTCCTCACATATGAGATGACGATAAATGAAAAGAAATTTTGAAAATAAAAAACAAAAGAAATCAATAGTCTTTAAGGCAGAAAAAGAAAGTACTAGTGAAGCAGAAGACAACAAATTAGATGATGATGATATAGCCCTCATTACTAGAAGACTTGGAAAATTCTTTAAAAAGAATAAGAAGTTCACTCAAAAATTTAAAGGTTCAAAATCTGATAAAAGGGAGACAAGAAAAAATGAAACAAAGAATGAACCCCCTACATGTTATAACTGCAAGAAAGTTGGACATATTAAACCTAATTATCTACAACTTAAGAAAGATGGCAAGAAGAAGAAAAAGAAGGCAATCAAAGCTACATGGGATGACTCAAGCTCAAGTGAATCAGAGAATGAATCAAGCGTTCAAGATATAACAAACCTCTACTTCATTGCAAGAGATAATGAGGTAAATTCCTACACTAGCTCATTTGAAGAATCTAGTGATGAATCATATAGTGACTCGTGTGAAAGCTTGCCTTCATATAGAGAAATTCATGCTAAACTATTTGCTTTGCATAATAGATTCATAAAAGTAACTAAAAGAAACTTAGCTTTGAAAGAACAAAATGAAATGCTTAAGAATCAACTAGCGACTTCAAAATTAACTGAAAAAGAAAAGGACTCACACATTGATGATCTTATGAGTAAAATAAACAAGATATCTCAAGAATTAGTAAAGCTACAAGTAAATAGTGAAAGTAAAAAGGACTTAGAAATATGTGATCTCAAAAGACAAATTGAGGATAAAGAAAAAATCATATAAAATTTCACTAAGGGAAAAGGGAACTTTGATAAACTGATTGGATCACAAAGTATGTCCTTGGATAAAAAAGGAATATGATTCAATGGAGTTGAAAACAAAAGTAAAAAGAATCTCTACGTGGGGTACTTTGTAAAGGCATCAAAATACTTTGCTAGTACATCTTCCACAAATGTATATGAACATACTACTTGCTTCTTGTGCGAAAAAAAGGGACACATAAAATATGAATGTTCATTTAAAAGAAAAAATGTTAAAATTAAGAAAGTATGGAGAGTCAAAACTGAAGCTAAAACTGAATCTAAAAGACCTAAGAAGGCTTGGGGGGTACCAAAAGTAACACCTTGAACCCTTCTTGTAGGTGTGTTTTAGGACCACTCCATCAAAAGACAAATGGTACTTGGATAGTGGATGTTCAAGACACATGACCGGAGACAAATCAAAATTTACCACATTAATGCAAGAAGATGGTGGACATGTCACCTTTGGAGACAATGCTAAAGGTAGAATTATTGGTATCAGAAAAGTAAGTAAATGACCCTTCTTAACTATTGATGATGTCTTATTAGTAGATGGGTTAAAATATAATCTACTTAGCATTAGTCAATTAAGTGATAAAGGATTTGATGTAATCTTTAAACAAGACAAATGTGTAGTTGAAAATCGAGAAAAGCATGATATCTTGTTCATTGCTAATAGAGTTGACAATGTGTATTGCATAAATTTGGAAAATCTATTATCTCAAGAAGTCACATGCTTAACAATCATGAATGAAGCTAGCTGGTCGTGGCAAAGAAGACTAAGACACGCTAGTATGGATTTATTATCTAAATTAGCAAAAAAAAAACTTATTCAAAGGTCTACCTAGCACAAGGTTCGTAAAAGACAAAATTTGCTATGCTTGCCAACTTGGAAAACAAACTAAAACAAGTTTTAAAAAGAAGAAACATATTTCCACTAGTAGGCCCTTAGAACTTATCCACCTAGATTTATTTGGCCCTACTAGAACACAAAGCATAGGAGGAAAGCAATATGCTTTCATCATAGTTGATGTCTACTCCAGGTTTACCTGGGTCCTCTTCTTAGCCTCCAAAGATGAAGCTTGCAAGACGTTAATAAACTTGTGCAAAAAACTCCGAAAAAAAAAAGAAAAAGAAAAAAGGATATGGAGTTCTAAACATAAGAAATGATCAAGGAAGAGAATCAAAAATAAACAATTTGAAAAATTCTGTAATGAATATAGAATAGACAACAATTTTTTGGCTCCTCAAACTCCTCAACAAAATGGAGTTGTTGAAAGGAAGAATAGACCGCTCTAAGAAATGGCTAGGACTATGTTAAATGAACATAATTTTCCTAAGTAAATTTGAGCTGAAGTGGTAAATATCGCCTGTTATGTGATGAATATAGTTTCTCTTAGATCAAACTTAGAGAAAACCCCCTATGAATTATGGAAAGGAAGAAGACCTAACATATCTTACTTTCATGTATTTGGATGTAAGTGTTTTGTATTAAATGATAAAGAGGACTTAGCAAAATTTGATGCAAAATCAGATGAAGGAATATTCTTAGGATATGCATTGAATAGTAAAGCTTTTAGAGTATATAACAAAAGGACTCTCACAATCATAGATTCAATACATGTAGCCTTTGATGAAGCGAATAAATTCTTGAAATCACCGGAGATTGAAGAAGCTGAAATTAAGGAAAGTCTAGATGGCTTAAAAGTACAAGAAGTAAAGGATGAGAACAAAAAACCAAGTTTAACTTCTGATGATTGACCTCTAGAACAAACAAAACTACCAAAAGAATAGAGGTTTGTGAGAAATCACCCAAAAGACCAAATCATTGGTGAACCTTCATGAGGAGTATCTACTAGATCCTCATTGAAAAATTTGTGTAATTACTATGCGTTTCTATCTGAAGAAAAATCCAAAAATATTGATGAAGCATTGAATGATGACACTTGGATAATAGCCATACAAGAAGAACTAAATCAGTTTGAAAGAAATAAAGTTTGGAAATTAGTTCCTAGACCCATTGAACATACAGTAATTGGAACCAAATGGGTATTTAGGAATAAAAATGATGAAAAGGGAATTGTAGTGCATAACACGGTTAGACTTGTTGTTCAAGGATATAATCAAGAAAAAGGAATAGACTACAATGAGACCTTTGCTCCTGTAGCCAGAATGGAAGCCATATGAATGCTATTAGCCTATGTATCTCACAAAGATTTTAAACTTTATCAAATGGACGTGAAGAGTGCATTCTTAAATGGATTTATAAATCAAGAAATTTATGTAGAACAACCTCCAGGATTTGAGGATGTTCATTACCTGGATTACGTAGGATAACTCGTACCGGGCATGGGGACCAAAGTATGATAACAAATGAGGATAACTCGTACCAAGCATGGGGACCTGACTACCATAGCAAATGAGGATAACTTGTGCTGAGTATGGGAACCCGAGTACCATAGAAAATGGGGATAACTCGTATCGGGCATGGGGACCCAAGTGCCATAGCAAATAGAGGTAACTCGTATTGGACATGGGGGCTAGAGTACCACAACAAATTGAGGGTAACTCATACCGAGCAATGGGACCTAAGTACCATAGTAAAAAGGCGTAAATTGTACCAAGCATGGGGACCCGAGTTGCATAGAAAATGAGGATAACTCATACAAGGCATAGGGACCTAAGTACCATAGCAAATGCAAAAAACTTGTACCGGGCATATGGACCCGAGTACCATAGCAAATGAAGATAACTCGTACGAGGCATGGGGATCCAAGTACCATAGTAAATGAGGATAACTCGTACAAGGCATGGTGACCCGAGTACCATAGCAAATGAGGATTACTCATGCCGGGCATGGAAACTTGAGTACCATAGCAAATGTGGATAACTCATACTAGGCATGGTGACTCGAGTACCATAGCAAATGGGGATAACTCATATCGGGCATAGGGACCCGAGTATCATAGTAGATCAGGATAACCCATACTGGGCATGGAAACTTGAGTACCATTGTAACTGTGTATAACTCGTGCCAGGCATGGGGACTCGAGTATCACAGTAATTGTGAATAACTCATACCGAGCATGGGAACTCGAGTACCATAGAAAATGAGGGTAACTCCTACTGGACATGGGGACCTGAGTACCAAAGCAAATAAGGATAACTCGTATTGGGTATGGGGACCTGAGTACCATAGCAAATGAGGATAGCTCATACCAGGCATGGGGACTCGAGTGCTGTAGCAAATGGAGATAACTCATACCAGGCATGAGGACCAGAGTACCATTGTAACTGTGGATAACTCGTATCGAGCATGGGAATCCGAGTACCATAGGAAATGAGTGTAACTCGTATAGGGCATAGGGACTCGAGTACCATAGCAAATTGGGGTAACTCGTACCAGGCATGAGGACCCAACTACCATAGTAAGTGGGGATAACTCATACTGTACTTGGGGACCTGAGTACCATAGTAAATGGGAACAACTCATACTAGGCATGGAAATATGAGTACTATAGTAAATGAGGATAACTCGTACCAGGCATTGGAACCTAAGTATCATAGCAAATAGGAATAACTCATACTAGGTATGGGGACCTAAGTACCATAGCAAACGAGGATAACTCATACCGGGCATAGGGACCTAAGTACCATTGCAAATGAGGATAACTCGTACTAGGCATGGAAACCTGAGTACCATAGAAAATAGGGATGACTCGTACCGAGCATGGGGACCCAAGTAACATAGCAAATAGGGGTAACTCGAATCGAGTATATGGACTCGAGTATGATTGTAAATGGGGGTAACTCGTACTAGGCATGGGAACCCAAGTGCGATAGTAACTATGGATAACTTGTACAGGGCATGGGAACCTGAGTACAATAGAAAATGAGGGTAACTCGCACTAGGCAAGGGGACTCGAGTACAATAGAAAATGAGGATAACTCGTACGAGGCATGGGGACCTAAGTACCATAGAAAATAAGGATTACTCGTGCCAGACATGGGAACTCGAGTACCATAGCAAATGTGGTTAACTTGTACTGGGCATGGCAACCCAAGTACCATAGCAAATGGGGATAACTCATACCAGGCATGGGGATCAGAGTATTATAGTAAATGGGGATAACTCATACCAGGCATGGGAACCCAAGTACCATTGTAACTGCGGATAAGTCGTACTAGGCACGGGGACTTGAGTACCACAGTAACAATGGATAACTCACACTTGGCATGGGAACTCGGGTACCATAGCAAATGAGGGTAATTCTTAATGAGCATAGGGACCCGAGTACTAAAGTAAATGAGTATAACTCATATCGGCCATGGGGACCCGAGTACCATAGTAAATGAGGATAGCTTATACCAAGCATGATGACCTGAGTGCTGTAGCAAATGGAGATAACTCATATCGGGCATGGGGACTAGAGTACCATAGTAACTATGGATAACTCGTATTGGGCATTGGAACTCGAATACCATAGCAAATGAGGGTAACTCATACCGAGCATGGAGACCTGAGTACCATAGAATTTTGGGGTAACTCATACCACGAATGGGGACCCGAGTACAAGTGTAAATGGGAATGACTCGTACTTGGCTTGCAAATCCAAGTACCATAGTAAATGAGGATAACTAATACTAGGCATTGGAATCCGAGTACCATAGCAAATAGGGATAACTCATACCAGGCATATGGACCCGAGTACCATAGCAAATGAGGATAACTCATACCGGGCATGAGGACTTGAGTACCATTGCAAATGAGGATAACTAGTACTGGGCATGGGAACCTGAGTACCATAGCAAATAAGGATAACTTATACCAGGTATGGGGACCCAAGTACCATAGCAAATAGGGGTAACTCGTACCGAGCATATGGACTCGAGTACCATTGTAAATGGGGATAACTCATACCAAGCAGGGGAACCTGAGTACCATAGTAACTGTGGATTACTCATACCGGGCATGGGAACCTGAGTACCATAAAAAATGAGGGTAACTCATACCGGGCATGGGGACTCGAGTACCATAGCAAATGTGGGTAACTCGTACTAGGCATAGGGACCTGAGTACTATAGTAAATGGGGATAACTCATACTAGGCATGGTGACCCAAGTGCCATAGCAAATGAGGATAACCTGTACTGTGCATGGGAACCTGAGTACCATAGCAAATAGGGATAACTCGTACCGAGCATGGGGACCCGAGTACCATAGCAAATGGGGATAACTTGTGCTGAGCATGGGGACATGAGTGCCATAGTAAATGGTGGTAACTTATACGGGGCATAGGGACCCTTGTACCATAAAAAATAGGGGTAACTCGTACTAGGCATTGGAACCCAAGTACCATAGTAAATTAGGATAACTCGTACTAGGCATCAGAACTTGAGCACCATAGCAAATGAGGAGTGACTTCAGAATGACTTAGAATAGATCATATGAATGTTGGAGACATATTTTTGTGATTTAAAGATCCGTGCTCTGGTTCTTACTTGGTATGTGCATGACTCGTACTAGGTTTGAAAACCTGAGTGCCATAGTATCTGTGCATGGCTCATATCAGATACGTAGACCCGAGTACCATAGTATCTATGTGACTTACTCGGACCTTGGTCAGTTGCCCCAGTTTCACATTTTAACAACCAAGGACTGCTTAGAAAAAAGGAGTTCAAAAGGCTATACAAAGGCAAGTATGAATAGTGCTCTGTTGCTATATGTATGCATGTTTCTATTTGTGATGCTAGAATGTAGGGATATATGCATGTTGCATCAGATGATGCATATGCAGTTTGTATTTTTTTTATACAATGCATGAAATGCATATTGATGCATGAACATTCTTTTTCCAACGTGCCTGTAAATGACAATCTCAACTCTGACCTTGGCCATTTATCAAATTCTAGTCCAATATGAGGGTCCTTGAATTGGTTCATTAAAAAATTTTCTAGTCATTTGCCCCAGTTATATTTATTTGTCATTGATCTTGGCTAAGCTTTCAACTTCTACTTTGATGTGTAGGCACAAGAACTGGCTATAATGACGCTCAACACGGAACTTTCCCTAGTTAAATGCATCTGTAACCGCTTTTGGCCATGTTGTCGAATTTTACTTTGATGTGAAAGTACTAGGACTGATTACAATGAAGCTCATCACAGAATTTGCCCCAGTTAAATGCACCTATAACTGCTCCTGGCCATGTTTTTGAATTCTACTATGATGTGAAGGCACCGAGACTGGCTACAATGAAGCTCAACATGGAATTTGCCCCAGTTGCATTTATTTGTCACTAATCTTGGCCGAGCTTTCAACTTCTAAATTCTACACTAATGTGGAGACACTAGGACTGGATACAAAGAACGGAATTTGCCCTAGTTAAATGCATTTGTAACTGCTTTTGGCCATGTATTTGAATTATACTCAAATAAGTAGATCTCGGAACTGGGTCCTAGAAAAGTAAATCGGTGAGCCTCACGGGATACTTCTTTGACTATCCAATCCTATTTTGGAGCTTTTAAAAGATGAATTTGTAGAATCAAAAGGTCAGATGTACAAAATAATCTTTTACCATGTTCATGCCATTTTGAAAGGAAAGTTTTATACCAGTATTCAAAAGTCATATGACATTGATGTTAGTTTATCAGGATGAATAACTGACTCTCTCCCTTTGTCGATTGCCCCAATTTTGTCGAAGGAAATATTTCCCCTTCTGTATTTTTCTAGGAAACCAATGTTGTTTTCTTGTTCTGGCTATAGTTTAGTGAAGCACTACCCCTATTTTGATCTTAAGATGGACTTTGGGACCCGGGGCAAAACGTAGGCCTAAGGATGCGGGCTCTTAGAAAAATAAGGAAACTAAGGCTCAAAATTCCCTTCCCCAAATGATATTTTCTACCCTAGTTTGTGGCAAAATATTTGCAAAGTATTGACTGATCTAGTCATTTGAACAAGCTACCTACGTACCTTTTTAGGATCAGGTCATTACGTAGTTTAGAATCAACATTGAGTCTGAAAATTCATTTAAGAAAACAATGCGTACCCATCTGGTCAGGGCTTTCATTTGGACCATAGAGTAGGCTAAAGGGATAAAGGTCAATGAAGAAAGATATAATAAGGCTCAAATTTTGTTGACGTTATCAAAGGTAATCATTGGTCAAGGATCATATATGATGTATGCTCCTTATTTTTCTTTCTTTCTCTTTCTTTCTCTTTTCTCTTTTTTGCATTTTCTTTTTTTACTGCACCTTTCATTATTTTTTTTATGGAGTAATTTAGCTTTATTTTAGTTTGAACTCCATTTTAGACCAAATCCTTTTAAAATTGCTCCAGTGTGGGGTGTGATCTTTTGATGGGTTAAACCAAGAATTTAGTATTTTAAGCTTAACAAGGATATAAAGGGGTTTTTTATTTCTTAATCCTCTTTTCGGGTAGCAGAAATGGTCTGCCGTCCTTTTAGATAGCCAATTGTTGTCTCATATAACTTGTTAGACACCTATAATCTTGAACCCAACTAACTTTTGGAAAATGACTTTTTAGAAGAAAAATGTTTGAAATTCTGGCTCAAATGGTGTAACAAGTGATAAATTAGTGCTCGGATCTTTTTGTGGGAAAACGGGTCGGCCACGGATCACCATCTGTCATTTGATCAAAACAAAAGCGATGAGGAACATGAACTTATAAAACAATCAACACCATTTCATGGCTTCTAAGCAAAATGCTTCCTTGACACACAAAAAATTGTTTCATCTTCTTTAACTTCCATTTCCTAGTTTACATTTACATCTATTTCAGGTTCATGAATACTGGTATTGTTATTTTCCTTATTTCCACGTGAAACATGAGCAAAAAATATTTTGCACTTGAACTTATGATGCAAATGATATACGAAAATGCATAACTTCATTTCATTGATGGGAACAAAATTCTTTGAGATAGGAATGTCACAGGATTACAAGGAGAACATCAAAATAAAGAAATAAAGAAGACAAAAGAACCATATGAAGTGGATTGGATAGTTAATAATCTGCCAATTTTGTGTTTCTACTCATGCTGTAAAAGGGCAAACTCCTCCATTCATGCTATTTGTGGAACTTCTTGGATTTTTTTTTGGCTTTGGCTCCTTCTGACATGCTAATCATTTCCTTCCCCGATTGGGTAGAGGATCATTCTGAATTCTTGATTGTTTGACATCGAAGGCCAACCAACCCACATCCCTCAGTGTTTGTACTTTATGTTTGAATGCCCAGCAGCGCTCGATGGTATGTCCTAGGGAATTGGCATAATACATGCACTGGGCATCTGGGTCGTACCAATACGAGAAATGGGGTATGACAAGAGTCCCTAGAATGGTTGAAACCATGTTTTTTTTTTTTTTTTGGTAAGTTGAGAGAATAAGTCCGAATATGTCATTGGAATGGGGTCAATTTTTCTGATATTCCTCTGGACGCCCCTTTCTTGTGTTTGGCTAATCGGCTAGGCAGGCATAGGCTCAGGAGGAACCATTTGAAGCCTCATGCGCCTACATGTGCTACCTGATTTATGGTGGGTCCAAAAATAAAATTTTTCCTAGGCCATTGGTTTCAGCCTCCCTAAGGATAACGCCCCTGAATCATGTGGGCTTCTTCGTCCTTCTTCTTACTAGTCCATTTCCTATTAAGCCTGAGTCTAAACCCACACCTTTGAATTTTCCTATCTTGATGGTTGTTTCAATTCTCTCTCTGATGGACACAACATCCATGAAGTCATGGGGGGTCACCCCTAAAAGATGCCCAAAGTAAGGCTCTTTCAATGTGCTTATGAATAAGTAAATCACTTCCTTGTCGTCCACTAGAGGGATCACCTGGATGGCCATTTCTTTCCTTCTGTATGCATATTCTCTAAATGTTTCAGTGGGTTTCATTTCCATTCTCTATAGGGTCATGCGGTCAGGTGTCATCTCTGTTATGTGGCGATACTGGGTCATGAAAGCATTGGCCAAGTCTTTCCAAGAGCGGACCCGAGTCCTGTCTTACTATATGTACCAATGGATGGTCGACCCGATCAAACTATTCTGAAAACAATGCATCATCAGTTTTTCGTCATCTAAGTACATTGCCATCACCTGACAGTACAACTGTAAATGGGTTTGAGGACACCAGGTTCCATCAAATTTCTAAAAGTTTGGGATCTTAAATTTTTGCGGCAGAGTAATCTTCGGCACTAGGAAGAGGTCCGTAGGATCAACAGAACCGAATGCATTAGTCCCTTTAATAGCTTTCAGGTGCTCTTTGAGTACGTCACAGTGATGCTCAGTTTTAGATTTATT
Organism: Malania oleifera; assembly: GCF_029873635.1. Lineage (NCBI taxonomy): Eukaryota > Viridiplantae > Streptophyta > Magnoliopsida > Santalales > Ximeniaceae > Malania > Malania oleifera. Next base: position 54,513,724 of record NC_080429.1, on the reverse strand, counting down.
TTACTCCCACCTCTGTTGTCAGCATCGGAGGCATTCCAACCACTTGGAATCTTGACACCAATGCAATTGGTATGAATGGAGAGACATTCGGAAATTGGTTTTCTTTGGCGATTGGAGGTTATGCCAATATTTGCCCATGAACCAGGCTGAATCTCAAAGCATGGGTAGGATCTGAGTCTGCCTCTTTGTCTTGCTTTTGCACAACCTTTCCTTTGCTCATTAACAATTCTAGGATTTTACTCTTCTTATCATTTAATTCTTCTTGTCCTTATTCTATGCCCAAGACCCTACTTTCTAGCTATTCTGCCACGATCTTTGCTTTTCTTCTAGTGTTGTAAGGGTGGGTAGAGGTGGGCTGAATGTTGGAATTTTGAATTTTGATTCTACCTCATTTTATAGGAAATTGGGATGTTATTACTTGGTCCATTGGAGATGAAATCTCATGCATGGATTATGTGTGAATTTATGCATAGATACATAATCATTTGGCCAGAGTTTCGAGAAAAACCCTATCTATTATTGATCTCGGGAATGATCCATTTTCCCTTTAGTAGGATACTTTGGAAGATAAAATTTGACTTCTTCATAAATGAATTAGGCTTTTTTGAAACATTGGCCAAGTGATATGGATGCCTAAGTGGATGCAGAACGTACAAAACAACACAAAGCATTTGCCAAACATATGTACACCAATGGTATTAAAACATGTGGATAAGGATGCGGCTCTTGTCCCAACCCTGGGGTAGGTTTATATACGCATAGGATTCTTCGAGGCTCTATCCTAGGCAAAGCATTCTAGATAATCATATGTGGTTAGGTTCTAATCCCTATTGATGATAGGTTCCTAATCGGAGCTCCACTTTTTCCCAAAAGGGTTTGGACAAAGTTCAAACTAAGCGAAGTGGTTCGTGGATCCCCATAAGCCCTGCCATGTGGCAACTAGCACTATTACACTCTTTTCTAATCTTAGCAAGGAAAGCTTGGGTATAGAGCATGCACAAGTGTGTGAACTTATCACTTTTAGTCTAAACCCCCTACCCCACATTCATCCACATGCTTATTCAATCATGATAATCACATTTATTCACAAGGTATCCAAGCATATATACAAGTATTCATCATAATATTCACAAAGTACACATCAAATAATCACAAAATTTACCAGGTAAGAAGGAGTAATTAAAAGGCTGATTGAATTTATATTTGGGATAATTGACAATTAATTACAAGCTCGACTCTCTATATCCTCAGCGGAGTTGCCAAGCTGTTGCGACGTTCTCGAACGCGAACTGGATGAGGTGGTTTTAAAAATATTTTCGTGGAAAACATGGGGTGATAGATTCACCACTAACCTTTTGAAGTGACGTTAGAACACTTGCTTACTACCAAATTAAGGGTAGAATCAGTTTGCGTTACCAAAATTGGGTTCGAGAGTTCAGTTACGTGAGGGAAAGGTATTAGTCCCCCTACATGCCCGTTCTACAAACGGTACCTAACTAATTGAAAATTATTCCAAAAATTTAATTTAATAAGCCTTTGAAATTACTCCCTTTCAAAATTTATGAAAGAATGCACAAGATAAATACTATACAAGTATTCCCTCAGAACCAGGGCATACCGTACTTCGAAGAGCTCATGCCTCCCTTTTAAATCATTGAGATCAGAGAATTGAGAAGATAGGGTACAAAATAAACTCTTGGCACTTTGAAATTTTGTAGGGTTTTTCTTAGTACGAAAATAATATTTTGGGAGGTTTTGAATTCATTCGGGACGAAAAAAGTGAGTACAAACATTTTTTCTGAGCTCAATACATTTTTTTTGAAATTTTCCATGATTTTCTAAATTTTTATGTGATTTTTCTAAGTACAAGAAAATTTTTATAATTTTCCAATATTTTTCCCAAATTTTTAAATAACACAAATAAAATTAAGGAAAACAACGACAGTGAAGGTTAAAAAAAAAAATCCTAGCTTCAAAATATCTTTTTTAAAATTTTTTGAAATTTTAAAGTACCAAACAATTCTCTAATCTTCAAAATATTTTTGGGGATTTTGGTAAATTTTTTTCTAAATTTTTATGGTATTTTTGTTGAATTTTTCATGAATTATTTAAGCATTTAAATAACAATAATTAAATAAAATAGATAAAACTCGTGAAAACCAATTTAGGGGGGGTGAACCGGTCAAACGTTGACCGATTAAGTGGAAACTGGTTAAGGCCAGGTCAGGGCCATGGTCACGTGTCATGTCTAGAGTGGTTGACAACCTGTGAAGGAGATCAGCTACATGGCAACATCCTAAGCGTTCGCTAAGTAGCGGAGATCCAACAGCTTCGAGGAGACCTCGTTTGATGGAAAGATATGTCAACTAGGCATGCCACGTGTTGAGGATTGGATGGGGGGAGTGCCAAGTGTCACACGGCGGGTGGAAAAGCAGCCTTTCATCATTGTTTCTGACTCGAAACAATCTCAGCCGTTGATGAGGGACAAAAATCTCATAGCGAAGACAAGGTGCGTCAAGACTGCTGACGTGTGTAGATCTTGACCATGCACAGCTACCTTAATCAAATGACAAATAGCATGGCACATATGGATTAGGTCAGCGAGATCGTGGTCGTCCTTAGGAAACACAAGATGGACAGCGCTGGAGAAGCCACGTATGCCTTCTAATCGAACGGGTCAGGGCGTGCCACATGCTTAAATCCCACGGTCTCGAAGTGTAGGACATTTAAACCCCAAATTTTCATTTCACTCATTTTTTCATTCCTTCGTTTCTCCGTCTACTTCCTTTCTCCTTCCCCTCATTTTCTCTTCTCTGCAACTTGAATTCAAAAACCCTAGGTGTTAATTGTCCTCGCCAGGAGTATGTAGTTTAGAGGGGGGGGGGGTGAATAGACTCTTTTCATGGAATGCATATTTTTCTACCAAATAGAATGCTTGGCAAGATACAAGTAATTATATCACAATATATGAAATATAAATCATGCACAAGACTTAAATAAAATAGTGAAGGGAGAGAAAGCTCAACACCAGAGATTTAACATGGTTCGGCACCAAGCCTACATCCACGCCTTAGCACCAAGTTAAGGATTCCACAATCCACTATGAGTACTCCTTCATTGGTGGAGCAAGCCTTACAAGTCAAGTACCAAACCTTACACTCAGGAATAAATCCCTGCTGCGCTCACTAAGAGCCTTTACTTTGGTTCACAATGAACCTTCACCAAATGGTTCACAAAGAACCTTACAAGCAACTTACAAGAAGATGGAAATACAACACAATGCTCCTCAAATGAGCAAATATAAATTACAACCCAAACTTCACACTATTCTCTCAAGAATTGAATCAAACACAATAAGTGAGCAAGAGAGAATGAGCACATGTAATGAAGAACTAATATGCAATGTGCTAGGTTTTGTATAAAATGATGTTTTTCACTAACAATGATCAAAAACCTTCAAAATCATGTTATTACAAGTCTAACATCTTGTATTTATAGCCCAAGAGCCAAAGAAGCCGTTAACTAGCCATTGAGGGGAAGAAAGGATATTTTATTTAGTAAATTAGCCATTTTTCTCCTGTTGGAGTAGTTCTGCCCGTTGGACTCATCGACTAGTCCCCTGCACTCGTCGACCAGTCACACACTGTCACTCGTCTACAAATCCTCTATTCTCATCGATTAGTTTCTTGAATCAGAAAAGATCATCAATGCGAAAGTTGTGAGATTTTTTCTTAACTTTCTAAGGACACCAAAATCATGCTTTTTGGACTCTTCTAGCAAACGTTAGGCCCCAAATACCAAAGGGTGTTCAGGAATGATGATCGGTGCATAATAGATGTTTTAAACCCAATCAAGAAGCCTTTTAATCACTTAAACTAATTTTGGACAAAATTATATGAAAAATATTAAGTCTAATAAAGTTTAACACTTGTCCAAATGAGTTTCTCCTTGAACATAAGATATCTTGTTAATAAAAACACATTTGAAAAACCATTTTGATATCTTATATATTTGTATGTCCATTATTGAAAATATACTTTACGTTCTTTGAACCCTTAGGACATAAGACTCGTTTTGATAAAACCGGGATTAAGTATGAAGAAGTTCAAAATACCAAGATGTTTGAAAACTTTTCCCTTTTAAAAACATATTTGAGTTTAGGATTCTTTTGACAAACTCTTTGATTTTAACTTTGAAAACTAGGAATTCAGTTTGTGACTTTTAGTGCAATCCTATAAACTCAAGTGTCCTAATTTGCATATGCATTGCTCAACTCTTGCTCAGAAATCATGCAAGAACCAAAACCGCAAGAGTTACACAATAGACTACCTCAAACACACACCCATTACATAAAATAAAACATTAAGCTTTCTTTCGTGCGCTTGGGTCCATCCAAGTACATGTCCATTTGATTTTCCTATCCAAAAGTCAACTCGGTCCAATCTTTGCCTTTGATCCAGTACTCCATGTTCAAGTACCTGTTAGCTTTACTGTAATCCCAAGAGGGGAGGTGAATTGGTATTTTAAAAAATTAATCCCCTTGATCAGTCCACTAACATTAGTATTACACAAACCTAAGGTCAATCTAGTGCGTGTAAGATAATACAATATATGTATTTAGTGGAAATTAAACTACATAGGTGATTTAACTAAGCATGCACAATAAAGTAGTAAATATAGACAACACCAAAAATGTTATCGAGGTTCGGCAAACAGCCTACATCCCCGCCTTGGCTCACCAGCACATGGAGCTCACTTAACTGGTGGAGCGTCACCTAAATACAACCAGGTCAATTAGCACAGGGCTTACCTCAACCTTTGCAAACAATCCTTCCGGGCTAGATTACCACCCCCTCAATCCACGCTTAGAATACAATAGATTTCACAATACAAGGTGCGTACAAATATAATGCTTCTCAGTCAAGCAGATATGTACTAGTAATAATAAGAACACACCAAACATGTAAGAACAATAACCTCAATGGTGTGAATGTGTGCAATCAACACTTAGTCTAACGATTATTCTCAAGCAAGCACTAGAGTGTTTAATCAAGGTTCTCTTTGAAACAAAGTGTGAAAAATCTCAATATCAGTTTAGGGTTTCAAAGATGCAAGCAAGACTAATCAAACAATCTCAAAAATGTTTTCTCAATATACTTAGCACAAGAGATGTTTGAATATAAATTTGTAAAAAATAATTTTGCACACAAAAATTATAGGTTAAGGTATCTTACAATATTGATGCAAAAACCTGCAAGCCACAAAGCTCTCCACACACCAGATTTATTAAATTAAATCGGTGAAGAACTTTAACTTAAACACTCAGTCAACAAAACCAATCAACAAGAAATACAATAAGAGTGTTTGAGTAATATTGGATTGAGTATAAACACTCTAGGAACTCTCACAAAGCTTGGTTAATCAAGAAATTTGGAGTAAAAAAGTGTATGGAAGTAGTATGTAAAAAATAGGCTTGGGAAAATTGAGAGAATAATTTTCTTAATCACAATGTTAATTAGCCCTAATCTTGACAAATTATGACCGCTAAGGACTCAAAGGGAGCTCTTAAATTTGTTTCAAAAGAGTTTAAAGAAATAACCCCCTTGTTACCCCTAATTACCAACAGTAATTATTTTCCAACTCGAGTGTTTCGAGTGGCTGACCTAAGGTTCGGTTGCCCGAACAGACACATGAGAAAAAGTACATTTTTGAAGTTCGAGTGCCTATAAAAGACGAAGGTTTGCTGAACATGGGCGATTTTCTGAAAGACTATGGTTCGTTCGCCTGGTATCATGTTCAATAGACCAAACTTAAACATTCGGTAGCCCAAGGAAGATTTGAACGTGATGTTTGGGTTGCCGAGTTGGTGGGAAAAGTCAGAATAGCAGTTTGGTCTCCTGAGGACGCTATGATCAAATTGGTTCGGTTGCCCGAAACCAAGTCAACCTTTCTGACTGGTTGAGGGTTCGGTCGTTCGAGGTGTTTTGAACACTAGAGGTTCGGTTGCTCAAAACCTCATAAATTTGCCCTATAAGTTCAGTTTTACTTCAATGAATTCCGCTAATAATATATGTGATCTTGGAGACTATCTTATGTGTTTGTGCAAGGACCTAAGGTCTTTCTAAGGTCATTTTGAGCTTATAAGAACTTACATGCATGATATGAAGATTATTACAGACCTTTTCCTATGTTACTATTATAGACCCGATAGAGCAATAATATAGATTACAATAAAAAAGAAATCTTCTGGATCTTTAGACTTGGAATCTTCATATACCATCAAGTGATATACTCATGTGGACCTGCACACAAACTTAATAGACATTAAATACCTGAGTATTTGTCATTATCAAAACCAGGTATGACCTATAAGGTCAACATTCTCCTCCTTTTTGATGATGAAAAATACACCATGCAAAAGTGGGTACAGCCTTGAAAGGCTCCCCCTGACAACAAGCATAATGTTAAAGATTTAATAGTGCAAACAATTTTCAAATACCCAATTGCAAACAATTTTCAAATACCCAATTTTGCCTCTTCTCCCCCTTTTGGCAACAACAAAAAGGACTATGATACATACATTTGTTATAGGCATTAAGTATGATTCATTTAGATACAAGATAGGTTTGGGAAAGGTTTTAGAAATTTTGGCAGCATGCTGTTTGAAAATACAACACTTTCCCAAAAATACCTGTATAGAAATGACTTGATTGAGTTTTTAAATTAATAGTTTATCCATGACTACTTAACTCAAATAGTCTAGTATGATTAAGACATATTACCAACATACAAGAGATATGAGAATTATACATTTGAAAACACAACCAAATTCATAAAGTCTAAACAAATGATAGATTTAAAGTGATACCAATCGTTATACCAATTTTTAGACTTAAAATTGTTAGAAAGCTCCCCCTAAGTTTGTGCAATCTATCAAACATCTAGGAGGTATCTCTACTATGCGTTAGACCTAACTCATGTCTAATCTGTATGAATCTATCTTTTGGAAGGTGTTTCGTGAAAATCTTAGCCCATTACTCATTTGTGCAGACAAACTCAAGTGCCACATCCTCTTCTTATACATGATCACAAAGGAAATGATGTCTAATATCAATATGTTTAGTTCGTGAATGTGAGATAGGGTTCTTTGAGATATTGATTGCACTAGTATTATCACATTTAATTGGTACTGTATCGTAGTACAATCCAAAATCCACGAGTTGTTGCTTCATATAAAGTGTTTGAGCACAACAACTCCTAGCCATAATATATTCTGCTTTGGTTGTTGATAAGGCAACTGAGTTTTGTTTTTTAGAGAACCAAGAAACCAAAGATTGTCCTAAATAGTGACAAATGCCACTAGTACTCTTCCTACCAACCTTACTATCGGCAAAGTCAGCATTAGTATAACTAATAATTTCAAAGGTTGTATGCTTGGGATACCATAATCCTAACTCAACAGTTCCAACTAGTTACCTAAGGATTCATTTAACTGCTAATAGATGAGATTCCTTAGAAGCGGCCTGAAACCTAGCACACATGCACACACTAAACATAATATTAGGCCTACTAGCTATAAGATATAGAATACACCTAATCATACCACGATATAATTTTACATCAATAGGAATCCTTTACTCATTTTTATCTAATTTGGAGGAAGAACTCATAGGAGTGCTAAGAATTTTACCATCTTCCATATTAAATTTCTTGAGCAAGTCCCTAACGTATTTAGATTGGCATATGAAAGTCCCGTTCTTAGCTTGTTTAACTTGGAGAACTAGGAAGAAACTAAGTTCACCCATCATGCTCATTTCAAATTCATTTTGCATGCATTTAGCAAACTCATTGCATAACTCATCATTAGTAGCTCCAAATATAATGTCATCCACATAAATTTGCACAAGGATCATATGGTCACCTTTAGATTTTATGAAGAGTGTGATATCAATTTTGCCTCTAGTAAAACCATTATCTATGAGAAAACCACTAAGCCTCTTATACCAAGCTCTAGGAGCTTATTTCAATCCATATAAGGCTTTTGACAACCAGTAAACATGATCAGGATATTTATGATTTTCAAAACCGGGTGGTTGTTCTACATAGACTTCATAATTTATATAGCCATTAAGAAATACACTTTTAACATCCATTTGGTACAATTTGAAGTTCTTAACAGTAGCATAAGCAAGCAACATACGGATGACTTCCATTCTAGCAACAGGAGCATAGGTTTCATCAAAATATATCCCTTCCACCTGATTATAACCCTGGGCAACTAGTCTAGCCTTATTCCTAGTTACTACCCCATTCTCATCCTTCTTATTTCTATACACCCATTTGGTTCCAATAACTGTATGATCATTAGGCCTAGAAACTAGGGTCCACACTTTGCTTCTCTCAAATTAATTAAGCTTTTCTTGCATAAACATAACCCAAGACTCATCTTCTATTGCTTTTTTAATGTTCTTGGGTTCTTTTTGGCACAAGAAAGCGAAGTGACTCACTAGGTTTCTCAAGGAAGATCTTGTAGCTACACCACGGGAAGGTTCACCTATGATTTGATCTATAGGATTGTTCCTAATGAATTTCCAATCCCTAGGCAGCTCCTGAACCTCACTCTTATTTTTATTATCTTTAGATGATTTATCATTTATTTCTGAATTTTCATTCACATTGTTTTCAATAGATAGCTTGTCTAAACATTTTCTAATATCAATATCATCTTCATCATTTTTTTTAGAAAATAGATTAGATTCATCAAATACAACATGAATAGATTCAATGACAATTAAAGTTATCTTATCAACCGCTCTATATGCTTTACTATTAAGTGA